>NW_012123820.1:3694366-3716172 GCF_000951035.1 Colobus angolensis palliatus
AGGCTGGGGCAGAAGAATTGCTTGAACCAGGGAGGCGGAGGTTTCAGTGAGCTGAGATTGTGCCACTGCACTCCAGTCTGGGCGACAGAGCAAGACTCCATCTCAAAACAAAACAAAACAAAACAAACAAACAAACAAAAACTTCAATAATTACAGCGTGTCGGATATTATAGCATTTGGAATGATATAAATACACAATGAAAATGTTTATAAGTCAAGTTATAAATTTGCAGGAAGTTATAAAACTTTTCAAAATTCTTTTGTAGGTAGGGAAGCATAATTTTTGGAGATCATTGACATAAGTTACAAAGGATTATTGCCTCATACTCTCTGTCTAAAGTAAATTTACTGAAGCTAGTCTCAACTCATTTCTCCCCCATTTGTCTATTCTTTCCAAACTTATTCAGAATCAGTAGTGATCAATTAGTTACTAATCCATATTATTATAAAATATTTTTCAAAATGATAAACTTTCTTGGTTCTTGCTATCTACTCATTGACTATGCAAGACAATATGATTTGCATAATTTGTAATTTAGATGACTTGTGGAGAGTTTTTTAATAGCATGTGCCAGATGTCATGGAATTACCTAAGGAAAGCCGAAGCAGATGCATCTCCTTCTTTAGCCCCTTATGGCACTGAAGAGAAGTACACAAGTTTGTTTTATACATTGGGCACATCTGTTAATGACAACTTCTGGAAACAAGATGCATTTTTAGTGATAAGCTTGTGTAATTTTGTATTAGTAGCAGCATTAGCAGTGTTGTTGTTATTATTAACAACCAGTACAAATTCTGAGCTAAGCACATGAATACATTTCTCATTTAATACTCTCATAATCATAGGAATTAGCTAATATATTTTAACATCAGATCAATTTATAACAGGAAAAAAGCCTCAGAGGTACTGAGTAATGTTCACAATTTTACATCTCTAGGAAAGGGTAGAGCTGGGATTTGAACACTCAAAACTTCCTGATGCCTAAATCCTATTATATTGCCTACTGGCGAAGTCATACATAATGTTAGACCTTGGAAAAGACACTTCACATCACTTCTAGTGTTGACTTGGACCAATGGTTTTGTCTAGACAGCATTAAAATGTATATTTTTGTGCTGTGATAAAATGGTACTTTGTAAGAAACCAAACAGAAATTACAGTTGTCAGCACATTTATACTAAAAAAATAAACTACCTAAGCCATGTTTTCTTGCCCTTACCGTGATAAAAGAAAATTTTGAGTTCTGTGCAAAGGAAAAATGCTAACAAAACATGCTCTGGATAGAAACTACCTGGTTAGAAAACTTGATTTATGGCATATATAAAATAAGCGCTGAAGCGGGTATTGCTATTTGACATCAGAAGCCAATGCTGAAAAATATCTACTGAATTTCATGGTTTTCTTTATTGAAAGTTATAGACTCAGATTCCTAGATAAAGAGCTCGCTTTGGTAATGTTATTAGTCTTTTAACTGTAAAACAGATCAGGAAGCCACCATACTGGTTTAATTTAGAATCACCCCCTGTAAGAGGTAGGAGGTCAGATACTTTTAGACACTGTTGAGAAGATAATAGCTCGTAAGTAAGAATAGAAAGCTTCTGGATGGAATAATAGAATGTTAGAGATAAAAGGAACTTTGGAGAATCTTAATTTCAAATGCCTTTATTTACTTATTAGAAAACTGAGGTCTAGTGAATCCAGATTTTAAATAAAAGCTTACACTGCTAATTGCATCAAGGCTAGTCCTGAAATATTAGTTATTTCTTTAATAAATATTATTTCAGTGTAACCATTACTAATTGTGGGAGAGCAGAATGCTTCTTTTTGCACTAGAAATTCTAATTTTCAGTGAGCTCCTGATTTCAAGTTGATTTCTTGTCTACCACTTCTTAGTTCCTTCTACATGCATGGGAGAGCAGTAAGACAGACCATGTCTATAAGCTACACCTTTCCGCTTAATCTTCTAATTTTTGAAATTTTCTAATTACATCAAGAGGTACTATATTATCAACCTGGCATGTACACGTCAATTTAAAAGCCTTTCACTTTCCCTAAGAAGCAAACAGTATTATGAACAAGTAGAGATCACAGGGGCCAGGAAGCTGATGACTGAGTGAAACAGGCTGGTTAGGGGAAGAGAGAAGTATGGACAACTGAGACCCAGTGCCTCTTCTAAAAGGGGCAGTAGCTACTCGGCTTTAGCCAGTTTTTACAATATAGAAGCGTCACCCTAGGGTTGCCAGTGATTTCAACATTTCACAAAAATCCAAAATCCAAATTTCATCTTGAAATCTCCTAATATTTAAATATTGAAAAAAAATTTTAAATTTAATCAGTTGTATTAAAATGTATAACTTTTTGCATATCAATTATGCCTCAACAAAGTGATTTTTTTTTGTGTGTGTGTTTGTTTAAACTCTAGTCCAAACAGAACGTATCTATCTATAAACAGAACGTGGGTCACAGGCCCCCAGTACATGAATGGAGGCATTTAGCCATGCCAGACTCTGTGCCAGGAATTCTATTTCCATCAGTGAGATTTAAGGCTAGTACCCAATGTACATGGCTGACTGGAACTTACCTGTAACCCTGATGTGTTTGGTCACTTTAAAACTGCTTTTGATTTCTGATTAACTCTCTTATCAGAGGTTCTGACAATCCTTTTGCAAGCGTCTTCTCCTGGAAAGGTTGGATCATACTTACATATAGCCCAAGCTACTCAGTGAAGACATGCTCCAAGTTAAACTCATTACCTACAACTAGCAGTCACTGTTACCTGTTTTTCTCTGGCTACTCCTGCTTACTAAAAACTTATGCTACCTTCCAGCACCCTCCAGATTAGACTGCTTTGAAACTGACATTGGCTTGAATCAAACCCCCTTATGTAAATTCTGTTAGCAGAGTACTATGAAGTACTGATTGTCTGTATTCAATAAACCCTGGCCCGGATCCCCAGCAATTTCAGTACCTTCAACATCACAACAGTCCCTGGATTATATCCTAATTCCCTGACTACGGAAACTTTTAGAAATTGGTTGAACGAATTTAGGTACTATGCCAAGACCTCTCAAGAACAAAGAAACTTGGAATTTGCACGTTTTAAGCATATTTTATGGACTTGGTACTTTATTAATTATTCTATTTAATCCTTACAATAGTCCTGTAAGTGGTAGCCCAATTTTACGGAAGAGCAACTGAGGGCCCAGCAAGGATATGCAACTGTTCTAATCTATCAAACTTCAAAACCAAGAATCCAATTCCAAAGCCCCTGTGTTTATCATAATAATTTGTTTTAGAATGAAGGAATGATTTTTAACATAGAATTTTTTAAAAATCCAGAAAGCAAATTAAAAGTTATCTACAAGTTTGCTAGCCAGAAATGACCATCGTACTTAATTATTTTATAACCTTTAATTTTAAAATATTTTTTATTTTATAATATTGGGCTATTATTACATACTTTTAACAATATCTAAGAAACATTTTCTCATCATGAAATAGTCTTCTAAATGTCATTTTAAATACCAACTGTATATATATATATATATATATATATGTAATTTATTAACTCGCTCCCCTGTTGTAAGTCATTTAAGTAACTGTTTTATACTTTTATAAACAATTTTGCAATGAACATTATCGATGTTAAATCTTTGAACCAGTCATCCACAATGTCATGAGTGGGTCAAAGCAAAGGCACCAATTTAAGATTTGCTCGCCAAAATGTTTGGATAAGCTAGATTGTCTAAATTTGAATCCGGACTTCACCACTACTGCCTGCTTTTGGACAGGCTACTTAGCTTCTCTGTGACTTAGTTTTCTCGTCTGTAAGATAAGTAAGATAATAATATAACATACTGGTTGCATTATTACCTAACTCATTAGTTATATTATTGTCTGCTCAGCTAACTCATTCATTCATTGTAAGGACTAATAATTAACACTGTAAAGTACTTTGGATATACCTGACACAATTATAAGCACTCAGTAGGCATTTGATAGTATTACCACATGACATTTATCTTCCATTTGTGCTTCTTCTTCTGAGAAATACATTTTTATATTTTGGTATTCTTTTCTCATGGAGGATGTGTTTTCCTCAGATGATCATTAAGAGCTTTTTAAATTTTGTGGATATTTACCACTTGTAACGTATCTTGAAAATATTTTTCCCCGGCATGTCATCTGGCTTCCAATGTTGTTTATGGTGATTTTTTACAGTCATACATTTGTTCCTTTTGTGCCAACTGATCTATCATATATTTTTTAATGCATACACCTTGATGAATTTATAGATAAATATACACTTGTGAAACTATCACCACAATTCACAAACTTGTCCATCACCTCCTACTTTCTTATTATCTATGTGTGTGATAAGAACATTTAACACAAGATCTACCCTCTTAGCAAATTTTTAAGTATATAATACATTGTTAACTATAGGTACCATGCTGTACAGTAAATCTCTAGGATTTATTCATCTTGACAGAAACTTCGCACATACTCTTCAACAAATCCCTTCCTATGTCTCCATCCCTCCACCTTCAGCCACCACTATTTCATTCTCAGTTTCTATGAGTTTAACTATTTTATATTCATCATATAAGTACTATGATGCAGTATTTGTTCTTCAGTGTGTGGCTTAGAATAGTACCCTTTAGTTTTGTTCATGTCATTGTAAATGGCATTATTTTTAAAAGGCTGAATAGTATTCTGTTGTGTGTGCAGACATGCACACATACATGCACAATAAAATATTATATATTGTGTGATATATATGTCATATATATATAATCTCACATTTTTGATCCAGTTTTCCACTGATAAACATTTGTGTTGCTTCAATGTCTAGGCCATTGTGAACAATGCAGTAATGAACATGGGAGTGTCGACATCTTTTCAAATTTTAAATTTCAATTCTTTAGAATACATATCTAGACCTTGGATTGCTGGATCACATAATAGCTCTATTTTTTATTTTTGAAAGAACTTCCTTACTATTTTTATAGTTGCTGCACTAATTTACATATTCACCAACAGTATACAAGAGTTCCATTTTCTCTATATCATCACCAACATTTGCTATAATTTGCTTTTTGATAATAGCAATTTTAACAGATGTAAGGTATTAACTCATTGTGGTTTCAGTTTGCACTTTCATCATTAGTGATGTCAAGCACCTTTTCATATACTTGTTGGCCATTTATCATTTGTATGTCTTACTTGATGAAATATATGTTCAAGTCCTTTAGCCATTTTAATTGACCTTTGACCACTTAATAACATTAAGTCTTTCAATCCATGAACATAGGATGTATTTTTATTATTTGTGACTACTTTTATTTCTTTATCAGTACTTTATACTTATTGTATAAGTCTTTCACCTCCTTGGTTAATTCCTAAGTATTTTATTCTTTTTGATGCTTTTACTAATGGAAATATAAATTTTTTTAAATTTTGTTTTCTTTTTTTATTGTTAGTATACAGATATACAATTGATTTTTGCATGTTGACTTTGTCACTACCTTGCTGAATGTTTATTCATTATAACAGTTTTGTTACAAAAGTTTTAGAATTTTCTACATATAAGAACTTGTTATCTGCAAACAGATAATTTTACTTCTTCCTTTCTGATTTGAATAATTTTTTATTTCCTTTTATTGCATAATTTATCTGACTAGAACTTCCAGCACAACATTGAATAAAGGTGGTGAAAGCAAGCATTTTTGCCTTGTTGCTGATTTTAGAAGAAAAGCTTTCAGTCTTTTACCATTTAGTATATTCATTGTGGGTTTTTCAAATATGGCTTTTATTATGTTGTGGTAGTTTCCTTCTATTCCTAATTTGTTCAGACTTTTTTTCATGGAAATATGTGCAATTTTATCAAATGCTTTTTCTGCCTCAGTTGATAAGATCCTGTGTTTAGTTTTGTTTTTTCCTTCACATTCTTAATGTTATGTGTGGCATTCATTAGCTTTTGCGTGTTAAATTACTTTTGCATCTCAAGAATAAATTCCACTTGTTCATGGTGCATAATCCTTATAATACACTGCTTAATTCAGTTTGCTAGTATTTTACTGAAAAATTTGCATTAAGATTTATGAAGGATACTGATTTGCAATTTTCTTTTCTTGTAGCGTTTTTGTCTGGCTTTGTTATTAGGGTAACGCTGACCTCATTGAATGACATAGAAAATGTTATCTCTTCTTCAACTTCTTAGAAAAGTTTGAGAAAGATTTGTTTTAGTTATTTGAGTGTTTAGTCGAATTCACTAGTAAAGTCATCACGTCTTAGGCTTTTCTTTGTTGGAAGATTTTTTTTTTTTTTGGATTCAATCTGCCTACTTATTATAGGTCTATTCAAATCTTCAATTTATTTATGATTTACTCTTGGTAGGATTTTGTTTCTCGAAATTTATCCATTTCATCTTGCTTACCCAGTTTGTTGGCATACAATTGAAGTGGTGGTAATGCCCTTACTTTTTTGATTTTAGTAATTTGAAGCTTCTCTTTTTTGTTCTTAGTTCATCTAATTAAAGGTTTGTCAATTTTTAAAATTTCTCCAAAAAAATAGATTTTTATTTTTAGTAATTGTCTTTATTGTTTTGCTATTCTTTATTTTATATATCTCTTCTCTAGTCTTTATTATTTTCTTGTTCCTGCTTATGTTGGTCTTATTTTGTTCTTTTTCTAGTTCTGTAGGTTGTAAAGTTAGGTTATGGATTTGAGATTTTTCTTGTCTCTTAACGTAAGCATCTATAGCTATAAATTTCTACTTTGCACTGTTTTTGCCATGTCTGTTAACTTTTGGTATGTTGTATTTTGCTTTTTTCTTTTTCATTCATTACAAAGCATTTTCTAATTTCCCTTGTAATTTTTTCTTTGATCCTAATTTGCTGAAAGACAATATGCCTTTAAAAAAGTAGTAGATTCTAACTATTTTTAAAAAATTCTCCATTTAGCCTAACAGTAAAGCAATCCATGTAGGTATCACACCTTAATTCTTCATATTGAATTCCCAAAATTGTAATACACTGTGATTATAAGTCAAGAAAGGCCCTTGGGGGAGTAGTAAAAGTACAACTATTTATTTGGACAATATCTGTTTTGTAAACAAACTTAAAAAATTATATTTGCTGTTACTTAAATCTGCAACTAAAAAGAATTAATCACATTGCACATACAAACATAAGAACATTTAACATAATATTTTTCATAAAAAGTCAAAAGGACACGTTTCTATTATAGCACTAAAAATATTTCTCTGTAAACATTAAATATATGGCATATAAATATATTTCTGTAATATCAAAGTTTTATTGGCAAGAATTTCTTTCATTCTTTTTTTGAGTTGGAGTTTTGCTCTTGTTGCCCATGCTGGAGTACAATGGCGCCATCTCATCTCACTGCAACCTGCTCCTGCCAGGTTCAAGTGATTCTCCTGCCTCAGCCTCCTGAGTAGCTGGGATTACAGACATGTGGCACCACGTCTGGCTAATTTTGTATTTTTAGTAGAGATGGGGTTTCTCCATGTGGTCAGGCTGGTCTTGAACTCCCGACCTCATTTGATCCACCCACCTAGGCATCCCAAAGTGCTGGGATCACAGGCAGTGAGCCACTGTGCCCGGCCAGGAATCTTTGTCTGTATTACTCACAAATGACAAAGCTTTGGCAAATAAAACAGATCATGCCAAGAAAATGCCAATAAAATATTTGCATCCCTTTCTCAAAAGCTTTTGAAGATTAGAAGAATGACTTCTAAAATCTTTTTACTTCAAAAAACAAATAATTAATTTGCACTTATTTATACATTTTACTGTGAAAATCAATTTTCACTTATTCATTATACATTCTTATATGTCAGAAGAATAGAAAAAAAAGAATGCAAATTTATAACAGTGCTCACACCCAAGAGGCACAAGAAAGTATTCAAGGTATCAAATAAAGCACATTAAAAAGTGTAAGAGAATATAACGAAAACTCGTGACTCATGGCATTAATACAGTTAATCTATGGGACCTCAAAGAGTAGCTTAAACCATTCTTAATTGTGTCAATTAAAAACTGAGGGGATTGGACCACTTGAGTTTCAGTTTCTTTGACCTCTTTTCAGCTTACATCGTCTAGGATCTATTTATCTTAGCTATAACCAAGAATTCTGAATGATTCAACCTTCCATTTGCTTGCTTTCTACTACTGTTAATAATTCTGATTTTATTAACTTTGTTGTCCTTCATTATATATATTTTTTCAAAAGTATTGAGTAAAGAGATAGGATATGACTAAAATAAAATAAATGGTAATAGCTCTAATTAACCTTATTTTATTTTACTGAAGATATTCTGCTTCCTACAAACTTCTCTTGCTTAAAATACTGATATTTGTTCAATTCAATTTCTACATGGCATTGTATTTTCCGGCCCATAGTCATTATAATCTAAGGTTCTGTTCCCATACAATTACTGCACGTCATTACTCTTCACAGCACATGAGGCCAATCCCAGGCATTTGTTTCAGACTCACTAAGAATAAGTTTGATTTCCACTTACAGAGCTCACTCAAATGGTACTAACATACTTAAATATATTCTGTTTGCTATCATTTCATTCAGTTCCATAATTATGAAAATTATATTGTTTTTCAAAATATGGTTAATACATCTTTGGAAGCAATCATGTCTATGAAACTTATTTCACAGCTTCTTTCAAACACTGCTCCTGGAACACATTAATAGTCACGGTGCTTATTGGGTCCTGGTATTATGAAACATAGGCACCCAGGCTTATGTAGTCTTGTGAGGTACACAAAAAGTTTAAAAGCAAGCAACAAGAAGGCATTTTAAAATGCTCAACATCACTAATTATCAGGGAAATGAAAATCAAAACCACAATGCGATACCACTTCACTCCTGCAAGAATGGCCGTAATTAAAAAATTAAAAAATAATAGATGTTGGCATGAATGTGGTGAAAAGGGAACACTTTTACACTATAGATGGGAATGTAAACTAATGCAACCACTATTGAAAATAGTGTGGAGGATCCTTAAAGAACTAAAAGTGAATCTATCATTTGATCCAGCAATCCCATTACTAGGTATCTACCCAGAGGAAAAGAAGTATATAAGGTAGGTTGAGAGGCAGACGATTTGGAGCAAGGGCAGGTGAGTGGCCCTAAATGAAATTCAAGAGACTATTGAGAAAGCCAAATTAGGCCCTTCAATTGATACCTTCGGTTAGGTCTGAAGATCTATGAATGGGAACTAAAAGGTGATCAGACAAATAAAAAAGAGTTGGGAAAGCTGGAAAATGTGGCTTGTTAAAAGATAAAGTATATATGGGGCAAAGGAGAAAAAAGAAAAGTGTTTAAAGCTTCTAATCTGGCTTCCTGGAAAATTTAAGGATTTAGTGAAAGAAATGAGGGTGTGTGGAAAAAGAGTGTATTTAAGAAGATATGATATGTTCCAATCTACTGTCAACACCTGTGACATTCTCTGCCATCATGGAAATGTTCTATTTTCCTTTCAGATTAATCCATTTACACAACAGATATTGGGAAAATTGGAACTATTAGAAATTTTATGACTATAAGAGAAACATAGAAAGTCTTAGGGCAAAACTTGGTCTCAAATTTGGCATTTTGCATTGGTTAACTTATTCAATACATGGATAATAAAGGCTTAGAATATAAATATGCTATCTCCACATGTGTTTCCATTTAAAAGAAGACTTTAGCCATTTTCATGATATAAACTGACTAGAGAGCTATGGCTTATTCTTATTCCATAAGTATTTTTAAGCTACCAAATGATTTTCTGTATAAAGAAATCTATGAATAAATATAGATGACTTCTGATTTGCTTGCAAAATATTTTCTGTAGTCTGTATTTTAGTTGAATTTGCTTCATCCTTTCATGCTTGCTAATAAGACATCTCTTTGGCCGAGAATGATTTCTGGCTCATCCAAGTAAAACTCACCTGCTGTGCTGCTGCAGACATGGAGTGAGCCTTGTCATTCTGTTCTCTTCAGCAGAATATGACATGCGAGAAGTGAACTCAGCGTGCAGACTGGTGAAGCCAGCAGAGGGAGAGTTAAAGGGTTTATGGCTATGGCAGCATGAGGATTTTTACTTCCTGAGGATCCACATGACATGCCAAATTAAATATTTTCATCTGCCTGCTTCTTAACATTTTAGTGAATCTTTTTACCACTCCAACTATCTTATGACATGGTAGACGTCAAAAAAAAAAAAACACTATGCATTTATGTTGATCACATTTTGAAAGCACAATGTGTTTAACACAGACTGTTTTGTTCAAAAGATAGGACCAGTTATTAGACAAGGTTAGAAGGTCACCAAATTGGGCAAACATTAATATCTGTTAGTAGCATGTTTCAAAAATTGGCATCACAACATTTTCTTTAAAACAATTCTCTCTCATACAATTTTGTGTGTGTGTGTGTGTGTGTGTGTGTGTGTGAGATAATCTAGCATTGGGCTCAAAACCATGCTGGCAAATCTATGAGATTCTACTCTGCAGAAATCTCTCAGAGGAAATGAATCACTTTGGAAGAATGAAAAACACGTTCATTTCTACCCAAGGAAGAAAACAAAGCAATGACACAGGAAATGATCAAGAGGAAAATAGTTATATCTTTCATAGGAGCCACAAAGCCAGGTTCTATGAATTTGGGGTAGTAAATCCTTTCCTTTTAGACTCAAAAAGTTTGGTAGAACCAGTATCTGTGTACTTTAAAGAAGCATTTGTTGTTGAAACATCTGTCTAATTCCAATCTCAGGCTACGTGGGCCCAGTAGAGAGCTCTGCCAAGTAAACTTGTGCCATTGTTGTGTCCCAGAGCGAAAGCTCGGGTAAATTTTTCTTCTGTGTGTAGCCAGGGTTGGAAGAACTAGAGAGATAAATCTGAGCCTGTTTCTTTGTGAGTGCCAAGTATTGATCTACAAGTCAAAAATACAAGAAGAGCAAAAACAGTTGACAAACTGAAGTTTAGGAATCAATTAAAACAGGAATAGTTACTCAAATAAAATTTGAACAATTAAAATAGAAGAATAACTGGTAACAAGCTAATTGGGGTACATTTTAGCTAAGTGCCTGGGATTTATCTTTAGTTATTATATTCATTAAAAGTCTTTATTGAGCATCTGTTATACACTGGGCACTGTTTTCAGCACATGGGATACTTCAGTGAAAAACATCAAATAATAAACTCTTATTTCTTAGAACTTAACTTCTAGACTGAGAGGGTAAGAGAAGATAATGCACTCTCTATAGACATAGTAAGTTAAATTATATAATTATAAGAAAGTAATAAGTAATACAATAATTCAAACTAGAACAGAGTAATTTGAATTATACTTATGCAGAAAGGGATAGTTTGCAATTTTAACATGATCAGAGCAAACTTCATTTAAAAACTGGCATTTAAACAAAGATTTGAAGAAGGTGAAGGGATTACATGTAAATATCTGAGAAAATAAGATTCCAGACAGGAATAACAGTTAGTGTATGCCCTGAAGCAGAAACATGACTTAACAATAGGAGGCTTGATGTGTTTTGGGGTTGAATTGGCTTAAAGGTAAAAGAGTATTTGAACATTATCAAAGCTTACTGACTCTTCTAATTTCTGAGTGGCTTCCCAGAGTGTTTAAGGTTAGTCATCTGTGTTATGTCCATTAGCTTCCTAGAGCTTTTGCAGTCTGACTTTCTTTGTAAGACTCAGATGCTATTGTTCCTGGGAGACAACTGAGAATCTGCTTTTGTTTAATTGAAGGTCCGCGAGCAACTTACCAAACACTGTTCTGAGGGTAGAACAGATCCAGATGGACCCATTCAGTTTATTATACGTAATGGTCCCCCAAAATATTCATATCCACATGCCCAGAACCTGTGAATATGTTGCCTTACATGGCAAAAGAGACTTTGCAGATGTGACTCAGTTGAGGATTTTGAGGAGAGAGTATCTCTAGTTATCTGGGGGGGCTGCAATATAATCAGTCGAGTCCTTATAAGAAGGTGGCAGGATTGTCAGTGTTAGAAAGAGAGAGATTTGAAATGCACATTTATGACTTTGAAGATGAGGAAAGGAGCCAAAACCAAGGGATACAGATAGTCTCTAGAAGGTGAAAAAGGAAAGGCAATGGATTCTACCCTACATCTACCCTAAATCCTTGATTTTAAAATCAAGAAGACATCTTGATTTTAGGCCTTCTGTCCTCCATTAATGTAAGAAAAAAATTGTGTTGAATTAGGTCAGGAAATACATGGTAATTCATTATAATAATAAGGAACTGATAATTATCATTATAATAATAGAGAATTGCCGTCAATTTATATTCAGTTGCCCTAACATGTTCTAATCCTAAACATTTTGCTAATCCCAAAGGTCAGGATTCTGTGGATATGGATAAAAGTTACAGAGCAAAGAATTCTCAGTTTCTCCTTGACCTTTTTGAAAGCAACATTAAATCTCACAGAGAATGTTTCTTAAATTTATCAAAAACCTTCAGTATCTCATGCCAACTGCTACAAGGAGCCAGGGAAGCCTCAGCCCAGACCAGGCCTTCATTAAAACTCAGCAAGTTTGGGTACGTAAAGATTGGCCTTGGCTTTTGGGAAGTCAAAGAGTTATTCACATTATTGCTTTTCCCTCTGTATACTGCATTGTTCTCCTATTACCTTGACAAGGATAATACTTTTAATATGCACTGGCAGATTTGAAAAAAGCCTTCTATTTTAAAAAAAATTATAGCTCTGGAATGTGGATAATGTTTTGTGAACATTTGTATTCTAGTTTATATAATCAAGGCAGGATGCAAAGATGCATCATTATCTGATAAAAAAAAAGTGAATGCAACAGAATAGATTCTAGCTTTAGCCCTTTTGAAAAGTGTGTCCTTGAATAAGTCACTTTGCCTTGCTGTGCCACTCTCTAGCCTCTTAAAAATGTAGTAATCAACAAGGTTATCAAGGGAACAAAGGCTCTGAGTTATCTATAGTTGAAGAAGAGCTCAGAGGTAAATTTCGTAAGTATTTTAAATACAAAATGTTAGATTTGGAAAAGACCTTAGCAATGAATTGGTCCAAGACTCATTTTATATGAGAAAACTTGTGAACAGAGAAATACAGTGGTTTACACAGTGTCACATAGCTGGTGAGGGAAAGGCATGATGTCACATAGCTAGTGCAGCTCAGCTTTCTTAATGCCATCCCAGGCTATAATCCATTTTTCCTCAAAGAATCCAAAGACCTCAAAAAATAAGCTGGTTCTTCTACTCTTTATTACAACTTTATTTTTAAATAGCTCCATCAACTGTGTCATCAATAAATTGCCACTTCACGGAGACTAAAAGTGGAGATAGTATCCACTGAGTTAGCAGTTCCCTGTGAAGTGATAAGCCCACATAAATAAGGAAGTAGAAACAGAAAAACTTTGAATAAGGAACTTTTCATGTGTATAAAAGCTATGGCTTTCTCTAATTTTAGTCTCCTTATTTCTGGCTGTAGAAAGATTCTATGTCATTCAACTATTGTAAATACCATGTAACCAATGATCATTCTACTACCATACAGACATTTTTTTCTCATTATTTTTCTTATAACCTACCTTCATGAGTAACTCTAAAATTAATTGTGGCATAGTTGTGCAGTGGTTGCTCCTCTTCAGAGATATTTCTGAAACATCCACAATGCAAAGCTAACCTCATTGATCAGATATAAATATGTTCATAAAATGCTGGAAAATATCTCATATATCATTTAATTTGTGAATATATATATGTGTATGTATGTGTATGTACACACACATATGGTGACACTAAAATTAACCATTACAAACATATATATTTAAGACCAGTTTTATCAATACCGAAGAATATATCTAGCTGAGAAGGTGAAAGATCTCTATGAGGAAAACTATAAATATTGATGAAAAAAGTCAGAGATAACACAAACAAATGGAAAAAACATTTTATGCTCATATATTAAAAGAGTCAATATTATTAAAATACCCAGACTGCCCAAAGCAATCTACACATTTCATTGCTTTTCCTACCAAACTACCAATGTCATTTTTTTCACAGAATTAGATAAAAACTCTTCTAAAATTCATATAGAACCAAGAAAAGCCCCCAAATAGCCAAACCAAACCTACAGACACATATAAAAAGCTGGAAGCGGCCGGGCGCGGTGGCTCACGCCTGTAATCGCAGCACTTTGGAAGGCCAAGATGGACGGATCAAGAGGTCAGGAGATCGAGACCATCTTGGCTAACACGGTGAAAGCCCGTCTCTACTAAAAATACAAAAATTAATTAGCCGGGCGCAGTGGCTGGCGCCTGTAGTCCCAGCTACACGGGAGGCTGAGGCAGGAGAATGGCGTGAACCTGGGAGGCAGAGCTTGCAGTGAGTGGAGACGGAGCCACTGCACTCCAGCCTGGGCGACAGAGAGAGACTCCGTCTCAAAAAAAAAAGCTGGAAGCATCACATTACCTGACTTCAAACTATGCTATATAAGGCCACAGTATCCAAAACAGTCTGGCACAGGTTTAAAAAAAAAAAGATACATAGACCGATGGAATGGAAGAGAGAACCCATAAATAAAGTTGCACACCTACAGCCATCTGATCTTTGAGGAAGTCAAAAAAAAGTAAGCAATGGGGAAAGAATTTCCTATTTAATAAGTTGTTCTTGAATAGCTGGCTAACTATATACAGAAGAGTGAAAGTGGACTCCTACCTTTCATCACATACAAAAATTAAGCATTTAAATGTACAGCATCAAACTATAAAAATCAGAGAAAACAACTTAGGAAATTCTATTCTGGACATTGGCCTTATAAAAGAATTTATGACAAAGTCCTAAAAAGCAATCACACACACACAAAAAATTGACAGGTGGGACCTAATTAAAGAGCTTCTGCACAACAAAAGAAACTATCAATAAACAGACAAGCTATAGAGTAGGAGAAAATATTTGCAAACTATGCATTCAACAAAAGTCTAATATCCAGAATCTACAAGGTACTTAAACAATTCATCAAGCAGAAAACAAATAACGTTGTTAAAAAAGTGGGCAAAAGACATAGGCAGACATTCCTCAAAAGAAAACATACAAGTAGCCAACAAATGTATTAAAAAATGTTCAACATCACTAATCGTCAGAGAAATTAAAATCCAAGCCACAATGATATACCATTTCATACCAATCGGAACAGCTATTACCAAAACCAACCAAACAAATAAAAATATGCTGCTGAGGCTGCAGACAGAAGGAAATGTTTATACGCTTTTGGTGGGAATATAAATGAGTTCAACCACTCTGGAGAGCAGTTTGGAGATTTCTCAAAAAACTTACAACCACTGTTGGATCCAGTAATACCATTACTGGATATATATCCAAAAATAAATAAATTGCTCTAACAAAAAGATATAAGCACTCATGTTCATCACAGGGCTATTCACAATAGCAAAGACATGGAATCAACCTAGGTACCCATCCATGGTGGATCCATAAAAAATAATGGAATTATGTTCTTTGTTGACAATATGGATGCAGCTAGAGGTCATTATTTTAAGCAAATTAACACAAGAATAGAAAACCAAATACTGCAGACTTTCACTTACAAGTGGAGGCTAAACACTGGGTACTCATGGACATAGACACAGCAATAGTAGACACTGTAAACTACTAGGATGAGGAGAGAGGGAGGGGGGCAAGAGTCGCAAAACCACCTGTTGGATACTATGCTCACTACCTGGGTGATAGGATCATTTGTGTCCCAAACCTCAGCAACATAAGGTATCCATGTAACAAACCTGCACATATACCCCCTGAATCTAAAATAAGAGTTGAAATTACACACACAAAAAAATAAAAGTTTTATCAACATATATGTATCACTATATGTATTTTATTATGTATAATTAATATAATAAATATGTATTATAAAATATATTTTTTCCAGCCAATCATTCATGTTACCTGTCCTTCTGTTCTTTAACTTCACAAAAATTAAAATTGGGTTTTCAAAGTTTTTTTCCTGTTGCCTAGTAGAAAAAAATTGTGTGGCTTCTACTTAAAGTCATCGAATTTAACATCCAGGCTAAAACGGGGAGAATATCAAGAAACTTAAGTGTGTGAACAGAGAAGAAACATTTTCATAAGTGTTAAGTAACAAACAGAGAGGTTTTCCTGAATGCTTCACCTCACATGACATTTGCCTTCCTAAAGATTGCTTAGTACAGAAAAAATAACTTTGAGAAACCCTAGAAAATATGTATGGGGTAGAACTGAACAGGCATGAGCTGTCATGTCTAGGATAAGTCAAAGAAGGAAGTCACCAGGAAAGCTACAAAACAAAAGTGACATGGGAATCACCAGGTCATAGAATTAAGCCTGCCACCCGGTGGAATGTCACACAGCATGCAAATTAAAATCAAGGTCTCAGTACTGAGCGACTCTCAAGTAAAGGGATGAGCATTGTTGGACTATCACTTGAGTTGGACACACAAGTCCACTATGGTGAGATTTTTTTTTTTTTTTTTTTTTTGAGACGGAGTCTCGCTCTGTCGCCCAGGCTGGAGTGCAGTGGCCGGATCTCAGCTCACTGCAGCCTCCGCCTCCTGGGTTTACGCCATTCTCCTGCCTCAGCCTCCTGAGTAGCTGGGACTACAGGCGCCCGCCACCACGCCCGGCTAGTTTTTTGTATTTTTTAGTAGAGACGGGGTTTCACCGTATTAGCCAGGATGGTCTCGATCTCCTGACCTCGTGATCCGCCCATCTCGGCCTCCCAAAGTGCTGGGATTACAGGCTTGAGCCACCGCGCCCGGCCGAGATTTTTTTAAATGTCTCTACTAAACCTAATTTGATTCTGCCGAATATCTGCCTTAAAGGAACATTACATTTAGGTTTATATAACTCCATTCTTTTGAAATACAAATTGGCCTACCCACTTAGTTCTCCATATGTAGTATGTCGGGAATAAGAATTTTTCTTTGTAATAACTAGTCACATTAATAAACATTTCTTAGTATCTTTTGATACATAGAACAGACTCTTGCTTGAGTATTAGGAAATATGAAGAAAGTTTATTGCCCTGTGAGAAATTCATAATTGGTCACTTGGTGAATTTGTACTTTATTGCTTTTCCTGTGAGAAATGCATTCCTTGGTTTATAAGACCTTGAAATCTCTAAGATAAAGAAATTTTGTTTTTATTAATGTTGAGAACCGTCATCACTATTATGTTTTTATGATTGGATCTTTGATGGTTACCCATTATCATTACAGACAACAATTTCACACTGTACCTCTAACATTCTTAAATATATGAATTAACAAAGAAATTGTATGAAATCCTGAGAACCACAGAAAAATGTATATCTTTTTTTAATTAAGCTAGATATTTACGAACAAGGCACAATACATCTTGAAAAAAAAATTTATAGAATAAAATCTTGACAAATAAAGCATTATGACTCCTTTCACAAATGTGATAAAGACAATAAGCTAAACTTTCAAAGTTGCGTCTTAGACACTTTATCCTAACTAGGTTTTCTAGGTTTAACCACCCGTGTGAATTACTATGTGTTGTGAATTTCAAGTATCATTTTTGCCTTTATTTATTAGCCACTAATTTTTCACTTCTGAGTCACAGCATTCCAGCTGAGTAATCATTGCATCATTATTTTAAAAAAAGGAAAGAAAGGAAGGGAGGGAAGGAGGGAGGGAGGAAGGAAGAAAATTATAAAACTCTTAACCTTTTTGCAAAACAAAACTATGTTTTCCTCCAAATTACAAAAATTGACAGCAGAGTTTATGCATTTCTCACAATTGTAAATACAGTTGACCTTTGAACAACATGCATTTGAATTGCATGAGTCCACTTTACATGAGTTTTCTTCTGCCTCTGCCACATCTGAGACAGCAACACCAATTTCTTCTCTCCTTACTCCTCCTCAACCTACACACTGTAAACACAATGAGGATGAAGATCTTTATGATGATCCATTTCTACATAACAAATAGCAAACATATTTTCTCTTTCCTATAATTTTCTTAGTAACATTGTTTTTCCTCTAGCTTATTGTACAAATTCAATTGTATAAATTCAATTGTACAATTAAATAAGCTAGAGGAAAAACAATGTTACTAAAAAAGTATATCATTCTTATATAAAAGCATATAATACATATATAAAATATGTGTTAATAGACTATGCTGTCAGTAAGGGTTCTGGTCAACAGTAGGCTATCACCAGTTAAAAGTTAGGGGAGTCAACTGCTACATGAGAGTTTTTCACCTCATGGGGGTTGGCGCCTCTTACAACTGCATTGTTCAAGCATCAACTGTACTTTTCATTATTAAAAAAAGAAAAACAACTGTACTCACTAAAAACTTAGTTGCTGATAGAACCACTCCTAGTATCAAAATCTGTATTACCCAGAGTTTTCCAGAGAAACACAATCCCCAGGGTATAAGTGTGTGTGTTTATATGTTAATATCTAAATGTATATATAAGCAGAGGTTCATTTTAAAGAATCGACTCATGCAATTATGGAGGCTCATTGTATCCAAAATCTTGTAACGTTGGTCACTAGGCTGGAGACTCAGGGAAGAGCTGAAGTTTGAGTCCAAAGGTCATCTGTGGCAGAATTCATTCTTGTTGTGGAGGTTGAGTCTTTTTTCTATTTAGGCCTTCAATTGACTGGATGAAGCCCACTTATGTTATAGAGGGCTCTTTTCTTTACTCAAAAGTCCCCTGACTACATGTTAATCTCTCCTAAAAAATACCTTAACAGAAAACATGCATAATAATGCTTCATCAAATATCTGGGCACCATGGCCCAGTCGAGTTGACACATAAAATTTACCATCACAAACATAGATATAAAACCAGTTCTATCAACAGAAGAAAAACTCAAGGAGAGAGAAACATTATAAGGCCAAGTCCCCGTTGCCCCTTTTATCTCAGCTCAGATGTGCCTGAAATGTACTTAAAGGAACACAAAGCCCACCTTTACCAAAACTGTCTCTTCCGAAAACTATGCATGTGTGTGTTTATGTGTGTGCATAACCCAGAAGTATTATTCTAATAACAGAAATTTTAAGCAACATGGAATAATATTTTAGAATTTGTAAATCCTTACATATCACCATGTCATCAGTGTCCTTATCTGTAGACAGAGTATCTTCCATTCCCCATCCCCTAAGAGAAAAATATTTTCTGCTTCTTTATTTCAATTTCTTCTCTTAGATTGTGTTGCCTTGCTGTCTAAATATGAAGCATTTTGTGATCAATTATATTAAGTGCCTTTCTTCTCTATATTCATATCTCTTCATAAATTATCTATTCTTTGTTAGATTTGTGAGAGTTCAAAAACAGTGCATTTCAAACTTTTTAACTGAAAGTCATGTGTATATCATTGGGGTCAACCATTTTAAAGGACAATGGTTGTAGAAAAGCAGCTCTTTCATACATTCTACATTTTGATTTTGTTATGGTTTGATAGTGTCTCCCCAAAAGAAGGCACGGAAAACTTAATGTCCAAGAGAAGTTTTGGGAGGTGGGGCCTAATGACTGGTGATTAGGCCATAAGAACTTCACCCTCATGAATAAATTAATGCTGTTATCATAAGAGTGGGTCTCTTGTAAAAAACAGTTTGGCCTTCTTTTGTCTCTCCCTTGCCCTCTCGTTGCCCTCCCATTCTTCTGCTATGGGAAGATGTAGCCAGAAGGCCCCTGAAAGATGCTGGCATCTTCATCTTGGACTTTCCAGCCTCCAGAATATGAGAAATAAACTTATGTTCCTTACAAATTACCCAGTCTCAGATATTCTATTAGAGCAGCACAAAACAGACTAAGAGATTATCTGAGCTTTTGCGGCAGCACCCTGAGTATAGTAAGTAAGAATTAATAATGACAATGATGATAGTGATAGTGGTGAAGATAGTGAGAGTGGTGGTAATGGGGAAATGACAAGAAAGTAAAAAGGGCAATCATGAGAATAACCTCTAAGTCAAGACTGAACACAAAGTATCACAGTCCAACTTAAATTCCACCATTTAAGATAACATTATTTACTACTTTTTCATTTCATCTATTTATATTTGCTAGATTTTCTTTGCCAAGACCAGTGAGAAATTGGCCAAGAACTATGTTACAGACCAACTACATGTCCCTTGTGGGCAAGGCTGATTAATTAAAACCTGGCACTGATGAGATAAAGTTGCTCCAGAAAGTGGTCACTAGCAATGTATTCCTTAGGGATTCCCAAGATTAGCTAGTAATAGGCACCTGAGGGCTATGTGACTAGCTAATATACAAGCTGAAGGGATTTCAGAGCTTTCCCTAAGTCAAGTTCATCTGCTTATGCTCAGCTTCATCTCTCATGACTTTGCATGTTTCAAACATAGAACAATTATAACATTAGAAGTTGGGCCTAGGACTCACAAAACCTCCACTTTGCTGTTTCTATGTATGCTGTGTTTCATCCTGTCCAGTATTATTTCTTAAAGATAAGTAGACAATGCTGGGTAAAACCTATTGTGTCTCATGATTTTGACTGTTCATTTGAACTCAAGACAACAACCACCAGTGGAGTCGAGTGAGTACTGTTGATACGTAGGTGTCTGTTTGCTGAATCTGAATGTGGGTGGTGATCTAAAATGTTTCAAAGCCACTGCTTTAGGAGAAAAGCTAGCACTAGCCTTACCAGTGATCAAAGAATTATATTTGAGGAACCAATTATTTCTATTAACACATTATCATGCTAAGAGGGGAAATGAAACTCACACATGACCTGTATTAGTGTCCAAAGAAGGCTAACCCACAGAGTAAGATTGCATTGATATCAACTGACATCCACGGTGGTAGAAGTTGCAAGAACATGATGAACTGGGCGTAGAACAGAAACTCTGTTATACTTTGCACAAGTGATGAGTTCTAAAGTAAAAAGAGTACATAATATGAAGGATTTAAAAAGGGACTTCAGATGAAAAATGAAAAGAAAAGGGAAAACAAAAATGAAAGAGCTTGTAGAAAGAAGTGTGCATGTACCTCCTGCAGCTACACATACAGTTGCCCATGTGCATGCATCTAAACAGATTGTGCACAACAGTGTTCCAACTCACAACTATCAAGTTGTCTCTGGGGAAGTCAGACAATTTGGAAATTCCTACCCATAGGTCTTTGACAGGATTATGCAAGACCACATAGAAAGAAACATGGGCACAAAAATAAATGTTTATACTTAGACCATGAGCAAATTGGCTATCTCTCTTGATACATTTACAGAGCATAGGTGGAAACTTTCCTTGGGCATAGACAGAAGAAGTCCACCAACCTACTAGCTTAAACCAGTCTCTGAAATGGTAATCAAATGTTTATATCCAACAGCGATTGTGGAACTCATCAATTAGTATATTAGTCACTTTGTAAATGTGAAAATTGAAAAGTATTATGGGTTGAATTGTGTTTCTCAAAATTCATATATTGAAGTCACAACCCCAAGAATCTCTGAATGTAACCATATTTGGAAATAGGGCCTTTAAAATAATAATCAAAGTTAAATGAGGTCCTCTAACACAAGCAATTATATTTGTAGATAGGGTGTTTAAAAGGATGATTAAGTTAAAATAAGGCCAACAGCATGTACCCTAATCTAATATAACTGGTGTCCTCAGAAAAAAGAGAATGGTTGGCCGGGCGCGGTGGCTCAAGCCTGTAATCCCAGCACTTTGGGAGGCCGAGACGGGCGGATCACGAGGTCAGGAGATCGAGACCATCCT
>NW_012123820.1:3716222-3735508 GCF_000951035.1 Colobus angolensis palliatus
GGATGATTAAGTTAAAATAAGGCCAACAGCATGTACCCTAATCTAATATAACTGGTGTCCTCAGAAAAAAGAGAATGGGACACAAGATGCAGTAGCACAGAGAAAAGGCCACAATGAGGACACAGAAGACTGCCATCTGCCACAGAGACCTGAGGAAAAATCAGACCTGTCAAACTTTGATCTTGGATTTCCCACTTCCAGAATCATGAGAAAATGACTCTCTTGTTTAAGCCAATTCTGTAGTATTTTGTTATGGCAGCCCCTAGCAAAAATACAGATTATGAAAAGACAATGTTTAAAAGTGAACATTATAATATTCAAAACAGCAAACATCGTAATATGATATTTAAACAATGTATTTCATATTCTTGAAAGAATGTATAGATATATGTTTGCTTCTCTTTTTGTCTTTTTTACACAAAATAGCAGTATTGAAATAGCAACTTTTATTTTTTCTTAATAGGCGGTATCTTCATACTGTGCCAGGAAGCCATTAAGTATTTTTAAGGTTATGAGATAATGGACTGTGTGTTCATTGTTCTTGGTCTAGATATTTCTTACTAAGTATTGGAAAGCACTTAGGGAGCAACAAAGCTAAGTCAATTCTTTGTATTGACTTATGTTGACATTTTTGACATAGATAAATTTTCTCCTTTCATTAATGAAAAACAGAAGCAATGTAAATAAAATAATATTGGTGTTTGTGAATCATCTACAGGATGTGTAAGAAAAAGTGTCAATGGCTTTCAAAAGCCTTTACAAAAACTTTAGGGTGGTCAGTTACCTTAAAGTTTTGTTTATTTCACTTTTTTCTTGTTTCTTTTTTCATAAATTTATAAAAGGCTCCAAATATATTTTTTAAAAATAATATAAATATTCATGAATACTCCTTATTGAAGGATTGTGTATAGACATGCTTCACTTTTTTTCTTCAGGACCACAGTCCTATTCTTTCTATATTTCCCCACTATAAGACTATCTATGAAATAAACAAAATCAGTATTTTGCCATCTGGGCAAATGGTTAACAAGCCACCAACTTTTTGTTGGTTAAGTGTCTTGTCATCATGTGTTTGATGTCAAGTCCATTGCCATTCTACTAATAAAGAAACTGACAAATAATAAAGGAGTATTGGGATGGTCCAGGGTTCTTTATCCATTTCACTATGACATTATGTACCGTCCAAGGCAAAAGTAAAATTAAGTGAGAGAAAGAGGCTAGTGGTGTTCAAGTTTTTAATATAATCAGGCCCCACAATAGATGCCATTATGTTTCTTCTAACTTAAAACTCAGAACAAATGATATGAGATAGGGTTAACTTTCGTTTTACAATTAAAGAAACTGAGACTTGAAGGAGTTAACAAACTTGGAGACTCCATGGTTTATTGGAGTCTTAAGTAAATGTTCTTTGTGCCATTTTCAAAGGTGACACATGCCATTATAGACACAAAAGTACTATCTTAAACAATGTTTATATTTAATCTACTCAACAGTTTTGCTCACTGCCTCATACTGTGGTAGATACATAGCACCTCTAAATTTCATCACCTTTAACGTAAGGAGTGGATGTTCTATCAGTGGTCTTCAAACTGTACTCACACGAATTCTGAGTTTAATAGGGTTGCTTCAAGGAAAAAAAAAATGTGTTATTGTGGTATCCCCTTACTTTTTAAACAGAATAGCTCCTCTTTGATGTGTTTAACCTATCAACAACTTTCTGGTGAAAAAAAAAATGTATTTCACTGATTTTGAAGAAAAAAAGAGCATTATCCAACTGGAGGTTTTAAAAATGCCCTCCCTTGGTAATATGAATACACATATGGTTTACCGCCTTTAAAAATCTTGCAATTTAGCTATAAAATCAAACAAATGAAAGAAGAATGTAAGAGGCCTTTAAAGGCAGTACATGACTACCCAAGGGTGGCCAGGAAGGAAGCTTCTTCACTCAGCTCAGGTCCTATTGGCATAATTAAGGTGACTCTGTCTGTGCTGGGGAATGCAGGAGCTTCTTTCTAACCCTACTGCCAAAAAAGTATATATTCTGGACTTTGCTTGCTCTAAGAAGACAGTAAGATCCCAGTGTTCTAGAATTTAAAACTTAATAAATGTAGACATGGAGTATAATTTTTGAATAATTTAAATTTCTACCTTATTAAAAATAAAGTTTTACATAGAAAGGAGAAAGGAAAAAAACACTCAACCACCTACAAGATAATAATAAGAGAAGCAAAGTGAACTATTGGCTACTTTTCCTCATATATCACTCTTCCTGTAGAGGACTATTCAGTAGTCTTCACTTTCTATTTTGTGAGTTATTTGAATTTGAGAAGCTAATGAGTACATTCCACATGAAAAGCCAAAGGTGAGATGGGCACAGGAGTCTGGCAGATAGAGATAAACCCCGTTCATTACTGTCAGAGTTGTTGAAGTATGTATTGTTGGGCTCATTAGGCAAGTTGGGCCTTCTAAGAATTTCCTCCAGTCAGTCTCTGGCAGTTGTAATATCCCCTTCTCTTCCACTTCACCCCACAAAATGGTTTGGTTCTGCAAAACTTACTGCCTGGTGTTGAGCAAAACAGTTATATGTGTTTTCTTCAGGCTCACTCACCAGAAATATTGCTTCTCCTTTAGAAGGAAGAAATAAGAAGGACATTGACAAGGACTGACTGACATCAATTGACCCAGTCCTTTTGTCTACTTTGGCTTTTCAGTGCCTCTTCCATGGTGGATGAAATTTCTAGGCTTTTCGGTGTGTTTTATATGTAATACAAAAACTTTCACACTTTGCATGCACTCCCATATGTTCAACCACATTCCTCTACCCCACAGTTCCTCATCTGCAATTTTCTAATCCTTTCCCTTTGAGGCCACTGACATATATTCTCACTTTCAGTCATTTTCACTTCAAAGTGGAGAAGATCAGGTGGACTATTTCCACCTTTACTCATTGGGATATTTGCCCCTCACTACTTTTTTTTAAGGTTATCCTCAAATGTCACTGTGATGCAACCACCATCCATTTTTAGCTTGTACCCCAAATAATGGCCTAATACAGCCTTAACCCAACCCTAACCAAGCAGAGACTTATTTCTTTTCCTTCAGTTGGTTATTTAGGACTTTTCCTCTGTATCTATGGATGACACATAGAAGTACTACAGTGAAAGGTGGTGTGAAAGTCTGCGCTACCCAGCGGTGCAGTTGACTTGCATCCTCTAGTCTTGCTTGAGCACAATAGCAGATGCGCTATTTTTGTTTGTTTGTTTGTTTCATAGTGTGCTGCTACAGCATCGGTTTTTTATGACATAGTAAGCCCAGCTCAAGATGGGCTTTCTAGTGGACATTCTGGATACACAATCACTTAGGGGGCTACAGACTGAATGATTGTGTCCCCTTAAAATTCATATGTTGAAGTCCTAATGCCCAGTGGGGTGGTATGTGGAGGCAGGGCCTTTGGAAAGTAATTAGGTCATGATGGTAAAGTCTCCTTGATCGGATAGTGGCCTTATAGGAAGAGACTGCAGAGAGTAGTTTCCAGATCTGAATATTGGCTCTGGACGTGGAACTGAGCAACATCTTATTAGAGCGACTGATTGCCCTCAGCCTCCTTCTTCTCCATTCTTTTTTGGTTTGTTTTAATTTTAATTGAAAAATAATAATTATATGTATTTATGGAGTGCAATGTGATGCTTTCTACATGTATACATTGCAGAATGATCAAATCAAGCTAATAACTATATCCCTTACTCAAATGTTGACCACTTCCTTGTAGTACAAACATTTACAATCCCTCTTTTAGCTATTTTGAAATATACCACTATAGTTTTTAATAATTTCAAAATAGCTGCCTTTTCATTATTGCTGTCATCTGATTGTAGATCTTAAACAGCACTCAGTTACTATCCATAGCATGCACTGAAGAGAACCATATTCTATTAACCATCTCCACAACTCCTGGAAGGGTCACCTTCCCTGGGCTCTCTCTCTGACTTTTCTACTTACTGTCATAATGTGGTTCTCAACTTTCTTGTCAGAGAAGCCCAGTCTCTCTTCCTCTATTACTTTGAGGCCAGATCCTCCTGGCAATTAACATGCTAACTCTGTAAAACCTATCCTACGATTAGCCCTAGCCTAAAGAGGAGAGCCACAGAAGAACAATTGAGTGAGGTTATAGCCCTCTCACCAGCACACTCTTTATGGCTTTGGCAAATAGCATGTTTTGGAGCTTTTCCATGAAGCATAATAATTTGATGATGGATTTTCTGGCTTCATTTTATATATTCAAGCCAGTACATCCTCTTTCCTCAATCCTTCTATTCCTTCTTCAGTCTGCTAGGCTTTTCTACTTTTCTCAGTATGAACCATGTTTTCTCCAGGCTTTTAAGAGCTACCCTAGTAGCCCCTGGGGTTCCTGTCAGGTTATTAAATCCTGTGTCCCCCCAGAAACTGTCCCCAGATCAATGAATCCTTACTTGTCCAATCTTATGTTCCAGGCCCCTGATCAAAATCAAATCCTAGGGGTATCACCATGGCTTCTACAGAAACATACCAGCTAATTCTTGCAGCTTCTTCAGGATATAATTTTTTTCCTTGTTAGGCTCTGTATGTGTCCAAATATGTTGTAAGTTAATCATAGGTATTGGCCTGAGTATGAGAAAAATGAATGGGACAATTTCTGTAGCAGAAAGATATGTTGTCTTAAGAGACAGAAAGTGGCTTCTCCTATGCCTTCTCACATTCTGGCTGCTACTATGAATCTGCAGTTTCTAGGGGTTCAGATAGGGTCTATAGAGCCATAAACCTAGGACATATGCCCAAATGAAATAATATCTACTGCTATGATTTCAATGTTTGTCCCCCTCCAAAACTCACATTGAATTTAATTGTCATTGTAACAGTATTAAGAGGTGAGACCTTCAAGAGATGATTAGTATGTGAGGGTTCTGGCCTCGTGAATGAACTAACGTATTATTGTGTGAGTGAGTATCTTATAAGGGGCAAGTTCTGTCCCCTTTACTCTCTCTCATCATCTCTTATCCCTTTCGCTCTTCTGCCATGTGAGGAACAGTGTCTCCTCACCACTCCGCGTGGTCAAGGCACCCTCTTGGAAGAAGAGACTAGGCCATTACCAGACACAAACATGCCAGGCAGGGCCTTAATCAGGGACTTCTTAGCCTCTAGAACTGTGAGAAATCAATCTGTATTCTTTATGAATTACTTATTCTAAAGTATTATGTCATAGCAGCACAAAATGGATTAAGACACCTACCTTGGCAAAACAATTCAGCCTTAGCTAAGCATTTACCACTGTCTCCAAAGCTCCAAGACCTCAACTATTACATCCCAGGCTTTTCCTCAGAAGTCTCCTGTTCAGGAAATAAAGGCCATTTTGTAAACCAAAGAAGCCCTCTGCTTTTACTTTTAGCCTTTCATTCTTGTCAATAGTTCTCAGTTTCTCTTTACCTTCTGCCTGGCATCAGTACAACTTAGTAATAAATGGCCAATTCCGGTGTCCTTGTAGACATTGCTTTCCCCATATCTTTTAAATGCCTGAATCATCGTACTGGCAAAAATCATCTCCTTTACTGAGACATCGTTTTCACTGATGAACTCTTCAGCAACTGGACTATCCTCCGATGTTAGGAACTAGCCTTGCCCCCCTTTGCACTCAAGATAGGGCACTCAGGATTGTATATATTATCAGCAGCATAGTGAATGGGAAACGTCCACACTCCATCTTATGACTTATTATTTTAGGCCACTCTCAGTACCAGCTTCCAGCCTAGGTCCTCCTAGAAGCAAACATTAAAACTGGATTTTGATGTACATGCAACTTACTGGGTGGAATGCCTTTGAAGGATGAAGTGGGAAAGAGCAAATGTGGACAGAGAAGTCTCTCTGACTATGATGCATGAATGACCCCTGTGAAAAAAAGGAGCGACTAAAGGATGAGAAAGAAAGAGCCTCAAACTATAGTGTAGTTCCTCAGTGCCAGCCTACATGGAATCTCTTACAGTTTTCCCACAAGACACAAAGGTTGTCTATTATAGGAGTCCCACAAGAATGATAGTTATCTGGCTCTAGTATTCCCCACTGTGTTCCAACACTGGCTGGAAACATCTTGCAGGAAAAGTAGTCTTGCTGAATGCCTTGGTGTTAAGACTGAAGTATATTTAAAGGTATGACAGTCAGGGTGTCCTCCACTGCAAGTTCCCCTGAAGGGATATGTGAGGTGCATCCCCACATCCCCACAGTAAACATCAACTTGCAATTTTTAGCAATGGCATTATAAAGTCATTCTCAGAATTAAAATAAGGGTCTAAAACACAAGAACCATAACATATAGATTAAGGGATACACTTTAATATAATGGAAGAACACCACCCTAGAAGTTAGCAGAATTTTGCTTTGTTTGTTATCAGTGGGTCAAGTTACACAGGTCCATGAAGGTCTATTTTTTTCAATAAGTTAAATAAAAATAATAGAGTTGAAAATCTCCTATCTAGAGTTACTGAACTGATTATTTAGGGGAAAAAAATCACTTAATGGGAAAACACATTTTAATGATTTATTTTTCACACAGACACATAATTTGAACATTTAATAATTTGCATGTCGTTACAACCTTTGAACTAGGATCCATATGTTTGCATTTTTACCTGCTAATTGGAGTTGTGACTTTTTATTTTTGCAATGCGATTACAGAATCCAACTAGGATCTTTTAATTAATTAATTTTTATTGTAAATGAAAATTTTATAGTTGGATATATTTATGAGGTACAAAGTGATGTTTTGATTTATGAATGCAATGTGGAATAATTAAATTAAGCTAATTAACATGCTTATCACCTCGAATGCTTAGTATTTTGGAGGGTGAGAACATTTGAAATGTGTTCACTTAGTAATTTTTAATGTGCTATACACTATTAACTACATTCACCATGATGTACAATAGATCTCAAAAAATGTCTAATCCTTCTGTCTAACTGAGGCTTTGTACCTTTTGACCATCATCTCCTCATTCTCCCTACCCTCTAGCCTCTGGTAACCACCATTTGACTTCCTGTTTCTATGAGTTTAATTGCTTTAGATTCTACATATAAGGGAGAACATGAGGTGTTTGTCATTTCTGTGCCAGGCTTATTTCACTTAGTATAATGTTCTTCAATTCCATCCACGTTTTTCCAAATGACAAGGTTTCTTTCTTTTTTTAAGGCTACTTAACAGTATTCTATTGTGTATAGATACTACATTTTATTTATCCATTCATCTGTTGGTAGACATCTAGGTTGATTCCATAACTTGGCTGTCGTGAGTAGTGCTCAGTTAATTTGGGGCTTCATTCATCTGCTCATCATACTGTTTTCAAATGGTAATTTTCCATTTTTCACCAATTTGACAGTTATTTTTCTATACCTTATTTGATAGCAATGTTTAAGCAAGTCAGCTTACCTAAACTGTCCCAAGCATTTAAGAAGTTTTCATGGAAACAAGCACTCTTTTTTGCAGTCATTTTTATATTTATTTATTTATTTATTTTTATTTATTTATTTTTTTTGAGGCAGAGTCTCACTCTGTCACCCAGGCGGGAGTGCAGTGGCATGATCTCGGCTCACTGCAAGCTCCGCCTCCTGGGTTCATACCATTCTCCTGCCTCAGCCTCCCAAGTAGCTGGGACTGCAGGTGCCCGCCACCACGCCAGGCTAATTTTTTATATTTTCGTAGAGATGGGGTTTCACCATGTTAGCCAGGATGGTCTCGATCTCCTGACCTCATGATCCACCCTCCTCGGCCTCCCAAAGTGCTGGGATTACAGGCGTGAGCCACCATGCCTGGCCTGCAGTTATTTTTAATCTGCATATACAATTATTAATGGAACAGGTTTGGAACCAATTCTTGGTAAAATGCAACTCAAGTACACTGGCACTCCAGAAATTAGCCTATAACCTGGTAGAATTTACTATGCATATAGACATAGAATAGAGCTGTGATTACACAGAATAGGTTACATGAAGACAGATTAAGGAAGCTTTCACAATTCTCAATGGGATTTTGAAGGTAATAAATGCACAAGTCTATGCTGAATTAATTAATGAACTGATAATCTACAGGTACCAATCACTTGATTAATTTTTAAAATTTTATATTTTATATATATTATTTTCTATATTGTGATTGCCTTTTAACTTCTCTCTACCAACACGTTGTTTCTATGAAACACCATGTTAGAATCATTTTCTTACACAAGTACACACATTCACTAGATATTTTCAGAGAAGCCACAAGTTCTCCTTTCTAAGAAGGCATTCATACTCTTGCTTCTCTTCCGTGGTCTCTCCAATGACCAGGTATGCTACACAGGTAAACGAGCATGTCACCGGGGTTTGGTGTATTAATTATCCCATCACCCAAGTAGTGAGCATAGTACCTCATAAGTAGTTTTCAACCCATGCCCTCCTCCCTCCCTCTCCCCTCTAGAGGTCCACCAATGTCTATTGTTGCCATCTTTATGTCCATGTTTACCCAATGTTTAGCTTCTGCTTACAAGTCAGAGTATGTAGCATTTGGTTCTCTGTTCTTGTGTTAATTCACTTGGGATAATGGCCTCCTCCTTATCCAGCAATTTGAAAAGGAGAACAGGCTAGGAAAACTGACCAACAAATAGAAGCGATGCTACTTCATTTAAAACTATCAAGTTCCCTTTTCTACTTCATCTAATCAGGTGCACATTCTCATGTCCTTTTTGTCACAAGTTCAGAACCAAATGCCTAAATTATTAAATAGTCTTCTAACTGACAAATTCAGTGCAACAATAATTATGACATTTTATCATGTGCTGGGCATTATGGGAAAATTTCGAAAAGGTTAATACAGTCCCTATTTTAACAAAGCTGACAATAAATTGGGTAATTTTAAGAGACACAAATAATCACAAAAGACAGAAAATACATTAATTTAAACAAATTTTATCAATTATTCAAAAAGGAACATTACGTAAGGTATAATAGCAATTTAAGAAAGGAAGTAATGAGACCAACATTGGGGCCAAAATTGAGAGAATGAGAAAGAGCAACCAAGCAAAGATCTAAGTGAAGGACATTCAAAGCAGAATGGTTAGAAAGTATAGAGTCGTAGAGACAGAAATAAGCTTTCTATGATTTCTCTAATTGAGGAATCGAGAGTAGTCCAAAGTTGCTGGAGTATAATCAAGGGATTACGGCATGAGGTGAGGTCAGAGGACAGGAATTCACAGACCAGGGGATCATTTCTAGGTTGTAGAGTGGAGAGCTTGTAGAGGCATTTAATACATATTTTTAATGAATATGTATAATATACATATTATACATTATTCAGTATACATAGTAATGAAAAAATCGTTAATATCATTACTATTTGATTAACATTAATATATGATATATATCTTTATATGTAGTCACATATCATTTATCATATGTCATATATACATTATATATTATTATATCATATCTGATAACATATATAATACCTTATATACATGGTGTGTATATATAGTGTGTATATGTATAATATATAAATGAAATTAAATAATGATATAACATATTATATATTATCTTATATTATATATGTGTTATATAACATATATAGTATAAGATAATATATACTATTATAACAATATTACATAATATGTATATACAGTGTGTGTATATGATTTATTATATATTAATGATACATGATATAATATATGAGATAATAATAAAGACATATTATATATTAATGATATATAAATGAAAAATATATTGTGTTTATATGATATATAAATGCAAAATATATATTAAAACATATGTACATCATATATATACATACACATACATGTATATACATTTAAACAATTAATGATAAAATAAGCATACATTCCTTGTTTGTGGCTGAAGTGACAGAATCCAGTGTTAGGAGTATTTTCCTGTTTGAATTTCCCTGACTGTGATTATTTTGTGATTTTATCCATTTATCCCTTACTTTTGTAGGGCCTGGGATGCAGAAATCTATCTCATGAAGTTTTGACACCAAAAGTGAGTGAAAAGACTGATACCCCTGGCCCACAGATGTGCCATAGACGAATAAAGCTCACCAAATTCTCCGAGTACTCTCCTACATTTCCTATCTTCCTTTGCAATTAAGTTGTTGTCATGGGACTAGTTCTGGCAAATGAATTGTGAAGAAGAACTATGAGTATTAGTTCTCGGCTAAGCACTAAGGAGACAATTTGCTTCTTTCATCTCTCTTTCTGGCTTGGAAGCCATATCTTAAGATGGTTGTCACGGCTGGGTGAACCCTGTTTTCTAAGTCCAAATGTTTCCCAACAATCAGCATCACAGTTTTCAAGAAGATGTAAGCTTTTCTGAAAAGCCATTGCAATTTTTGAAGCCCTTTTTCATTGCAGCTGCTAGAATTGATCACTTTGCTTAATAAAGTACGCAACCTATTTCTCCAGCAAGCAGAGGAAAATGAGTCTAAAGAAAGTCTCATTCTACACCACAGTTAGAAATGCAGTATATACTTCATTCCACTCACTACTATAGTATCACCGTGTGTGAAGACTTGCTAATCCTTTACATTTGCTTAACAATTTAGAATTCACAAGAAATATTCACACATATTATCCCTGTGATCGTCACCGAAAAGAAGCAGGATGACAATTATATTCCCTTTTAACCAATGAAGACATTGTTTAATGAAGTTAAATATCCTGTTCAATGTACCTAGCTACTTAAAAGAATGCATTCAGACCTCAGAACTCCTTATTCTACTACAATCACATGTGTGTATATATGCAAATACATAAAAATATATGTATATGTGTGTGTGTAATTTGTCAATACAATGAAATGCTGATTTCTTTTTCTCATACTTTGATTTCTAAGTTTCTCACCTAGAGTTGCCCAAAGTATTGTTAATTATTTATATACAAAGTGACAGACGATTATGGAAAGGATGGGGGTCTGAGAGTCAGAATACCTATGGATGAGTCTTAGCTATGCTGCATGCCAGTTGTATGTCCTTAATCTGGTTAACTAATGCCTCTGGGTTTCAGTTTCCTTATCTTTGAAATAAAGGCACTGGGATAAAAAAAAAAAAATTCTCTAATTACCTTTACAGTTTGATATGCTATACTTTTATGTCAAAACGTACAGATGATAGCTTAGCAGTAGGAACATTTTACTCCCCACTCCAAGAGCATTCAATGATGATGATTATAATAAGGTTTTACAGATGAGTTTTTATAATTTAAGAAGATTGAAAGAATCAAGATATGTTTTAAATGGACTTGATGATTATTTTAAGTCAGTATCTTTCAATAAAACCACTTGAAAGTTTTCACTTTTTGAACTCCAGTTTTTAAGGTTACTTTTCAGGAGCCATAGGTAAAGTGCAATACAAAGACGTATTAATAGATGTTCATTCTCCCTTCATTATCAACTTCCTTCCTCACTCTAGGCAAGTAAATTTGCCCCTATTTTCCTCATTTTTTTGAAAACTTATTTGATTATATTTTCCTACTGCAACAAAACAATCATTATAAAGAATTCTTAGAAAAATTAGGAAAGCACACGTTTTTATTCTCCTGGCTCATAATGATTTGAATAATAATTTATTCAATGTGTTTTATTGAGAATCTACTAAGTGTTCAGCACTTTCCTTCACTTGGAGTATTTGGAAAAAATTCTGATCTTCCTAGTCTATTCTATCTCTATGGACTGTAATGGTCAAAAGAAGGATTCACTTCCAAAAATCAGTTACTTTTCATCAGCCTTGTGCTTAGGGAAAGGTATGAAGTAGGCAAAATTTATCTTCCTCTTGCCCAAGTTTCTCTTCCTCGACTCTTAGCTCTTCTTATACCTATTTTTATTATCTCACTAAACCTGTTGCCTCCCAACTCTCTCCCATAACAGTAATCAGACTCTCTTCTAATATAGTTTCTCTCAATGTTCCCCCTCTACCTGTAAAGGTATTTTTGGGGGACGATCTGACAAACATATTCCTTCATATATATAAATAATTGGAAGTATATAATAATTTAATAAGGGAATGTAGTGAATCAAACCCAAAGAAAAAACATGATTTAAATCTATGTCTCTGAGTAGGTAGAATTTGATATTTTAAAACCAAATGGTGAGGAAACAATCCTATTTATTGAAGGCACACTTTGCACCTGATGCTGATAATGGTGATTTTATGTACATTCTCTGCTTTTATCTGTATAGTAACCTCATGGTTAGATATTCCGCTTTGTGTATATATAGACACAGAACTGTGTTTGAGAAAGATTAAGCAATATGCTGAAGGTTACAAAGTCAGTAAATGGCAAAACTGGGATTCATATCCAGGTCTGACTGCAAAATGCGCACTTTTCTTTTTAATTGCATTGTATCTTTGTGCTTCAGAAATGATGTTTTGAAAGGAGCTATAAACCCCCGAGGCTGGTCATGTTTAAAGCCCTACAGAAGTACACTTTTAACTTTCATTATTTGCCATGTAACACTATTTAAATTTTAAAACTTCTCTCACAGTTTGAACCATATTTTCTCATTCAGTCTGTTCTCATATAAATGAAAACATTCTGCAGAAAAAAAAAAGAAAGAAAGGCAGTATTTACAACACTACAATACAATGGTGACTACATTAAATGCTACTTAAACCCCAGAATTATTTTTTTCAGCTTATTTAATGTAACATTTACAAAAGTATAAACTCCAATGAAAATAATAGAGAGAAAATTAATTTCCTTTTTCTGAAAACCTCTTTCTAAAAGGATGAAATGAAAGCTGTATTGTTTCTATCTTCAAGGAAGATCTGGCCTATTTCATTTTTAGCTTTCTAGCCTCTGCAGCAAAACAAGCTACACTACATAAAGTCTGGAACTGGGTGAGCCAATCAACTCGAGACAGTACACTGCTATATTTTACTGCATTAGAATAGCTTAGAGTTGAGATTGAACCTATGGAAAGTCTGAAGAAAGATTAAAAAATAATGGTGAGTTTGAAAGTATGAAGTCAAATATAAAGAACTTCCCAATTCTTTTTACCAAGACAGCACTAACCAACCTCAACAAAGGAAAAGAAACGCAAAACAATCTCTTGTGAATATAAGAGGAAAAAAATCCTAAGAAAAATGTAAGCAAAATACATCGTGACATTAAAAATAACAATATATCATGACTCAATGAAACTTTTTTCTTGAATGCATAGTTCAAAATTTTAAAAATCTGTTTACAATTTTTCATATTAACAAGTATTAATGTGTTAATGCTAATAAGTTGAAGGCCATTTCAATAGGTGCAAATATATTCTGAAAAAAAATTCGACTTAATAACAATAGAATTAAAAAATTATCATTTCTTTACAAATTATTATTTAAAACTTTTTCCTCAAAATGATCCTAAGGTTACCTAAAAGTATAACCTAAAAGTATAAATTTGCAATACATAAAATATCATGATACTGTTAAAGAAACAAACATATCAAGAAAATAAAATAGGGAATGTATAATAATATAAAATATCATATAATATTTATTAAAATGTATTGTTCATTGATTTATTGATATCTGTCATTAACTTATTAATTATTAATTAATATTTGTTAAAATATAATATGCTTTACCATTTAGTATTTGAGAAAGCGGCTATTCAGTATATTATTTTGTGACAAATATTGGGGCAAAAATTTAACAAAAGTTGAACTGTTATAACTCTCCCGATGGAGTTAACTAATTAGATACAAAAATATATGTACACAACTACTGAGAGAAAATTTAATTCATTATTTCTGCAATATCGTAGCAGGAAATTTTTTTAAAAGATTTCTCAAAAGCTATAAATTATCAAGGAACCAACTGTTAAATTAAAATATATTAAGACAAAAATGCTCCATTGAGAAATTTGACTCTAAAAGGTGACCATTATATGTTCCAAGTGAAAAAGTCATTTAACAGAGCAGTGTGTACAATAGTATTCTATTTCTATGTGTGTATGTGCCTCAGTGTGAGTCAATCTCATTGCGACTTATACATCTATAGAAGAAATGGCTGGAAGTCTATTCAGTGAAATGTTAGCAATTACTATCTCAGGGCAGTGGAATATGTGTAGTTTTCATTTCCTTTCCATATTGTCTGACTCTTATATAATGATTACATATTATGTTTACATATTTTTACAAAGCTATTTTAATTATTGAGAAGGATTACCTTTTGTTTGCCTAAGATAATATGTTTATATTTTTGTAGTCCTGATTAACTTTTGGATGAAAACAAGGGTAAAATCTGTTTTTTGAACATGTTATAGTTAGATCAGTAGCCCATGACTCTGAAATGTAAAACCTAAATCTTTTTTCTGAGACTTTGAGAGAAATTTTTCAGTATATTCTCACTTGTAAAATAACTACAAGCTTCAGCATGTACCTCACCTGTACAACCAATGGTAAATGTGTCTCTATTCCAAATGTGCATTCCAAAGTGCAGAAACACGTTTAAACACTGTGCAAACTGAAGACTATTACAATTGAAAAGAACAACATAAGCAATGTTTTATATCAAGTCATAGCTCAGGTTAATTTTTTTTTATTGTGGTAAATTTTATGTTTATAAAAAATCATTTTATGCAATGTAAAATATCTTACATTAATTGATGTAAAGTTGTTTTATACTAATGCAAAAACATTTTTAAGGCACCCCTCTGTGAAAACATTCCTTATTACCATTCCCATTCACCACTCAAGTGAGGTTATTCTTTGTCTCCAAGTTTTTCCCATTACATTTTGTTTAACCTTTACTCTGTTTTTCATTATGCCATACTGTACATTTCCCCATTAAATTTTAAGCTGCTCGTAAAGACACCCTATATGCGTTTTTGTCATGCTGATAGCTTCTCATACAGAGAGTATGCAGTGTAAGTGTTCAACAGAAGTTTATTGGATTGACTTGAATAATCAAAAATATTAATGTTACATGGTATCGATCATCTACCTAATCATATGTCTATCTGTCATTTTTCTTCTGTCTATCTTTCTGATATAAACAATTTGGGGTTAATGTCATTTCCAGGGAAAATAAAAATGTAATAAAATTGGTTAGTACATGTAGTTCTACTATGAAGGGTAATTTATCAATCCATATAGCCAGTGAGATTATTTAAAATGCTTAGTATAATTGGAACACCATCAATACATTTAAGATAATGAAATTCTCACAGAGTTTAGTAGACTTGGCCATTTAATTTGTTCACTAAATATTTATTAAATTTAAAAAAAAAAACTCTGAGTGTTACATTAAACCCTGGGAACTCAAAGACTAATATGGCATGGTACCTAAACTGAAGAGGCTTACAGATTTTTGGTTCAGACACGACATTCATCAAAAGTCACTGAAAGGCATACGGGTGCTGCAAGCTAAACGATGGGTAACTAGTTCTATGGGTACTTATGAGGAGTGTAAACCTGGGTTGGGGTATTCTGGAGTCCTTCTTGGAATGGAGTCAGTGCATGTAGATGTACAAAATCATGTGTACTCGCTTTGCAAACTGTGAGTAGTATGTAAATATAGTCCAACATTATTGATAAATACATTTGCTGAAGAAGTCTGCCTCTGAAAAAAGTCAGTTAAACTCTCTGAAGTGAAAAATGATTAATCATTTTTTCTAAAGCCAGCATTGCTTTCTTCTTGAATGGAATTTTTTACCATTATCTAGTGACTAACTGGAAAACTAAGAGTATCAATGTTAAGGAACTATCAAGAAAAGTAGAAGCAGAAAACATTATTGGTGTATTGGGCACAGAATTTAAGTCGCCTGGTCCAGTGCCACACATTGTAGATGTTAAATATTTTATATTCAGTGACAGTCATAAACTTGTCCACTGTGTGTAAATAGTATTATGACTTTAACTCTGTGCATATTAGAATACAATTCAGTTGATGCAATCTTAAAATTATGTGTGCTTTAATGCGTGGACACATAGATCTCATCAAATTATAAAAATAAAGAAGATTACAAAACTAATAAAATTAAAACCAACATCAATATATTGTAATGGTTGTTCTTGTCTGATTTAAAGTTAATAGCTGATGTTGGTCTTAATGGTAGGGAAACAGTACCTCAAGTTCAGTTCCAAGCTTAAGCAATATCTGCATTTTGACTTTAATAATACTAATGTGATGATAGCAATGACTTCAATCAGCACACATCCTTAATCAGAATTTACCAGTGAGCTGCAGGTGCTAATTTAAATGTATTATCAGTTGATAAATCTTTAAGCTTAAATTGTTCACATGAAAGTAAAGTTAGCACTGCTACATTATTAAAAATGTGCATTAAAAATACATCAATTTTGATTACTTATGCAGTTTGGAAAACAAAATGTTTTTGTTTCATGTTAACAATTCCACTAGCTGCAAAAAAGTAGGACATTTTTCTCTAGTATAGATGTAACTTTTCAGTTTGCTGTATTGATGTGATCCTGTCTTGCATTAAAACACAATCTTCTTACCACATTTTTCTCTCTTCTGACTACCTGTAAATGGTGTACTGTGAGCTCATGCATCTTTCATGTGGTGACAATATTTCATGTGGTTTTGATTATTTTTTAAAAGCAATCCCAAATATGGGCAGAGAAATTGTGGTGTAGTACTTGGATATACAGTGTTTAATAAATATATACTCAAACTAATATTTTAAGTTTAGCATCAAAATGAAACCTCAAATATCAAATTTATCATAGGTAACTCAGCATTTGGGAATGTTCAACAGAAAAGCGTATACTTCCATTTGAGAATAAGTAATTGAGAACCTAAAGGAATAATTTATAAGCTTTTTTTAACCCCAGAAATATTGTTCAAGCAAATTCTGATGTGGCTATCCAAATGTAAACAGATGCCACTCTTTCATCCCACTTGTATTAATTTCCATTCAATCATTTCCTAGAGAGTAAAAGAGACAGTAAAAGATATGACAAATATTTAAAATATTGTGAACTATCAACTTTATTCTTCATTATGAATCCTTTTCATGTACTGAGTATTCTCTAAACAACCGGTTAGATATATGAAGACTCCATACCTTTCAGGCATGTATAGAGATTGGCACTGACATCAAAACGATAATCAGGAATTAAAAATGTAACAGCACTAGTTCTGGCTCGCTATTTGGCTAAAGCTAGTCTAGATTTTAGCCACACCAGCAAAGCACTACTTTGATCTTTTGAGCACTGCTGGACAAGCAGAACTACAGGTTGTTGGCCATTAGCAGTTTAGGCTGCTGTACCGATATTGGTATCATTATCTGAATAAATATAGTGACAGAACAAGCATCAGAAAATTATCTTACTGAGTCACCTTGCCTCATCGTGGTAATATAAATAATTTGAAAAATCTAGGCTATAAACTATTGGTATTAAATGCTTTCATTAAATCTCTACTATAAGTCAATATTCTTTTTAAAATTCACTTGGGAAATTTTTCCTTTAGATACACAATTAAGTTTTTTTTCCCCGCAATTATTATCTTCAAATGTCTTTTGTCCGGCCTTACCTTTTAAATTTTTAAAAATTGTATAATAAAATGCTTAGACGTACAGATAGGAAAAATTAATACTATAATGTTACCACATGGCTTAAGAAATAAATTATCAATAGATTTTAAATCCATAGTATATCCCTTCCAGAACAGATGTACCTCCTTTCCTAACAGATGAAGTCATGATCTTGTTTCTTATCATTTCCATAAATCTCTTTCTAATTTTATTACATATACATTTGCATTTGAGTTCATAGATTAAAACAGAACCAATAGGATATGTATATATAAAAAATATACATATATATATATCATTCCCTATTGGTTATATATATATGTATTCCCTGTTGGTTTTATACACACACACATATATACACACAAACACATATACATGCATGAAAAGAAAGAGAGAGATTTTAAGGAAATGGGGAATTGTCTTGCACGATTATGGGAGCTAGCAAGCCCAGAATACGTGGGGTAGGCTGGCAGGCTGGGGATTCAGATAAAAGTTGATATTGCAGCCTTGAGTCTGAAGGCTGAAAACTCAGACCGAATTTCTTTGTTGCACCCTAAAGGCAGAAATCCTTTCTCTTTGGGAAACCTAAGTCTTTGCTCTTATGGTTTCAAATGACTAGAACAGACTCAGCCACATTATTGAGGGAAATCTACTGTATTTGAAGTCAATTGATTGTAAATGTTGATCACATCTTAAAAATGCCTTTACAACAACATCTAGACTAGTGTTTGACCAAACAACTGGTGTCCATAATCTAGTCAATTTGACACATAAAATGAACCGTCATAGCTTGTATCCTTAAAAATAAGAATTTTAAATATTATTTTGCATATTTTAAGCTTTATATAAACGGTATGAAACATTAGATGTTGATTTGCTACTTGCTTTTTTCCTTTTGTTTTTATTTATAAATCCCATTCATGTGACAATTTGTGGCAAGGATTTGATAATTTTTAATGCAGTATAAAATTGTTATATATTTTTGGGCATTCTCCTGGTGATGAACATTGGGTCATCTCCAGCTGTTTGTGGTTATATACAGTGCTGCTATGAACATCCTTGTTCATGTATCTTAACACGCATATACTAGAATTTCTAAGAATGTAATTGCTTCAAAAGATAGACACTTTTTATCAGTCTTTCCTAAATGGTGCCAAATTGTTGAACAAATCTTCAATCTCTGATGCAGAACTCTTCCATCAGTTATTTTTTTTAGAATTTATAATGTGTAGCTTTTAGAAGGTAATATGATAGTTATCCCCATATATCATGTAACAATCCAACAGGCACTGCAGCAGCATCCAATACAATGTTAGCGTTTTTGCAATGAAAGGTACAAATAATCACAAGTAGCATTAAAAAATATAAATATCTTAACATCAGTTAGGATCAGATTTTGCTTACAAATAAGGTTCAGTCAAGTTAGATCTTACTGCAAAGTGAATAATGAAAAACAAACAGTTATTAGATTGTTTTTGAGTTTTGAGTTGTAAAGACCTCATTTGTGCCACATAATTGCCTAAAATTTGTTATCACAATTATTATTTATGCCAGTCTAATGTAGATGAAATATTTGAAAATGTGGTTTGCACTGGCATTTTTCTGATGAAGCTAGGCATGTTTTATTGTATTTTCTGGACATTTGGGTTTCCTCGTCTGTGAATTGCTTATTTGTATGTTTTGCCATTTTTTAAAATTGTTTTGCTTGTCTTTTTTTTTTTTTTTTTTTTT
>NW_012123820.1:3735978-3764530 GCF_000951035.1 Colobus angolensis palliatus
AGAGCTTGCAGTGAGCTGAGATCCGGCCACTGCACTCCAGCCTGGGCGACAGAGCGAGACTCTGTCTCAAAAAAATAAATAAATAAATAAATAAAAATTGGTTTATAGAAGTTTTACATATATTCTTACATTAATCCTTAGTTATACAAGTTACAAATACCTTCTTCCAGTTTGTGGCTTACCTTTTCACTTTTAATGGTGTCTTTATGCACGTGTGTGTATGTTTCCCACAGAATTTTCTTAATGAGTGTTTATCCTAATATTCTTTACCAGTCTTTTCCTTTGCAGTGTGTGCTTTCTGTAACTTATTTAAGAAATCCTTTTATTCTCTGACTTTACTAAAATATGCTCCTAATTCTCTTTTAACAGCTTTAAATTTTGCCTTTTAGATTTAGGTTTTAATTTTCACAGACTTAACATTTAAATAGTTTATGAGCAAGTGATCCAACTTCATTTAATTCCATGTCCATGTGGATAACCAGCTGTCCTAGAATCATGTATTGAATTCTTTTCCTACTGAATTTTTTTTAATTTTTGTGGGTATATAATAGGTATACATAATTACAGGGTACATGAGATGTTTTAGTACAGGCATATAATGTGAAGTAAACACATCATGGAGAACGGGGTATCCATCCCCTCAGGCATTTATTTTTTGAATAACAAAAAATCTAATTGCATTCTTTATTTAAAAATATACAATTACGTTATTATTGACTATAGTCATCCTATTGTGCTATCAAAGAGTAGGTCTTATTCATTCTTTCTAATTTTTTGGACCCATTAACCACCCCCACCTCCTCTCTCATCCCACCCCCACCCCCCCGCCACCATATTTCTCAGCCTCTGGTAACTATCCTTTTACTCTCTATGTCCATGAGTTCAATTGATTTGATTTTTAGATTCCACAAATAAGTGAGAACATGTGACGTTTGTCTTTCTTTGTCTGGTTTATTTCACTTTACAAAATGATCTCCAGTCCCATTCATGTTGTTGCAAATAATGGGATCTCACTTTTTTTTTATTGCTGACTAGTACTACATTGGGTGTATGTACCACATTTTCTTTTCTTTTTTTTTTTTTTTACTAAAATAAGGTTATTTACTTCAAAATGATACATTGGACATAATCTGTATACAGAACAAAGCAAGTAATGGTAAACTTAGTAAGGCACCTTTTAAACCAGATGCTGTACAAAATATATTTAGTGTGTTACATATCAAAAACAAATCTATATTTTTGGTGTTTTACAATTGCCTGATAAAACTGCTTGCTTTTATCCTTCTTTTAATGCCTATGTACAGTTTCCCGAATGAAGCAATAATGATATTTCCATTTTATGCAATATATATTACATTTTAGTTGTTAAATGGGCCAGGACAAAGGTCACTAAAAAGGCTTAAATAATTCCATCGAAAACAGAATATGGAGCATAAGCTAAAATTGCAATAGTTAATCCTTTGCAAGAGCCATATTCACGTACTTTCCTTATGGGACCGTCATTACCTTTATCCATTCATCTGTTGATGGACACTTAGGGTGTTTCCAAATCTTAGCTGTTGTAAACTGTGCTGCAACAAACAGGAGTGCAGATATTTTTTCCATATACTGATTCCTTTCTTTGGGGTATATACCCAGTAGTGGGATTGCTAGGTCATATGGTAGCTCAAGTTTTAGTTTCTTGAGGAACCTCCAAACTGTTCTCCCTAGTGGTCGTACTAATTTACCATTCCTGTCAACAGTGTACAACTTTCCCTTTTCTCCACATCTTCTCCAGCATTTGTTATTGCCTGTCTTTTCGATATAAATGGGGGTGAGATAATATTGTTGCTTTTAGTTGCATTTCTCTGATGATCAGTGATGTTGAGCAACTTTTCATGTGCCTGATTTGCCATTTGTATGTCTTCTTTTGAGAACTGTTTATTCAAATATTCCTTTTTTGGATCAGATTATTAGATTTTTTCCTATGGAGTTGTTTGAGCTCCTTATATATTCTGATTATTAATCCCTTGCCAGAGGGATGGTTTGTAAATATTTTCTCTCATTCTGTGGGTTGTTGCTTCAAGAAATTTTTGCCCAAAACAATGTCCTGGAGGTTTTCCCCAATGTGTTCTTGTAATAGTTGCATAGTTTGAGTTGTTAGATGTAAGTCTTTAATCTATTTTGATTTTATTTTTGCATATGGCATGAGATAGGGGTCTAGTTTCATTCTTTTGCATGTGGACATCCAGTTTTTCCAACATCCTTTATTGAAAAGACTGTATTTTCCTCAGTGTATGTTCTGGGCACCTTTGTTAAAATAAGTTCTCTGTAGTTGTGTAGATTTGTTTCTGTGTTTTCTATTCTGTTCCATTGGTCTATGTGTCTCTTTTTTATGTCAGTACCATGCTGCTATGGTTACTATACCTCCGTAGTATAACTTGAAGTCAGGTAAAGTGATTCCTCCAGTTTTGTTCTTTTTGCTTAGCATGTGTTTGGCTATTCTGGGCCTTTTGTGGTTCCATATAGATTTTAGGATTGTTTTTTCTATTTCTGTGAAGAATATTATTGGTATTTTGATAAGGATTGCATTGAATCTATAGATTGCTTTGAGTAGTATGAACATTTTAACAATGTTGATTTTTCCAATTCGTGAACATGGAATTTATATTAATGTTTTGGTGTCCTCATCAATTTTCATCAGTGTTTTATTGTTTTCATTATAGAGCTCTTTTACTTCTTTGGTTATTTCCTACGTATTTAACTTTATGTGTGGCCATTGGAAATAAGATTTCTTTTTCAAATTGTTCACTGTTGGCATATAAAAATGCTACTGATTTCAGTATGCTGATTTTGTATCCTGCAACTTTACTGAATTTGTTTATAAGTTTTAATGGGTTTCTTGTATAGTCACTAGGTTTTTTCCAAATATAGATCATATTATTAACAAACAAGGATAATTTGTCTTCTTTCTTTCTAATTTGCTTCCCTTTATATCTCTTTTGTCTGATTGCTGTAGCTAGGACTTCCAGTACTATATTGAATAACAGTGGTGACAGTGGATATCCTTGTCATGCTCCAGATTGCAGATAAAAGGCTTTCAGTTTTTCCCCTTTCAGTATAATACTATCTGTATTATATAGACTTTGTGGGTCGGTCATATATGGCTTTCTTTTATTATGTTAAGTTGTATTCCTTCTATACTCAGTTTTTTGAGTTATTTTTAATAATAAAGGAATGTTGAATTTAATCAAATGCTTTTTCAGCATCAATTGAAATGAACATATAGTTTTTATTTTTAATTCTGCTGATATAATATGATGTATCATATTAATTGGTTTGTGTATGTTGAACCATCCATGCATCCCAGGGATAAATCCCACTTGATCATAAAGAATACTCTTTCTAATGTACTGTTAACTTCAGGTTGCTAATATTTTGTTGAGGATTTTTGTATCAATATTCATCAGAGGGTCAGGCAAGATGGCTCACGCCTATAATCCCTGCACTTTAGGAGGCCGAGGCAGGTGGATCACTTGAGGTCAGGCGTTTAAGTCCAGCCTGGCCAACATGGTGAAACCCTGTCTCTACTAAAAATACAAGAATTAGCCAGGCATGGTGGTAGATGCCTGTAATCCCAGCTACTTGGGAGGCTGAGGCAGGAGAATTGCTTGAACCTGGGAGGAGGAGGTTGCAGTGAGCCCAGATCGCTCCATTGCACTCCAGCCTGGGCGACAAGAGCTAGACTCCGTTTCAAAAAAAAAAAAGGAGAGATTGGCCTGTATACACATTTAATATGTCTTTGTCTGGTTTTGGTATCAGGGTAATAGTTGCCTTGTAGAATAAGTTTGGAAGTATTCACCTCTCCTCTATTTTCTGGAGTAGTTTGAGGAGACTTGATATTAGTTCTTTAAGGTTTGGTAGAATTCAGCAGTGAAACCATCAGGTCCCAGGCTTTTCTTTAATGAAAGACTTTTTATTGTGGCTTCAACCTCATTACTTGTGATTGGTCTATTCAGTTTTTGGATTTCTTCCTGGTTCAGTCTTGGAAGTTTATATGTCTAGGAATTTGACCATTTCTTCTAGATTTTCTGATATATTGGCATATGGCTGCTCATAGTAGCCACAAATGATCCTTTGAATTTCTGCAGTATCAGTTGTAATGTCTCCTTTTTCATTTCTAATTTTATTTATTTGGATCTGCTCTCTTTTTCCCTTAGTTAACCTGGCTAAAGGTTTGTCAATTTTCTTGTTTTACAAAATTGCTTTTTTTATAATTTTGGGTTTTTAACAAAAAACAGTTTTGTTTCACTGATATTTTTATGGCTTTTTTCATTTTGATGTCATTTATTTCTGCTCTGATCTTTATTATTTTTTATCTTTTACTAGTTTAGAGTTTGGTTTGCTCTTGATTTTCGAGTTCTTTAAGATGCATCATTAGATGGTTTACTATAAGTTTTTCCTTTTGTGTAATGCAGGCACTTACAAACTTTCCTCTGAGTACTGCTTTTGATTTATAGGTTTGGGTATATTGTTTCATTACTATTTATTTCAAGAAATTTTTCTATTTCCTTTTTAATTTCTTCATTGACCTACCGGTCATTCAGGAACATATTGTTTAATTTCCATGTATTTATACAGTTTCCAAAATTCTTCTTGTTATTAATTTCTAGGGTTATCCCATCATGATCAGAAAATATGCTTGATAATCTTCAATATAATTGAAGATAATATTTCAACTTTTTGATAATATTTCAATTTTTTGAAAGTTTTAGGACTTGCTTTATGATCTAATGTATGGTATTTACTTGAGAATGATCCATGTGCTGAGGAAAGGAATGCAGTTCTTGGATGAAATGTTCTGTAAATAAACCAAAAATCCATTTGGCCATTATGATACAGATTAACTCTAACGTTTTTGTTGATTTTCTGCCTGAAAGATCTGTCCAAAGTTGAAAGTGGGGTGTTGAAGTCTCCAGCTATTATTGTATTAGGCTTATCTCTCTTTAACTCTAGTGTTTCCTTTATATATCTGGGTACTCTTGTATTGGGTGCATATATATTTAAAATTGTTACATCCTCTTGTTGAAGTGACCCCTTTATCATTATATAGTGGCCTTCTTTGTCTCTTCTTATAGTTTTTGTACTGAAATCTATTTTTTCAGATATAAGTATAGTGACTCCTGCTTTTTATTTTTTATTTTTTGGTTTCTATTAACATGGAATATTTTTCTCCATAATTTTAATTTCAGTCTTTGTGTGTGTTTATAGGTGAAGTCTGTTTCTTGTAGGCAACAGATTAATGGGTCTTTTTTTTTTTATCCATTCAGTCAGTCTTCGTCTTTTGATTTGAGAGTTTGGTCCATTTATAGTCAATGTTACTATTGGTAAGTAAGGACATTCTTTTGCCATTTTGTTATTTGTTTTCTGGTTGTTCTACAGACTTCTCTTCCTTCTTTCTTTCATTCCTCTCTTCCTCTAGTGAAGATGATTTTCTCTGGTTATATGATTTAGTTTTTTATTTTTATTTGTTTGTGTATTCATTGTATGTTTCTTGGTTTGAAGTTACCATGAGGCTTGCAAATACTTTTTTATAACCCATTATTTTAACCGGATAACAACTTAAGACTTCTGCATAAAGAAACAAACAAGCAAGAAGAAAACTAATAAAAACTTGCCTTAACTTTGTCCTTCCCCCTTATAACTTTTTGTTGTTTCTATTTATATCTTATTGTACTGATTATGTCCTGAAATGTTGTTGTAGTTATTATTTTTGATTGATTTATCGTTTAGTCTTTCTACTTAATTCTGTGTTTTTCTGTGTACTTACTGCTAACGGTAAGTTTTGTGCCTTCAGGTGATTATTGCTCATTAATGTTCTCTTCTTTCTGTTTGAAGTACTCCCTTTAGCATTTCTTGTAGAATGGGTTTGGTATTGATAACATTCTTCAGCTTTTGTTTGTCTGGGAAAGTCTTTATTTCTCCTTCATGTTTTATAGACTATTTTTGCTGAATGTACTATTGTAGGATAATAGTTTTTTTTTTATTTTTTTCTTTCAGCACTTTAATTATATCATGATAGTCTCTCCTGGTTTCCACTATAAGGTTTCCACTAAGAAGTCTGCTTCCAGATGTATTGCAGCTTCAATGTATGTCATTTGCTTCTTTTATCTTGCTGCTTTTAGGATTCTGTCTTTATCCTTGGCCTTTGAGAGTTTTATTTTTTATTACTAAATGCCTTGAAGTAGTCTTCTTTGAGTTAGATCTGCTTGGTGTTCTATAACCTTCTTGTACTTGGATATTGATATACTTCTCTACATTTGGTAAGTTCTCTATAATCCTTTTGAATAAACTTACTATACCCGTCTCTTTCTCTACCTTCCCTTTAAGGCCAAAAACTCTGAGATTTCCCCATTAGGGGCTATTTTCTAGATCTTATAGGCATGTATTTTCAAATAGCCTGTCTTCAATCTCACTAATACTTTTTTCTGCTTGATCCATTCTGTTATTAAAGGACCCTGATGCATGTTTCAGTATGCCCATTGCATTTTTCAGCTCCAGGATTTCTGCTTGATTCTTTTAAATTATTTGAATCTCTTTGTTAAGTTTATCTTATGGAACTCTGAATTCCTTTTCTGTGTTATCTTGAAATTCTTTTGGTTTCCTCAACACAGCTATTTTGAATTCTGTGTGCGAAGGGTCACACATCTCTGTTTCTCCAGGATTAATCCCTGGTGCCTTATTTAGTTCATTTGGTGAGATCATGTTTTCCTAGATGGTGCTGATAATAATAGATGTTCTTTTGTGTGGGGGCATTAAGAAGTTAGTTATTTATTGTAGTCTTCACTGTCTAGGCTTATTTGTAGCTGTCCTTCTTGGATATTTGAACAGATTTCAGTGTTGTGATTTAAGCTGTTTTCTGCTTCAGGGAGAACCACAAGTCCAGTAATGCTGTGGTTCTTGCAGACTCATAGAGGTACCATCTTGATGGCCTTGGACCACATACAAGAGAATTATCTGGATTATCAAGAAGAGATTCTTGTTCTCTTCCCTTACTTTCTCCCAAATATATAGAGTCTCTTGCTCTCTTTGTTCTGAACCACCTAAAGCCGGTAATGGAGTAATACAAGCACACTTGGCTACCATTACTATGGCTGCATAGTGCTGGGTCTCACCCAAGGCCTACTATAACCATACCCTGTACTGCCTATGTTCGCTCAAGGCCTTGGGGTAATGTCAGCCCTACCTCTTTCCTTCCCTTCAGGACAGTGAAGTCCTCCAGGCTCCATATGGGTCCAGAAGTGCCATCTAGGAGTCAGGGACTATAGTGAAAACCTTAGACGTCTACCTGGTATTGTATTGCAGCTGAGCTGGCATTCAGACCATAAGACACAGTCCTTCCCACTCTTCCTTCACCTTTCCAAAGACAGAGAAGACTCATCCCATAATCACCATGACCACTGGCCACAAGGAGTGCTGCCAGACTACCATTGACATTCCCTTAAGGCCTAAGGTCTCTTAAGTCAGCCTGTGGTGAATGCTGCCTGGCCTGGAACTCACCCATTAGGTTAGTGGGCTTCCCTCTGGCCCAGGGCAGGTTCAGAAATGCCATTCAAGAGGTAAGTCCTGGAATTGGGGACCCTAAGAGTCACTTGGTTCTCTACCCCTCTATGATAATGTTGGTACCTAAAGTGCAAGAGAAAAATCCTTTTACTTTTTTCTCTGCTTTTCTCAAGCAGTAGTTTTACCCACAGCCACCACAGCTGGTGATGTGCTGAATCTCACCTGAAGCTAGCAAGTCTCGGTGGCTCACCAAGTCCCTCAATGTAGCACCTGAATATCGCTGCTGGTTATTCAGGGCCCAAGGGTTCTTCAGTTAGCAGGTGATAAATGCTGACATAACTGGGTTTTTTTCTTGAAGGCAGTGACTTCCCTTCTGGTCCAGGGTGTGTCTAGAGATGTCATGGGGGAGGTAGGGCCTGGAAGGATTTCCTCATGACTCTAGCCAGTGCCCTAACCTGCTGTGGCTGAGCTGGTATTCTAGATGAAAAACAAAGTTCTCCCCACCCTCCTCTCTCCTCTCCTCAATCAGAATGAAGGGGACTCTTGGAGCCCTATAGCCTGGAGTTAGAGGCTATATAGCCTGGAGTTAGAGGAGATGCTGTCATTTCCTCTAACTCCAGTAGAGCAAGGTAGTGCTGACAACACAGCCAGCACTACCTTGGTTGCACCAGCTGGTGTCTCAGTATGTCACATGCCCCCACAGTGCACTGTCTCTGGGACTTGTTCAACACTACGAGTGCAGTCCTTACGGCTTAGACTGCCTTTCAAGCTTATTTAGAGGCCCAGAGCACTTTGGCCTTTGGTGGCGAGGTTTGTGGGCTCTCAAGTTTGGATTATTGGGATCTGCGATTCCCCTCTGATTATGGCTGGTTTAAATGCTTCCTCTGTGGATGGGCATCAGCTGTGTTTGGTCTCTCTCGGCAGGCATCAGCTGAGTTTTCCTTTCTGCTCTAACAGGACAACAATGAGTTCAGTGCCACACAATTACTGTGTTCTCTCTCCCTCAGCACCTAGAGCTGCTCTGCACCACTCAGCTGTTGCTAGAGGTAGTCAGTGCCTCTTTCAGCGATATGAGGTTAAAACCAAGCACTATGGGTGCTAGCTCACTTGATTTTTGGTTCTTATGAAGGTGTTTTTAACTTGGTTCTGTTTTTTGTTGTTTTTTTTTTGTTTTTGTTTTTGTTTTTGAGACGGAGTCTCGCTCCGTGGCCCAGGCTGGAGTGCAGTGGTGCCATCTCGGCTCACTGCAAGCTCCGCCTCCCGGATTCACGCCATTCTCCTGCCTCAGCCTCCCCTGTAGCTGGGACTACAGGGGCCCGCCACTGCGCCCGGCTAATTTTTTGTATTTTTAGTAGAGACGGGGTTTCACCGTGTTAGCCAGGATGGTCTAGATCTCCTGACCTTGTGATCCGCCCGCCTGGGCCTTCCAAAGTGCTGGGATTACAGGCGTAAGTCACCCACCCCGCCCTTAACTTGGTTCTTTAGGAAGCTGTTGTTAACTTGATGTCTTTGCAGGAGGTGCGGCAGTGATCAGTGGGGTTTCTTATTTGGCAGTCTTGCTCTACCTCCCCTCCCACTCATTTTTGATGCCATTCTTATTATATCTGTGTTCAAACAGTTTTATTTCTGTATTATCTGTTTTATCTTATTGGTTAACTTGTTTCTTTCTGAAACAATACTAGACTGTCTAAATAAAACTTTAGCATTAGTCTTGCTATCTGGAAAGATGTTTCTACATAATAGTTTTAGCTAGTCTGTTTCCTTTATACATTAATGTAAAATATAGAATCAGATTAAGTTTCATTTAAAAAGAGCAAGCAAATAAATAAACATAAAAACTTGTTGAAGTTAGAAGAATTGCATAGATTAATTTGTGGAGAATTTATATTTTTACTATATCAACTCTTCCTTTTTATAAATATTTATTTAGGCTTTCTTTACTGTTTCCTAATGCAGTTTATACTTTTTGCCATAAAAATCTTGTATATATTTTTTGGATTTTGTTATTTAAAATATTTTTTCACAAAGTTTTTAAATTGAGCTTTTACTGAAACTAAAACTATAAATAAAACTTTTATAAGAAAATATAAACAAATTGTCATGTTCTTTTGTTTTGCAAGGAGTTCTTAGATACTTGCATGGTTCATTTTATGTGTCAACATGGCTTGGCCATAGTGTTCAAATATTTGGTCAAACATGACACTGGATGTTTCTGTGAGGGTATTTTTGGATGACATTTAAATTGGTGCACTTTGAGTAAAACAGTTTGCCCTCTATAATGTGAGTTAGCCTCACTGAATCAGGTGGAAGTACTGATAGAATACTGACCTCCCCCAAGTAGGGAGTAGGTCTGCCAGCACATGCAGATGGCCTTCAGAATTGAACTACAATATTAGCTCTCACCTGGGTGTCCAGTTTGATGGCCTTCAAACTTGAATCATAACTTCAGCTGTTCCCTGGGTCTTCAAACTGCCTGCCTCATCTGCAGAGTTTGGACTTGCCAGACCTCAATTATCACATGATTTAATTTTTAAAGTAAATCTTCTACTTGTGTGCACCTACTCTTGGTTCTGTTTCTCTGGAGATCTCTTACTAATACAATGCTACACCAAAGGCATAATCACTAAAATTTTCAAAAGATAAATTGAACTGTACTGAAATTAGAAGGCTTTTCTCTACAAAAGACACTTAAAGAGAAGACACATCATAAACTGGGAGAATATATTTGTAAATCACATATCTGACAAAGAATTTTTTCAAGAATATGTAAATAGTTCTCAAAACTCAAAAATAAAACAACAAACAACACAATTTTTAAATGGGTAAAAGATTTGGATATACACCTTATCAGATGACACAACCAGATGACAATAAAGCACACGAAAATATGCACAATATTGCTATGTATTAGTAAAACTCAAATTAGTGCTACAATGAGATACTACCACATATCTATTAGAATGTCAAGGGGGAAAAAGTGTGACAATATGTTGACAAAGATATAAAATAACTTGAACTCTTCTTGTACATTTCTGATGAAAATTCAAAATGTTACAACCACTTTAGAAAACAATATGGCAGTTTTCCTCATATACACTTGTATCACCCAGCAATTCTATTCACAGGTATTTACCCAAAAGAAATGAAAACTTACGTTCACCAAAAATCCTACAAGTGAATGTTATAGTAACTTTGTTCAAAATCATGAAAAACTGGAAACAACACAAATATCTTTCAACAAGTGTATAAGAAATAAACTGTGGTTAAAGCCATAAAACATAATAAAAGAAATCAATTGTTGATGTATACAACATCATGACTGAATCTCAGTCTCTTTTTAGTAAGTAAAAGTTGTCAGAACTAAAGTCTAAATGCTGTATGATTCAACTTATGTGACATTTATAAAAGACAAAACCACTGGGACAGAGAACAGTTGGTTTCAGAGGTTGAAACTGTGATGAGGGACCAACTACAAAGAAACAGCACAAAACTTCTGTATTGTGTTGTTAGACATGGAACTCTCTCATGACCCACAAAATGGTAAACCACAAAGGCTGAATTTTGCTGTAGGTCAATATAAAATCCAAACTAAGAAAAGATGTCTGCAATATTTTTATTCAGATTTCCTGTCCCAGCCTTCGTATAGGTGTTGAGTTAAACCTCTTATTTATTGTTTCTTGATGAAGAGTCTTATGACAGATGATAGATTATATATATATTCCCAAGAAGAAAAATTGGGATAAGGGAAACTAATTAAAATTGATGATACCCACTCTGTGTCAAGTACAATATTATATATTTGCATCCACCATGCCATTCAGCTCTTACATCAACCTTATGAAGTTGTTACCATATAGACACTTATCCTACAGAAAGAAACCCAGGAGGGTTTGGAGGGTAACAAAGTAGATGTCCGATTCAGCATTTAGTGCAATCTCCATTATATTAATTTTATAAAATTTGTTTTTTATTTTTAAATTATTATTGTTATCATTATTAGTATTTTTGGTACAGATGGGATCTTAATATGTCATTCAGATTAGTCTCAAACTCTTGCCTCAAGCGATCCTCTTGCCTCAGCCTCTCAAAGTACTGGGATTATAGGTGTGAGCCTCCATGCCCAGCCATTATACTATTATAGGGCAGATAGTTATTGTTAATTGTTTTTTTGTGTGTGATTAGTCGATGAAGGGTACAGAAGCGGGTGAAATATTTTATTTATCTGTTGTTCCTTTCTCTCCCAAGGTGATCCACTGTGTGGCACATAAGACAAATGTCCTTTGTAAGAAAATTGTGTCTATTGATGGAACTGCTTGTCTTTAAGGAATTATTTATCTTCTCTGGAGCTTTTTAGGTAGGTGACAGCAGTATACCTAGTGCCACACTGTAACTAAAGTGACACACATTAATAAAATAATAGTGCTGTCTTTATATGTTCCTTCTAATGTTCCAGAGTTATCAACTGTGTAATCATCAAAGAGTTCATAAAATTATTTTTCTGTGAAGAACAAAGTTGATCTTACCCCTGTTTTTTGAACATGTGTTGACAGGAACACAGGAAAGTGGAAAATATTTCTTAGGGAAAATCTGAGTCATAGTCTAGATAATCCATTCACTTTGTAAGCTGTGCATCTTACATTATTATTAGTTTAGTATGTGAACAATCTGAATAAAAACATTTCTTCGAAACTGCATGAGTACAAAGTTTCTGAGATAATGCACCTCTGTCAACATGGACTCAAGTCCATTTTGTGCCATATGTGTAGGTGGAAGACTGGGTTAGGAATGAGGGAAGGCACTGTTAGCATCAGGCCTTGTGAGCAGAGAATAGAAATATGTATGAGTCAAAAACAGAATCTTTCAGACAGGGCTAAAACAAAATATTACAGATCTTAAAGGGCACACTGAGTAGTCTAGAATGAAAGAAGTAGGAACTCAGTTAATCATGAAAGTTGAAAAGGGATGCAGGAGGCACCATGAGGCATCAGCATCCCAGAAGCAATGGCTGACACAAAATTCAGCAATGACCTTCTTAATGCATTGCCAGCCAAGGCAAGACACTGTTTCTGAGGAAGTGTCTTAGACTGTTTCGTACTGCTGTAGTAGAATACCTGAGACTGAGTCATTCACAAAGAGCAGCAATTTATTTTCTCACAGTTCTACAGGCTGGGAAATTGAAGAGTAAGGTGTTGTCATTTGTTGTAGACTTTCTTACTGCATTCTCACATAGTGGAAGGTGGAAGATGAAAGGGCAAGGAAGACAGAACCCAATCCACAAGGCTTTTTGATAGCAACATTATTCTATTCTTGAGGGTGCAGTCCTCATCCCCTAAACATCTCCCATTAGGTCCTACCTCCACTCATTGTTGCGTTTAGGATTAAGTTTCCAACACATGAATTTTGGGGTACACATTAAAACCACAGCAGCAAGACAATCTAAAACTGAAGTATGGAAGCAGTATCAGTTATATGGAGAGAGAAATGTACTTGGATTTAAAAAAAAAAAAAAAAACCTTGGCAGTTTACTATTATTTGTTCAGAAATTCATGTTTGTGACTTGGAACTAAGAAATTGGTGTAATTATCTTCATTGAGACCTGAAGGTTTTTATTTTGTTTTTCTTCCTATTTTTGGCAATATAAACCAGAGGGAATTATCTACCTGACTTAGAGCCAATTTAGAAACTAACAAAATAGCACCCATTAACCTAATTTGATTTACCCAAAGCTAGTGCTAATTTTCATCTTCATTTAAGGCTTGTTAAATTAATCTCTTACCTTAATTCTTAAGCCAGCAGGTGTAAGCATGATAATCTATTGGGATATTCATTTGCATATAGCTTTTCCTCAATTTCCTCTCCTCCCACTAAAGTGAGTGGCCAAGCCTACCTACTCATTGCCTCAGATAATTTTACAGGAGCTAAATCAGAGGTTTCCTGAAGATAATGTTTCTTATTGTGTTCAGTAAATGCCACAACAAGTTGAAGATATGGGAATACAGAAAGAAAAGGGAGATAATTCCTAGAAAGCAGGAAGAAACAAAAGTCACCAGACCCTAATGTTCTTGTTCACTTGATATCTACTCTGCAGTAATGCCCTGGGGAGAAGATCAGCCCTCAGAGAGGACGGAAGCATGCTGCGCATGGGAGGCTGGCCCCTGGGTATGCCAGTGCCCCGTGACTAGCTCGGAAGTCGGGTTCTACTCGACTTATGAGGGTAGAAAATGGGGGTAGCAGCAGCCATCATAATTCAGTAAAGACTGAAGGGTCTTCCTGTATTTCAGAAATCACATGATCTTTCCAGTTTCTTGAGATGTCTTGCCGAAAGGAAGGGCCCTGACACTGATAAAAATAGGATTTTTCTTCCAGAAGATAGAAGAATAAACAAGGGAGAGGTTTGGCAGCGTTTTGATGTTGATTTTAAGGCAATTTTAAAAGCATTTTTGTTTCTCTCACTACTACATTTTTAGATTAGTATTCCTTTGTGGCATGTGCTTAATAATAGTGCTTATAGCAAGGCTAACTTAGTTGCTTCCCCTTTTGCAGAATTTAAAGAGTCCCTTGTAGAAATACTGCCCTTATTTAGATCTAGTTACTGTTTTCAAAGTGAATGTGAACATAGTAAGCTTTATTATATTTGTACGCTTATAGAATATTAAGAAAAAATTGAACAAAAGACAGTTTAGGTTCAGCACTTTTTTTTCAGATTAAAAAAAACCTGAAATCCAAAGTCATAGCATGGCCTCTAAGATAACAGAGGTCCAGAGGTAGAGTTGGGACCAAGGCTCACATCTCCCGGAACACAGTGTCAGCACTGCCTGCCTTCATAAGAAACCTAAGCCAGTCTGGCCCTATCTTAACAATTGCTTAATTGAGAGGAGGAAACCTCTTCCTTCAATTAGGGAAAATTCGGTGTTTAGTATCATATTTAGAAAATAATTTTCTTCCAGTCAGTTATCCACAGAATGGTATTATTCTTCACAGTGAGCCCCTATTGGTTTCAGAGCTATGATTTTAACTTTGTCATCTAGTCCCATTTTCATCAATCTATGTGGCAAGACTTAGATTTCTCTTCTGAGATGAGTAATTCTGCTAAGAAAAAGAAAGGATGAGTTTCTTTCTCTCTCTCTCTCTTTTTTTTTTCCTAACAAAATCCTTGTAAGAAAGACATTGGATCAGGAGTCAGCCTTATTTCTGGGCCCATGTAAGCAAGTGGGCAGCACAGTGCTAGAAGACAGGGATCTTTCCTGTTTATCAGTAGCTTTGCGCAGTGTACACCAGAGAGAATATGGTGTGCATTTTGCATTGAGACATTCAGCATCTTAGCAGCAAAATGTGAGTGAGAGGCATGGGAAATAGAGATGGGGACTTTGGGATGAACCCTAGACCTCTCATTGAAAACAGAGTGCCTGGGACAGTGGCGAGGTCTTCCTCTACCAAAAGCAGCAGCTTTGAAGAGAACTAGAAGTGACAGAATTATAAGACAGCAGGGCAGAGCACATAACACCACACCTCTTCAGGGCTCCCAGAAAGACCAAGGATAAGGAGTAGAGTGCATAAGTTTTGGGGGCTGGAATTTCAGCGGGTTCTCTGATGGAGGGATAGAGCCACAGAAACAGAATTTAAAAATTGTTAATCTATTTTTTTCCCCTTTGGCTTGCTGTGGCATAGGGTAGGTGGGTTAAAGTGGAACAGTCGTTTAGTATTTGTCACATTTATCTAATCCCATTGATTTCTCCCTCCTCTGCTTTCTCCCTTCTTTCCACTCCATCTCAAACTCACTTTTTTCAAAGGTTGGTCTGAACACCAGCCCTGATGTCTACCTTGTAATGCTTCTCCCTGATCTGATCTTCAATGGCATTTCTAGTTTGTACCCAACTTTAATTTATCCTATGCTATCTTATCTTATTGGTCATCTTTTCAAGAGTATTTAGCTTTTCCCCTCTTATAATGTAACACTATGGTTTTCGTGTCTGAATACCAGCAGACACTCAGACTCAGGAAAGCACATTAAATCTTGTAAAGGTTTAATAAATGTTTATTGATAAAATTATTCACATTGCATTTAAAAGCAAATTAAACATTGTGAACCTCTCTAACTTAAAAAATATACACAACAATAATACACCTCTATAAAGTATCTGCTTCCCCTTTTGCAGTTACTTAAATTGGAAAATTCATAGTCATTAGTGCTGGCAGTTAAAAGACTTTCTGTTGTATTCTGATTGTCTCTCCATTCAAAATGACATGCTGAAATAGTGATAATCATCTGGAATAAATTAGAAGACATTTTTGTTTTATAAGTTTTCTTAAATACCTCTTAATTTTAAAAAAATAGGAAACGGTGATATTATAGAAATAAACTATAGAAAATTAATGCAATATTTTAAGGTTGATTTAAAATTTAAAAGTTTCGAAATTATAAACTGAGCAGTCAAACTGCCACATTTCACACTTTCTTTAAAATGTGAATCAGTTAAGTTTATTTTCCTTTTGAAAAGACTCTTCTGGAGACTCTTGAAAGGATGAGTTCCCTGATAGCTTTAAAGTCTGAATCAACCAAATAAAATTCACTTTTGAATAAATAAAAGAACAAAATATTTAACAGCACACTATGGCTCCATACCTCTCAAGCATTATCAGAGGACTTAAGGCTGGTGTTCATTGTTCCCTGCCTACCCTTCAGCCCCAGGGTTCATCACCATTGCACCTTATGTTCTTGCAATTCCTGGCTATATCCAAGCTTTCAAGCCCTGGCCCTCACATTTGCCTCTTTATCTGCCTAGAGAGTCCTCCTTCCCTATCTTCACAGAGAAAACTCAGACTTCTTCCTCAGGGAGAGCAGAGTCATCCCTCAGGGCACTCTGTCCACAGTGTTTTTTCCATACTACCTAGGGATGTCTGCCTCATTCTCATTTTCTCTTCTCAGCTCAAATGTCACACAGCAGAGAGACTTCCCTCACCACCTTGTCCCAACTGTCTTTCCCAATTTTACTCCGTAACCCATTGCACGATTATTTCCTTTCTTGGTAACAACAATTTTCAGTTTTCTTACTTATTTATCTGTGTATATGTTTATTGTGAAATTACCCATGTAAACATTAGTTAGTTTACTAAGGTGGAGGTTTCACTTGTATTGATCAGTTTTTTGCATTCCTAAATTATCGTGCAATTCCTGTCACGCACCTGCCCTCTTGATAAAAGGAAAGGGTCTTGAAACATTATATGCAACCAGATGTAAACAGGAAGAGTTTTGTAGTCAAAGAATGCAGCAGGAAACATTTGAGATGTTCTGGAATTTGAAAAGCTGAAGGAAGGCCATCACTGGAACTTTTGCTTCCAGCTATACCACTGACATAACTGTGACATCTGGAGTCAGTTATTTGATTTGAAGGATATATTTGAAATAATTTTAAGTTTTAAAACTCTAGGGTACTGTGATTTTATCTACGTTGCTTTGGATTCTAGTGATTAATTTGTGCTATCTTGTCTAAAATAAGCAACAGCTTATATTTGACTTTTTGGTTTTAATTTTCGTAGCATTAGCTGTATGACTTCAGTCAAGCAACTTAGTGTTTTGTGTGTCAATTTCTTTACCTATAATTTGAGAGGGCAGAATGAGAGAGAGATCACTAAAATCCCTTTTAAATTCCCCCCCACCCCCATTTATTTTTACACTGCTTTTCGTTTGCTTGCTTGCTTTTAGGACTCAGAACTTTATGATGGATAAACCAAGGGAGAGAGGAGAACAGACACCAGAAACTGGCCATGGGAAGAGTTCTCAATAGGGCTGATGCTAGCAAGCTCAGTGATACTTGCTAAGCATTGAAGCGGACCTCCTTCTATTACCTGCAGGTAAAAATGTGCACATTCCTGCCTCACATGTTGTACAGCAATTCAGTAAATTTCCAAGTGTTATTAGTTGGTATCTTATAAGCCAGTTGGCATGGTGCTTGGCACACAGTCAGACTTTAACCAAAGGTTTGCTAAGATAGTTATTAAAATAAAAGCTTTAATCCTAGTTTTGATTTCCCAGTGTAACAAAACTCTGAAACGATAGCACAGGTGGGGACAGCTCAAGCCCTGGAGAAGTGGAGTTGTCACTAGTTTTAGAATTTTCTATCATCTTAGTCATTGATACTGTTAGCATACCATGTTTCTCCTTCCACTAAATCCTGCCAAATACAAGTGTCCCATTTCAGCTGCCAATTTCATACGGAAGATGAATTACTCTGAGTAACACATGACTTGATGGGCATCCACTTCAGTGATGACTTCAAAGATCCGTCAACAAAAAACTGGGGCAACATCTAGCAAAAGCACTGCTGGCAACTTGCACTAACTTTGCAGGTCTGAAAGTTTTCTGCCCAAAAAGACCATGTCTTCCAGGGGCCAGTACTGTCCTAAAATAAAGTTTGGGCTCACCTGATTCAATCCTCTTAATTTAAAAGTAACAATACTGATAATAATAGGTAATAATAACAATAATAATAATAATAATAACAATACTGATAATAATAATAACAATACTGATAATAATACTGATGAAAATAATTAAGATATTGAATCTTGGATGCATATTCTAAGCTCTGCTACTTATTATGTCATTTTTCAATAGCTAATTAACCTCTCTGTGCCTGTTGCCTCATCTGTAAAATTGATGCGATTTAGCACTGGCTACTGTAATGAGTATTTTTCAACCATCTTCCATTTTAGAAAAAGTCCTCCCTCGAAAATGGGAATGTTTGAGCAAGTATATGGGTTTGGGAAGGACATGCTTGGAGAAATGAGAAAAGAAGGGTGCATATACCTAACTGTAGCCAAACCAGATTAATCCTGGTAGTAACTGATGGAAAAGTGTCACTTTCTGAGATAGAGGAGCCCAGTGAAAAGAAGAAGTACCTCTACAGCCCATTGGTTAAATAAAAATTATGCTGCCAATAGTTATCTTCTTTAAGTATTTTATAAATATCAGAATGTCTAGCTCCTGAAAATAGGATTTGAAAATTTTAGGCAAATACAAAGAGCTTTCTTAACAGTGTTGACTGATAGTATGAGTCATCAGCAAAAGGGGCAGAGTAGGGGGACATATGGGATGGGAGGAAGAGATAATGGTTTCTCAATCTCTCTTAATCTCATGTATGAGACAATATAAACACATTGTCATGGAATAACTAAAATATAAATTATTTTATTATTAATTATTTAAAGTAGGCTTCCAGAAATGAGGAATTGATAAAAATTTAAACACAGAAATAACCAGTGAGCTGTATCATTATTTTTACATTGTTTCTTTGAATTGTCTCTTTGGGGATACCATTAGCTCCAATTTTCCAAGCTTTACCACGTAGAAACAGTGTGAAAGTCAAAATTACAAAATTATGTAGGTATTTTTTAAAATGTTTTAAACATTGTGCAGCCTCACATCCAATTGCATGCCATTTCTTCTGAGAGCAGTGTCTTTCTTTGGTTTGATTTTAATTACTCTAGTCTGGTTAATTTGGGTAAATTGTTTTTGTTTTGGTTTGGTCTAATTTTGCTATTGGACCTTAGTTGTGAAAGTCTCTTAGTAAAATTAAATTGCCTTTCAGCATAAGCAAAATATTTATAAACTTTGTGTATGTACTAGCATATTAGGTCAGTGCTAAATATAAGAAAAATAAAACCCCTATTTGCTATGTTTTAAAAGAGGTTTTAACAGAAATAAATGTATCCTCATTTATATTTAAATTAGATTTGATTAAATGTTCTCAGGCTGAAATAGTGAAATTCAGGAACAACATTTTGAATTAGTGGTTCTTCTAATTCTGAATGAGAATATGTCTGTCTCAGCTAGTGCCCTACATCAATCATTACTTAGAAATGTCATTCTCATCACCATGTCAGCAAGTAACACACTTTTTGCAATTACTATGTATCCAGAACTCTGGTACTTTTCAAATGTTAACTGATTTAATACTTAGAATATAAATAGCATTATTTCTAAAAAGTTACTTGACCAAAGATTCACAGTAGTGAAAGTAGGCCTTGAACTTGGGTTAATGTGACCATAAAAGTTATCAGTCTTAGCTCTTAAGTTAATCTACACATATTTCAATGGTATTCTGCTAAATATGTGTATTAATATGAACTCAATACTGTCAATACTAAATTGAATACATTCAAATATTTTTAAAATTACTTGTATTTGCACCCTCTTTTTTCACTTTCTTTCACTCTCACTTCTCTTTTAAATGTTTTGAAAAACAGGGTCATTAAATTCATCAGTATATTTTATATCTCAACTGAACATTTGCATTATGCTTTTAATTTAATGTATTTCCACTTAAGTCAATGCATACAAAAGTATGACTTAGTAAAGTCATACAAGCAAAGATTACATTTTGAAAGAATTCTTTACCTTTAATATTTATTTAAGTCAACAAATTAAAGATTTAAGAGAGTAAAATTAGCTGTCATTCGGTAAATTCAAATTCCTCTTTAGCATAATAACCATCCTTGAACACCTTCAACATTTGACAAAAGAATTTAGCAGAGCGATCATATTACCTTGAGTTGAATTACCTGTAAGCAAATTGAACGTGAAGAAAATTAAATTCATATGCTATGTAGTCTTCTATACAAATCTACAATAACTGTATTTAAATTTGAATTCTTGTTAACAATTGCATTCCTGTGAGAATTCATGGAATAATTGTTTAGTGGAAGAAAATAGATATTCAATCTCTAAGCAAATAGAACTTATTTTAAAAGTTATAGAATATAGTTGCATATTGAATCACAGCATTGCTTACAGTTAATAAATTAAAAAGCCAGTTTGTTTTAAATAGATCATCTTGAAAGTCACCCAATATGCCTTATTACATGGTTTTCCTTATATTTGAATTCAAAACTTCACTCTCATTCGAGAGTCAAGTAGGGATAATTGCAGGCTATGGACGGGTTGTAAGTGCTACTAGCTTGGGTTTTGATAGCTATTAGAAGATAACCTAAAAAAATTATATATCATAACCAAATTCTCTCCTCTATATAATTTAAATGAAAATAATTTGGAAGTAGAATTATGATTTGATTCACAATAGGGAGAATTCAGTTAAAATTGCTTAAACTCATAAATCATGATACAAGCTATCAAATTAGAAAGAACCAATAAACCAGATGGATTCTGGGTTCTTACTGGAGGTATAGAATCCGCCTTTTATCCAGTGTTTTTAAAAATGTGATTCATAGACTATTTACTTCATAATGCTCTGAAAGACTTATTTGAAAAATACAGATTTCTAGGACTCTCAGGCTACTAAATTAGAATATCTGTGGGAGAGCCCAGGAATCTATATTTATACTAAGTACCCCAAGTGATTTTTGAATTTTAAGTATAACAGGAAAATACAGAAATCTCAAATGTGCAGCTGGATAAATATTTACATATGAATATACCCATGTAACTGTCATTCAGAATCAACAGATGGCAAATTTCCATCACTCTAGAAGGATTTTTCATGCTCTTTCTAGGCAATAACACAACCAGAGAAAAAAAATACGACTGTTTTGCCTCTTCTTGAACTTTATACAAATGGAATACATGATATATGCTTTTTGTAGTTGACTGCTTTCAACATCTGGTATTTTAGATTCATCAGTGTTGTTGAGTTTATTAACAGTGCATTCTGTTTTAATTGCTTTATAGTTAAATGATGCATGTTTGGGTAGTTTTCCAGGTAATTCTTGAGTACTATAATATTTTAAAATCTTTCACTTATAGCTTTGAAGGAATATTCTATGGTTGATCAGGACAGCCTGCCACCAAAATAGAACTCTCAAATGTTCTATCTTCTAAACATTTTACCATGAAATTTCAAATTTACATCACTCCCTCATTTGATTTAACCATAGTTACAGAGGCTGAATTTACATTAAAACAAATGCTATCTGAGAGGACTTTATATGCATACATTTTATAGAATATTTTATCATATTACCATGTATACGTTTATAAGATTAACTGGCATAAGGAAGGTTAATAGACACAGAGTGATAGGAAGAACCAGTGGAGAAAAGGCAAATAGGTGAAGCCTTAGGAAATCTTACTTTTACTGAAGGTAGGGAAGAAAGGAGAAGAGTGAAGTAGATTAGAGACCGGTGGGTCCCCTTTCTCAAACACATTATTCAGTGCCACTCACCTCTTCCCATGCCCTTGGCTATTGCCAGCTACCACTTTCTGTTGAACTCATCCTAACTAGGCTGAGCACCCCACTCTCTTCCCATGTGTCATGATTAAAGTGCCAGCATCAAATATGCAGGATTACCTTCTATGCTTTCTTTTTCCAGGTCCCTGCACCACGACCTTGGCTGACAAGAAAAACCTCTATGCAATGGTGATAGGTATCTCATTCAACCCAGCATTGGCTTTATCTTTGCCAGAAAGTTCCAGTGATGGTTTATAAATAAGACCCCCAAACTTTACTCTCTATCTGGCATAGTGCCAGTAAACATGCTAACTTAGAGGGTAGAACATTCTTGGTCTACAATTAAAACCACATTTAAATGTATTTGTTGAACAGTAGTCATATTTCATACATAATGTAATTGAGAAATTACTTAATAAACCTTTAATTTGAATTTGGAATTGTCTTGTTAGGTTCCTGCATATTCTATTAGAAAATGAACCAGGAGTCAGTGAATAAGTCAGAATTAAAGCAACAGTCTAAATCTTTTTGTAGACTTTAGTATAAAATTATCTATATATACATATGTTTACATGCACGTATACATGTATGTGAATCATCACACACATTATCACACAAAGAATGTTTCTGAAAAAGTTCTCTGGAATGTGCTATTGGACTTGCATTCCTTGTGATATTTAAACCTAATAGCTCAGGTTTGTAAGCTATGCCAACACTCAATTCTAATAAATCTATATTGTCAAAATTCAGTCAAAAGCTGAATGTCTAGCATATCCTGAAATTACTTCAAAAACTACCCAATATTTATGAAAAACATGTTTACTTTAGTGATATCTCCAGCATTTTACATACTTTGCATGGAATGACTTGTAAAATTTCTTTCCCCCTTATTTAAAAATTATTCTACTACAGTATAAACAGCCAATTTGTTGAGTATTTCTTTGGTTTTTCAACCATTTATAGTGATTTATATAATGACTTTTGAGGGTTGAAAATTTTTAGTATTTAATGTTCTCAAAATAGTGCATGCTAAAGAATTTAAAAAGCTTTTGAGACTTTCATAAGGCAAGTCAGACTAGTGTTCACTTTTGAAAAATTAAGAAGTTGAGGCAAGAAGAAATAATTGATTTATCTTAGTGAATCAAGAAGCTGGCTATAAACCTTACTACTAGATCACTACCTGTAATTATTTTTTCACAAGTTTGTCTTAGAAAGAAAGTAGCTAATTTCTGATGATTCTTGCACAAATTTCAATGAATTTTCTGGCTCAACATTACTGATGTGGGGAAATCACATGTGAAAACAGGTACAATGTGCCCTTATTTAGGAATTTACTTCTGAAGGCTAATTTCTAGAGCACCTTTGCCTTTCATTATGGGGTAAAAATCATCATTAATATTTTTATTATAAAGGTGATAAAAAATTGTCTCCTTTCATCAAATTAACATCCATTTATTTTTCTCAAACATTGTAAAAGACACCTGGATTCTTGTTGCCCTCATGGATGTAAGAGACTCCTGCTTCATAACACGGGCCATCAAAGCATAATTCAGCATCTATTCCCAACATACTGCCACATTTGTCTGTGAAAATCTATGTTAGTGCTTATGATCTGTTGTTGTTGTTTTTTTTCTTTTTTTCCTTTTTTAGAGAAAGTAAGGCAGGGAGAAAAAGCCATGCACAGGTATCAGATGCCTCCAACCGAAGAAGACAAGGCATAAATACCTCTTACCGCTAGGAACTTATTCGAGTCACATGTACCAAATACATTACTAGTGGAAGACATCCGAGTTACCCCAAGTTACCAGTGATGAATCCGTATGGGTCCACAGCAACTTCAGTCCTTGCCTCCTCAGAAGGAAGAATTTGACTGAGAAGCATAAAGCAGAAGAGACCGAGGCAAGTTTCACAACAAGAGTGAAAACTTGTTAAAAAGTTTTTAGAACAGGAGGGAAAGGAAAGAAAAGAAGGAACATACTACTTGGAAGAGGGCCAAGCGGGCGACTTGAGAAACGAAGTGCCAGCACATATATCTATATATCTTGCCAAAATCTGTCAATGTCTGTCTAAGTCACTCAGGAAAAAAAAAAAAAAAAAAAAAAAAACATCCAAAATCTAAAAAAATCCAAATTTCTTACATTGGTCTAAAAAATTGTAAATTATTTGCTATCTCCCTAACTTCACCTCCTATACTTCTCTTGCATGTTTTTTTTTTTTTTTCTCTTCTTTATTTTCCTTCATACTGTTGGATCTCTAAGAGTCTCTTAAACTCACTAAACATACATTCAGCTTAGAACCTTTGCACTCCCTGAGACAGTCTGAAATGAGCCTTCCAGAGCCATTTGGGCAACTCGCTCCCTTACTTCCTTCTGTTATCTATTCAAATGCCATTTTATCAGGGATGGCCTTTCTTGAGTAGGCTCTATAAAATAGCCACTTCTTTCTACCTTGGTGCTCCCTAGACTTTATAGATACTATATAGTAACTTTTAAAGTGTTTATTGCCTATTTCTCTCAACTAAACTTTGAGCTCCACCGGTCTTATTTGCTTTGTTCCCTACCCTTTTTCCAAGAATGGAGAACAGCATGTATTTCATGCTCAAAACATGTATTTAATAAATAAAAGAATAGAAATAAATAATAATATAGCAAAACAAGGTAAAACATCTGAGTTTGTGTTCAATTTTGTTTGTCTTTTGTTAGTGAAGACATTATTGTAAAGATAATACAGTTGGCCAACAGGTGCCAACACAAATGTTTGAAGCTCACAGATAAAAGGTTTTGGAGTAGTGTGTGTGTGTGTCACAGGGGCAGGGGGTATATTTATGTTTCCGTTCCATAGACCCGATGGCTCTGCAGTAGGCCCTAGAGGTTACACAGACATAAATCATGGACTTCACCCAAGGCAGCATGTGTGGCCTGGGAAGCTTAGTCTCCATTTGGAGTTTCAAGAGGCCCACTGAATTACCACATGCCAATAAGCAGTAAGAGTTCAAAACTAATTTTGAGATTCTGCTAATTTAATTATATATTTTAATCCATTCCCCCTTTCTTTCTTGATTTCTCAATGTTGTTCCACACATATCATTTTTTCTTTCTTCTGAAAAGTGTCAGTTTTCCCAGTTCTACAGTATCTCCACCATTGTTTTCATTTTCTCCCAGCATGCCATTTGGTGAGGAAAGAGGCTTTACCTTGCCTCGCTGTCCCTGAAACTAGCTCTCTCCAACACCAACATGTAGGCACTACTCTCAAGAAGAAACAAATGGTCTGTCAGAAATTTCAAATCATTTTCAGCAGAGAGCAAGCTTTTCTGTTGATACCAGCTCTCTTCAGCATCTCACATATAAATTCACTCTAGATGTGTGTGCTCTAAACCTGGCAGCGGAGTGATGGAGAAGGCTTGGAAGCAGAGGTGTTAGAAGCACCATACTGACTGGCAGTAGCGACAGGAATAATGCTTAGCTCATCTATAGCTTTTCTAACTGTAGGTACCATTAAGATGGTCTCATAATGCAAATGAAAAGGGAGGAAGAAAAGCGTGTATTTTTTAAAAGACTAACATTATCATTTTGTAGGGGAACAAGAAATCATGTACTAGGGAATATAAAAAACAATTATTGTATTATGATAGGGAGGTGGGGGTAAATATTTCTCAATTTTGAACTTTATTATGTTTTAGTATTAGAAAAATGTTTCAACAAGGGTTAAAATTTAAGCACAAAGTGGCTCTAGAGCTGTGGATTTATTGACATTAAGTCTAGGGATTATATCTCAATTCTTAAAAAAAGTCTAATGATACTCATATTAGTTTTTCATATACACCTAGCAAATTGCTATAGTTGAAAGTAGGGGAAAATTAGAGTTAGAGGTGTCTACCCACACCATGCAAACCAAATGCTAAGGATAATTCCACCATAGCACAGAAGCCCAAACAGGAGAGGAAGTAACATTTACTGGCACACTTTTCAGGTTATCTCATTCACCTCACACCAATCCTGGAAGATTCTAGGAGTTCATGTTAGAGAGGAACAAGTGGAGCTTTGGAACTATTGAGTTAACTTGTTTAAAACCACAGAGCCAGAGAATCTGATTCAATCTCATTCCTATCTGTGCTTCAGATAGGAGCATGTGTAAATGAATATTCACTTGAAGCTAAAAAGTTAGTAAGTTTTATATTAACAAAGTAATTTTGCATCCACACTTAAATGATTTAGAGCCCCTGTCAGCTGGGTTTTGGGGAGTTAATATTATTGTACTCTAATTGTGATGACTCTTCATAAAGCAATATCAATATTATTGATAATTATGTGTTTAATAGAAAGTCTCATAACCTACCTCCACTTCATTTACTTGTTAGCTTGACTGAAAGACACCCACCAATCTCTCTGTGGTATCTGCTTACTGAGAGCCACAGCGTGTTAAACACTATGGCTAATATTCCAGTATGCCTGTATATATGTACTCTAAGTTAAATGCCTAAATAGCTTTTACTGAATCATGTGTGTTTGCTCCCAAACTTGCTTATATGCCAGGTTTATATGTTACTAAAAATAAATAATTTAATTGGATGTTCTATAAATACTGAAGTAGTAGTAGAGAAAAATGTTGAGTTGATGAAAATTAAATCTAATGCTTGTAAAAGACTTATAAAGGTTAATCTTTAAATTATTTCTGTGGAACTAGGTATTAGCCAAACAACTGAGAAGATGGAGGGGGTGGATCACAACATTTCAAATTATTCTGAAATCAGATTATTTCGCAACTAACTTTAAGATTTTGTTACACTTTAAAGAATACAAAACCAGAAAATATAGAAGCATTATAAGTGTGATTTACATAAAAAGGTAATTGTAATTTCAACTGAAGAATCCATTTGTCCTAACACAACAATCAAGAAATTAATAAATATTTATGTACTGAGTTTTAAAACATTTATAGATAACTGTATTACTTGTGATTCCCTGCTTCAAATAAACTAACTCACCTTGATTGCCTCACTGTATTAGTTTTCTATTAACAGCTTAAAATAATACAAATTCATTTTCCAGGTTCTTTGGTCAGAAGTCTGGACATGGTATGACTGGATTCTCTGCTCAGCGTCTCAGGGAGCTGAAATCAAAGAGTCATGTGGGGCTGCCATCTGGGGCTTAAAGTCCTCTTCCAAGCTCACTGGTTGTTGGCAGAGTTCATTTCCTCACAGTTGTAGTACTGAGGTCCCCATTTTCATGCTGTCTGTTAGCTGGGAACCACTCTCAGGTCCTAGAGACTTCCTTGCCATCGAGACCCCAAAGGCCATTCACAGCATGCACATTTGCTTCTTTTTTTCCCTGCCAGCCAGAGAGTATCTCCCTGACATTCTCTTTTGGAACCATCTAGAGAAAATGTTCTGCTTTTAAAGGATTCATGTGATTAGGTACACACAGGTAATCTCCCTCTGTCTCTTTTTAAACAGCTTTATTGAGGTATAATTGATATACAAAGAACTGCACACATTTAAAGTGTATATATGACGATTTTGAATATAAACAAACCCCCTTACCTTGATTATAGTGATGATAATCTCCTTCTTTTAAAGTAAATTCTGTCATATTGTATAACCTAAACACCAGACTGAAATAAATATATTCACAGTTCCTGAGATTATGTAGGACATGTACATCAGGGAATCTCAGACTCTTAGGGGGCAGCTTAGAATTCTGCCTACCACAACCATATGAAAGGTTGAGGCATGAGACTCCAGTATACCATAGTCCACATGACATCAGCAAAACTCACTGGGACCAACCAACTTGCTGTAATCTCTGGGTTTTGCTCTCATCCTTTCTTTTGTCACTCTTCTGTCCCTTCCAAAGCAATTTAAATATTTACAGGATAATAACAGGCTCCTGATAATATTAGCAATGAGTGGTTGCTGTGTTAAAATAAAAAGAAATTCTGATTTTAATTAACAAAAACACTTTGAGAAGAATTCTCCGTTGATTTCAGTCAGACAGCCTCCTACTCTCTGACACCTACATCACTTTTCTTTAAAACAAGACTTAGTTAAAAAAAGAAAATGCATTTATTTGGGATATTATTAGTTGAGGTTGATGAGAGTGGATAAAATAGTGATTCCTAAAATAATCATTTGTTCTCTTCAAAATGAAAATACTTCACAATCAAATAATTCAAATAATAAACTAGAATAATAGAAAAAATTATCTGATGCAATATCAGAGAACTGAAGAGAGGGCTCAGATCAACGGTGTTGACATAAAGGACACTGAAAATCTAAAGCTAATGTCATAAAAGAAGACATTCTGGGTGGCTATGGTGTTTTTAGGTATAGACACCATAGTGTTCTCTAGCTGTACTAATCTGTGCTTCCCATTTTGACAGGCACCAAGCAGCCTCCCATTTTTTATGAACCTTGGTACCAGGTAGATATGTCTTTTGTAATCACACATATTCTCCTTATTGTCTTTTGTCTTGTAATAAAAAAGGGAACCTGATGAATATGACTAAGAAAAGAGTGATAAAACTCATATTCAGTTCAAAAATATATGTTCCTTTGACCTTCTCCATGTCATTGAAGCAAATCCTTCAGTTATTGAAGGTAAATAACAACTGGAGAAAATGGTTTGGAGAAAATGTAAGCATCAAGTGAAAGTTCTGATTAGACACTAGGGTTGTTCCCTACCCTATTATTATATGCACCTATGAATAGAAAACATAATAAAATGTTTAGAAGATCCCTAATTAAACTAAAGAGCTTCTGCACAGCAAAAGAAACTACCATCAGAGTGAACAGGCAACCTACAGAATGGGAGAAAATTTTTGCAATCTAC
>NW_012123820.1:3765281-3785553 GCF_000951035.1 Colobus angolensis palliatus
TGACGAGTTGATGGGTGCAGCACACCAACATGTCACAAGTATATGTATGTAACAAACCTGCACGTTATGCACATGTACCCTAGAACTTAAAGTATAATTAAAAAAAAAGTTTAGAAGATCCCAGGAGTCAAGCAAAGTGGATATGAACCATTCAGTAGTCAAGATTTATCATATTATTCTGTCTGCTAATCTCCCACTCAAAAGTCAGCAGGTCCTGCTTTAATTTACCTCATCTTACACCCTAGAAAGTCATTCTCTCATTCAAAACACAGACATGTGATTATTTACAGTGATTGAATGAGCCTCCAAATCACACATTTTTAAAATGCTTCAATAGAAATGTCTGAAATATTATTAGCCAAACTTACTTCGACGAGTCCAGATTTAAATAATGTTTACAAAAGTCAAGCTTTATTTTAAGAATACCATGAAGTTTCAATCTATGGATGTGAAAAAAATTTCTTTATTTTCAATATTCAATCTCTTGTTGTTCAATATGACTTGTTATTTTAATATAGAAGTAAATTATGAATTTCAAGGAGAACTACTAATTCTTCTATACAGGAAAAAACTGGACTAGAAATTCTGCATCAGAGTTTGTAATTTAACTGGAAAATATTTTGCAGTGAAATTATCCAGATACACCATAGAAACATGAAGAAATATCTAAAATCTCTCAGCCACCAGAGATCAGTTATACCTTAAGAATACTTTGAGTCATGAGCAGAACAAACACGACATATAGCTAAATTTAAATTTATCTGAATCAGACCTGGAAAGAATAGGTTCCTATTTTCTCATCTCTTTTGTCTATACCCCTTTCTATAATATCTATATCAACATTTCACACTGCATATCTCAGTCTATTACCATGCATTTGCCAAAAATTATTGAGAGTCAGGAATTCTCATACATTTCTGTGAGAGTGAAAAATGGTACAATCAATTTGGATAACGTGTTAGCAGTTTTGTAAAAAGTTAGACATATATTTATCCTATGAGTCCTCAAATCCACTTCTAGGAATACATACAAAAGAAACACCTATGTCCACAGAAAGCTTGTACAAGAATACTCCTAGCAAATTTATTCACAGTAGTAAAAAAGTAGAAATAATATTGTACCAGTCAAGAGAAAAAGTAATTAATAAACAAACTGAAATATACAATGAAATACCACTGAAAGGCAGGATTAAACTAGTTAAACATGCAACAACATGACAAGCTTAACAATGGTATTCTGACCAAAAAAAAAAAAAACCCTAGACACAAAAGAACATATACATATGATTTCGTTTTTAAGAAAAAGGCGAAAATAATCTACAACGGCAGAACACAGATTCACAGATGCTTCAGAACTCACAAAGATTGACCTGGGGAGTGACATGAGGGAAACTTTTCAGGGATATAATGTTTTACATCTTGATGAGGGGTGTGGATCACCTATGTGTTTGCATCTGTCAAAGCTAGACACGTTGTAATCTTGAGATCAGTGCACTACAATATATATAAATAATTCTTTGACTTACAAAACAATGTCATGTAAGTCTGAAAAAAGCAGAGTTAAACAAAGTAGATTTTCTATGATAGTACTAATGATACTATATTTGGCATTAAATAGCACTAATGGATTAATAGTACTAATAGACTTCATTGTACTGATAGATACTGTTAATCTCCAAAGAAGCTGTAGTAAGTAAACTTTTTGGATATAACATATTAAGAAACACCTTTAGACATTAAGCTTCGTTAGAACACAACATAGGGGTAAGGCACACAATGCTTACAAAAAGGTACATAGAAAAATCATATGTGTATGTGCATGTAAGATAATAGCAGAATGACAGAAGTAAGACCAAACTAAAAAGACATCTATTTCCATGGTATAATGACACATATCATATCTTTGGTACCACCTGTTTATAAGGTCAGAAAAGAAATGAAAATTGTTACTGAGCCTGCAGAGATTAGAGGAGACAACTGGAAAGAATAACAAAGGGAGATACTTAGGACACTAAAAGCACAGGCAATTGAGACCTTGATTTAAAGAAGCAAGCCAATTGTATGGGAAGCGTCAGGAGTTTTATTTTTGGCTCTATTTCAGAATAGTCAGGGGCCCCTGGGCAATTCACACATACAGTTTATGACACTCTGGTTGGCCTAGTATATCTGACCCAAGAGTTTGTAATTATCTGTGACTGTGACAGCTGTCGCTGGAGTACAGTGAGCAAGGTGATCCCTCTGTGCTTCATGCTTTGGGAGACACCAAAGCTACAACAGAAAATGTGGTAGTGAAGGAAATGAAATATTATTAGCCAGGACCTGTAAACAGGTCACCTTGTGAATAATATTTATAGAGTGTAATTCTCACTGTAATAGTGCCCAGGTGTTTACAAACTTTCAGAGAACCATGAAGTATTCCTCCAGGGCTGAAGGCAGGGAGTTGGGCAGGAGTGACTCAGGTAGAGACTCTGATGCTAAGAGATAATTTATATAACCACCATTACCAACACTAGTGGATGAGGAAGCCTTTGAACCTCTCACCTCAAGCCTTTGTGCCAGATATTTACATTCTGCAGATGCTCTTCTTTTTCAAGAAAATGTTAGTTCGCTCACAGTAAACAAATATTATACATATAAACAAAGCCAGTAATGATTTATCTTCTGTTCTCTCACATGAAACAAAATTCATTTTTTAAATGATGTCTTCTACAATGAAGTGCGGACATAGCCAGGGCTTTACTAGTCTTGACAGTTATGCTTCCAATCTCCTGTCCAGTAGCAACCAGAATAGAACCTCACACCTATTCAATACAAACAAATTGTGGATAAACTAAAGGATGAAGAAAGAATAAATAAATGCACGGGAAAAGAAATAGCTGGATAAAGGGATGGATGACCTAGTTCAACATTATATGTCAACTAAGTAGAATAATATAAAATAAACTAAAGATGAACGTCAAGGCTTTTGGCTTTCCTAAGATGGAATAGTCCCATTTCTTGCTAGTCTTCTCTTATACAACTAAAAATTCTGGGTATAGTTATGATAAGAAAGCACAGAAAGACTGAAAGACCAGAAAAGAAGGTAGACTGGCTAGGAACTTCAGTACTTGAAGAACAGCATGAAAATGAGTTCCTTGGGTTTTCTTTTTTCTTTTTCCTTTCATATATCTTATATGGAGCACTGGAGAAAACTGGAACCCAGAACTACTAACAGACACAGACAATTTTAAAAGCCCCAGTTAAAAACCTATATAGGCATACTTCATGTTTTTGTGTTTCCTATTATTGTGCTTCAGAGAAATTGCATTTTTTACAGATTGAAGGTTTGTAGCAACCCTACTTTGAGCAAGTCTGTCAACAGCAAACTTCCAACAGCATGTACTCACATTGTGTTTCTGGGTCACATTTTGGTGATTCTCACAATATTTCAAACTTTTTCAATATTATTATATCTAGTATTAATATTATGATCTATAATAAGTAGTCTTTGCTGTTACTATTTTAACTGTTTTAGGGTGCCATGAACTGTGCCCACAGTGAACTTAATATACGTTGTGTGTATTCAGACTGATCCACTGACCAGCATTCACCCATCTCTTTCCCTTTCCTATGGCTCTCTATTCCCTGAGACACAGCAATATTGAAATTAGACCAATTAGTAACCCTACAATGGGCTCCAAGTGATTAAGTGAAAGAAAAAGTTACATATCTCTCACGTTAAATTAAAACCTAGAAATATTTAAGCTTAGTGTGGAAGGCATGTTGAAAGCTGAGACAGGCCAAAATCTAGGCCTATTTTGCCAGTTAGTCAAATCGTGAATGCAAAAAAAAAAAAAGTTCTTGAAGAAAATTAAAAGTGCAACGCCAGTGAACACATGAATAACAACAAAGGGAGATAACTGTATTGGTGATATGGACAAACTTTGAGTGGTCTGAAGAGAAGGTCAAACTCGGTCATAACATTCCCTTAAGCCAAAGCCTAATATAGACCAAGGCCCTAACTTTTTGTTTTAAATTCTATGAAGGCTGAGAGAAGTAAGGAAGCTGTGGAAAAATAATTTGAAGCTAGAAGATGTTGCTTCATGAGGATTAAACAAAGAGGCTGTCTTCATAACAAAATTGCAAGGTGAAGTAATAAGTGCTCATGTAGTAGCTGAAGCAAGTGATCCATAAGATCTAGCTAAGATCATTGATGAAAGTGCCTGCACTAAACAGCAAATTGCCAATGTAGATGAAACAGCCTTCTATCAGAATAAGATGCCATCAAGCACTTTTATAGTTAGAGAGGAGAAGTCAATACCTGGCTTCAAAGCTTCAAAGGGAGGTCTGACTCTTTTGTGAGGGCTAATGCAGCTAATGACTTTAAGTTAGAGCTTATGCTTATTTACAATTCTAAAAATCCTTAAGAATTTTATACTACACCTAGTCTGCCTATGCTCTATAAATGAAACAGTAAAGCCTGGATGACAGCATGCCTGTTTAGAATATGGTTTACTGAATACTTTAATCCCACTGTTCAGATCTACTGCTCAGAAAAAGGGATTCCTTTAAAAATATTACTGCTCATTGACAATGTACCTAGTCACCCTAGAGCAGTGATGGAGATTTACAAGGATATTAATGATTTTTCTACATGCTAACACAACATCCATTCTGTAGCCCATGGATCAGGGAGGAATTTCAACTTTCAAGCCTTCTTATTTAAATAACACATTTAATAAGGCTATTGCGGCCATGGATAGTTATTCCTCTGATAGATTTGGGCAAAGCAAGTTGAAAACCTTCTGGATAGGATCCATGATTCAGGATTCAGGACATTCACGATTCATGAAAGGTAAAAATAAACAGGAGTTTGGAAGAAGTTTATTCAAATCCTCATAAATGCCTTGAAGGAGTTAAAGGATTCAGGGAAGGAACAAAGTGCAGATATAATGGAACTAGCAAGATAACTAGAATTAGAAGCAGGCCCTGAAGCTATAACTGAATTGCTGCAATCTCATAATAAAACTTGAACAGATGAGGAGTTGCTTCTTATGGATGAGCAAAGAATGTGTTTTTTGAGATGGAATCTATTTCTGGTGAAAATGCCATGAACATTGTTGAAATGACAACCAAGGATTTAGAATATTACATAAATTCAGTTGATAAAGCAGCAGCAGCAGGGTTTGAAGATCTACTATGGATAAGATGCTACCAACATCATTTACTACAGAAAAATTGTTCATAAAAGAAAGAGTCAATTGATGCAGCAAACTTAGTGTTGTCTCATTTCAAGAAATTGCCATGTCATCTCAACCTTCAGGAACCACCACCCTGATCAGTCAACAGCCATCAATATTGAGGCAACATCTTCTACCAGCAAAAATATTATGAGTCACTGAAGGATCAGATAATTATTAGCATTTTTATCAATAAAGTGTTTTTTAATTTAGATATGTATACTTTTTAGACACAAGGCTATTGTACACTTACTAGACTATAGTATAGTATAAATATAACTTTTATGTGCACTAGATAATTAAAAAGTTTGTGTGACTCACTTTTTGTGATAGTTACATTATTGCCAGAGTCTGGGACCAAACCCACAATATCTTCAAGGTATGCCTGTACCGTCTAACAAAAGGACCAGAAAAAAGTTGTGTAGAAGTATAAAAGACATTTTTAATAATACCCACCCTAATCCAGACAAACATAAAAGAAAAAGTGCCTTTTACTTGAAGAATCAGTGGGGTTGTTGTAGAGTTAAAATTTTCTTTCTGTGCAATGACAGAAGGTAGGTCATGTCAGTCTTCCACTTCCCTTTGCCTGACTTATGTCAATGGAACAAAATAGAAAGTATAACTTTTATGCACATAGATAAACAATGAGGTGAAATTAGGTGGTACAAATGTGATGTTAATTGGCATTCTGATTTCTTCACTGTTATAGTGATACTATCAGTGGGGCATAGTGTGGTAAACTGAGCTTTTGCCCCAACCAGGGCTTTACTCTACACCTACATAGTGTGACTCCCTGCCAGAAAAAAAGGGATATTAAATAAGACCTAGGGTCTAACAACATACTTTCTACGATGCCAAGCAAAAAATTAAAAAAAAAAAAATCTGTCCTTTCTAAGAATAAGAAAAATCTGAACTTACATGACAAAAGGCAATAAACAGATACCAGCACCAAGATGGCACAGATTATGAAAATATCTGACAAAAATATTAAAGAAGCTATCATTGATATTTTCAGTAAGCAATCTCAGAAACACTTGAAATAAACAAAAAAATAGGAAGTCTCAACAAATAAGAAAATATAAACAAGAAGCAAACGAAAATTTTAGAATAAAATATAAATTAACCAAATAAAGTGCTTGATGATGTGTTTTACAGCAGAATGGAGGGCACAAAAAATAAATTTATAAACTCAAATATAGAATAGCAGACATTACCCAATGTAAACAATGGAAAAATAATGGAAGGAGGGAAGGAAGGAAGAAAGGAAGGAAGGAAGGGAGGGAGGGAGGGAGAGGGAGGGGGAGGGAGAGAGAGAGAGAGAGAAAGAGAGAGAGAGAGAGAAAGAAAGAAAGAAAGAAAGAAAGAGAGAGAGAAAGAAAAAGAAAGCAAGCAGAGGAGAGGAGAGGACAGGAGAGGAGAGAAGAGAGAGAAAGAAAGAGAACAGGGCTTCTGAGATCTGAAGACCTAAAACAAAAGATCTTACTTTCATGTCATCAGAGCCGTAAGAAGGAAAGAAGAAATGTGGTGGGTCTTTAAAATTATTTAAAAAAAATCTATGACTGATGAATTCAGACTTTACCAAAAAGACGTAATTACAGATCCAAAAAGTTGAGAGAAATTCCAAACAGAATAAACCCAAAGAAATCGATGCCAACACTCAACATAGTGAAACTTTTGAAAATTAAAAACAAAAATATCTTTAAAGCAGCCAGAAAGAAATGTTTCATTATCTATAGAGGAACGACACTGTGAATGAGAGCAATTTTGTCATCAGAAACCATGGAGGTCAAAAGGAAATGGCATATTTTTCATTGCTGACAAAAAAACAACAAACGAACAACAAAAAAACCATGTCAACTTGGAATTCTATATCCAGCAAAAATATCCTTCAGAAACAAAGGTTAAATGAAGATACTCTCAGATGAAGAAAATCTAAGAGAATTTGATATCAACAGGCCTTCCAAAAATAATGTCTGAAGCAAGTTTTTCAAACAGAAATTAAATAATAAAGAAAGGAAACTTGGAACATCAAGACTGAAGAGAGAAAAATTGAAAAAGTAGAAATACGGGTAAATGTAGTATACTATCTTTCTCACATTGGGTCTTCTAAATTATGTCAGGTGGGTGAAACAAAAATCATACCATTGTCTGATATGATTTCTAATATATACAGACAAAATATTAGAGACATATGTAATAAAAGGGGAGAGGGTAAATGAATGAAAAAGGTGATTAAGATTTTATACTTTTTGTCATTCACTAATATCGAAATTAAATAAGCCTATGTTAAAACATTACTCTTCATGTATTAGAAATTACTCTTCATGTATTAGAAGAGCACAATTAAAAAGAGTGACAATAACAAAAGTTGGTGAGAATGCAGAGAAACTGGATCTCACATACATTGTTGGTGTGAATGTAAATGATATGCCTATTCTGGGAGATAGTTTGGCAGTTTTTTAAAGACTAAAATATAATATGACTCAGAAATTACACTCCTGGAAATATATCCCAGAGAAATAAAATATTACATTACACAAAACATTTACACAGAATTATAGGCTCTAACAGTCTGATCCCGATGACTAAACAATTAGATACATAATGCATCCTTCTTCAGACTGGAGATCAGGGGTCTCTTCTTTACAAAGCATCACTCCAAAAGGACCTGGACTGGGGAATTCCAGGCATAGTGAAGAGCTGAGGTGAGGTACTGGGAGACAACGGAAATTAGTTAAAAGTCTACATATTAAGCCGTGTGATTTTTGAACTCCTTTCTCTACTAGAAGAAGATTGTAACACACACATCACCCTACCACCCCACAATCTGGCCACTTCACATCACAGGTGAGGATTAGAAGGCTCATCTTTGGAAAAACTAATTAATCCTAAAGAAAAATTATCTAGAGTTTCTGCATATTGACAAAAGAAACATGTATTTCTCCTCCTATAGATGTTGGTAATACCTAGTGCTATTAGAATCCACTGTGGCCATAATGGAATATATCGAAAATTGCAAGTTTCAAGACTGCCAAAACTCTGGGTCTATAATGAGTTTCTGAGCCATTGCATTAACCAGATATGAAGTGAAACTACTTTACGACTTCTTGTTACTAGACATTTTATATAGTATTTTAAATTCTATATTTCCTAGAGTGCTTTATGTTTCAAAAAAACAGAGAACTTAATTCAAAAGTAAGAAATAAATAATAAAATATAATTGCACAAACAAAGGAAAGATAAGACACCCATGAAGAAGCACTGAAATTTGATTTGATTAGTCTGGAAAGAAACAAAATTCCATGAAAGAAGAAATGAAATTCACGTAACAAGAGATTCAACATGGGCAATTAGCAAAGGGAAGTCCGAGAATAGCACAAAGTCCTTAATGGCAGCAGTCCTAAAAGGCAAGAGTCCCACTGAATAACACAGACAGAAAAGACGAGGGGCAGCAAATGATAAACACTACTGATAGGCATTACGTAGAAACATTGAAAGTGTTTAGGAGAGTGATGTCAGCAAAATGGTGGAATAGGAAGTCTCCAGATCCACTCCTTCCCACAGAAAGTTCAACTAGCAATTACTTGTAGATTAGAGCATTTTTATTTTTAGACTCTCAACACCAGGAAAAACTCTGTACTCACCTCACAGAGAACACTAGGCAAAATGGTAAAGCTTGACAACCCAGAGGTCAAGTAGACACAAAAACAGTGATCAATGCACAGATCTTGATGCTACTTCTTTGTTCCTGCCAGCTGTGGTGCTCAATAAACTGTATCAGCCAGCCTCATAGCCCCCTGCAAAACTGAGCAGGTTGCCTACAGAAGCATGCTGGGAAGTAAAACCTACTTTGAGCCTCAATACTGCCAGTCCCCCTATCCAATCTTGGAACCCACCTTGACAACCCCACCCAGGCACAGAGAAATGCAGCTCCACTCATTTCAGAGAAGTGAAGGGATTTAACCTGCTATATTCAGGAAGGCAAGCAGTACTTCCACACAGCCATTAAAGCCACCTAATGGCCCCATCCAAATAGAGACCCCTACCTCCATGATTTCAGAGAAACAAAGGAATTAGACCAGCTTGTCCCAGGAATGCAGGCAGTGGTTCCACATAGCCCAACAGCCAACGCAATTACTCTACCTTTGTGCATTTTGGAGAAATGTAGGGGGTAGTACTGCTTCATGTAGGAGGTCAAACATCCACTCAGCTCAGCCAAAAGCCCACACTATGGCTCCACCGAGAGAGTAATACTCAACTGGGTATCCCTACGAAGCCTAGCTTTATATCCTGCCTGTCCAGAGAAGCAACTCTACTTAACCTTGGAGCTCAACCTGCAGCCCTGCCCAATTGCAGATCCCAAATAGTGGTAATGTCTTGCCAAAAAATATCTCCTGTAACCAGACTTACCAGCGTCCACTGAAGTACCCAGCCAGCAGCTCTGCCTGATAAAAGGACCCAGTCAGTGGTGTCACCAGTCAATAGAGTCCAGCCAGTAGCGCCATTCAATATCAGGGCAAAACCAGTGGTCCAGTCAAGTAGAAAACGCACAAGTTCTGCCTGCCCTGGGTTATTATCAGTTGGCTCTTGCAAAATAACAGGGTAGACTAAATAGAGAAGCTTCATCCCTCCCAAAGAAAAGCTGTAAAAGCTAGAGGAGATGGCTCTTCCTTAAAATACACAGACAACAATGCAAGAATATAAGAATTACAAAAAAATCAGGGAACCATGAAACCTTCAAAGTACACTAATAAAGCTCCAGTAATGGACATCAAAGAAATGAGATATATGAAATAACTGACAAAGAATTCAGAAGAAGATTCATGAAGAAGTTTAGTAAACTACAATAATATACAAATATTAAATGTAGCATAATTTGCATGAAAACATGAGATCAACAAAGAAATACAAATAATAGCAAAGAGCTCACTGGAAATCCTAGAGATGAAATATGCAAGGACTGAATTGAAAAATTCAAAGGAAAGCTTCAACAGCACATTCAACGAAGCAAAATAAGAATCAATGAGCTTAAAGAGAATTTAAGATTGAGCGAGAGGAGCAAAAAGACAAAAGAGTAAAAAAGAACAAAAAGAAAGCCTATAGGAATTAGGGGATATTATCAAGAGATCAAAACTTCACATCATAAGAATTGCAGAAGGAAGAGAAAGAACGAAAAAAAACCAGAAATCATATTTAAATAAATAATGGCGGGAAATTTCCCTAATCTGGGAAATTGCTCATACCCAGTATAGAAAGCATAGAGGTCTCAAATCAAATTTAACCCAAGAGGAGTATAGCAAGACATAACAAAAATGAAAGACAAACAAAAAACTTTAAAAGAAATGTTGAAGTGTTTAGGTGAATATTAATAAAATTGTACAGCATGATAAGCCAATGAAGAATGAAGTAGGTATTGACTTTAGAAATTTAACTCATGCAAAAAAAGAGTGGTTGTGATCTACTACTTATTAAGAATATAATTTACATAGCCAAAATAATGTAAAAACTGATCATCAACTTAATCAAATATTCTATTACTGAGCTGGGGGTCAAGGGAGGATAAGCATGATGGAACAGTAGAATAACAGAATAACAGAAAGCAATTGACTTCTATATTGGGAGAATTCAAGATAACATGTTTAATATTAATAAATCATACTGATCAGTTGTGTAGAAAAATACCAAAATACCAGGAGGACTGTGAGTAGTTGAAGTACTCTTGAAATCAACAGGCATATTCCTATCTCATGGCCTTTGCATTTATTGCCTAGAGACCTCTGATTCTAGATATCCTCTTAAGTAACTCCTGCACTTCCCTCAGGTGACAAAAGTCACCCTTCAATTAAGCTTGTCCTATAAAATCTATTTAATATTTTGCCCCTCCCAATATTTCATATTTCCTTTCATACTGAATTATTTTTAGTTAACTCTGACCACCATCCAATGGATTGTATGTTATATGTACATTGTTCATGGATTTGTTATTTTCTCTTCCGCAAGAATGTACACTCCATATTAGCAAGGACTTCTATGGGTTTGTTCACTGCTAATTCATATCACTTAAACAATGTCTGGAACATAGTAGGCCTTCATTAGATATTAGGTGAATAAATAATACTTGTTAAATGTGATCTCTGAGAAGCAAAATGAGAGCTGTGAAGAGGTGGAATAGAGGCTTGCTGTTTTTGTCATTGGAAGTCTTGTTGTCCTATGATTTTTTTTTTTTTTAAGCAAGCATTCACTCACTCAGATTGAAAAGTACATTAAAACTAAGATGAGCTAGGTCAAGTATTTTTAAAAATTGTTATAATATGATATTGAGTCTGAAAAACATTTGGGTAATCCCTTGGTAGTTTCTGGAGGCATAAGAATTTAACCTATTTTGATACCTGTAATGGAGAAATAAGTATTAAATAATGAGGAAGTGGGGAAGATTAGCTGTTAGGCCAGACACTTAAGACAATATTGAATGCTTCACAGAAGAGTTACTGATGTAAGTAATTAAAGACAGGATCTAAAGAGATAAACAAGTGAAGATAATGTTGAGATTGTCTTTTAGTTCTTTAGAAATTGGTCTGGGAAAAAAAAAGAGTTTTTAATTTTTTTCTTGTAGTATAAAGCAATATATTTCATTGTAAAACATTTAGAAAACAAGAATTGGCAAAAAGATGAAATTTAAAATCCCTATAATCCTGCTGATTAGGAACACATACCGGTATATTCTTTAGATTTTATCCTAATAGGTATGTTTATGTTTGTATGTTTATGTATGCTTGCATATGTGTATACATCCTCTCTTGTTTTCAGACCAGAACCTGTGATACAAATACTTTCAAAGAGCAACATTAGAACACCTTTCTTCTTTCTCCTAGAAAACTGGCCAGCATTTGTACTCTAACGACTTCCTAGCCACTATTGACTAAGGATAGATGGGAGCTATTGACCTTGAGGTTTAAGTTTCCATGTTACCTGTTACTAATCTCCTGAGACAGCTTGTCCCCAGACAATGTTTCTTTTGGGCATGTTTTGTCTAAGTCCATTTTCACAATAACCCACTAAGAACTTATTAATCTGAGAATCTTGAAAGCTGATCCTTTAAAAACCATACCATGTTCCTTGAGATACCCATTAAACTTTGATCTTCCTATAGAAATTTCATAGTGGGTATAAACTGTCCTATGAAGAAAATTTCCTTCTGTTGCTGATGAAAAGGAATATTTCAGGTAAGAACAGTTTGTTAAGATAACTATGTGAAATTCAAACACATAAGGAGCTCACCAAACCATAGATTTCCAAAATACAAATCTATTGTTTCCAATTATCATGTTCCATTTTTGTAAACACACATTTCAAAAGTGTTTTGTTTCCTTCATTCTCTCTTTCAGGTCTTTCACAGAGTATCTGACCTAGTCATGACATAGCTGAAGAGTCACTTATTCTAAGCCTATGCATAAATAGAAAAACAAAAACATGTAACATTTGCCTTAAATTTACCATTTTTCTAATTTTTCCCATCACAGGCATATGAAATAGTACCTAACTGAAGTCAGGAGAAAGGAAAATTTCCTGTGACATAACTGACATTGAAATTCTAAAGTGAATTCGTATCAGTCTCAGAACAGCATTAGGCAATTGTTACATATGCAATGTTCATATTATAAATGCTTATATATGTACATAAATATATATATTCATATACATATATACACACACACATATAGGTTTAACAAAAAAAGAAAACTCTTCATCTCTGCAGAAAATTATGCATCTGCTTTGCCACCATTTTAGCACAATAATTGACAATATATAACAATGTAACCATATATAAACCTTTGAGTACTAATTCACTTATTTACATACAATTTAATGTGTTTAAACAGCTACTTTAGCAAAGCAGATCTAATTCCTTAAAGTATCTACAGTCTAAAATTCACTTAAGTGTTAAACTCATTGTATCTTCACAAATGTTCAATGCCAGCATTTTTATTGTCCAGATTGGCTTTTGGCGCTTATCTGTTACAATAACAATTTTTAGGGTGGGGGGAGCATTTTCTAATTGGAGAAAAATGCATACATTTGAATTGGACTGTAAATCTAATCTTAATAAATAGGGGTAGAGGAAGACAAGTACTTTTCTGCCTTCTGAGGGAGTAAATCATAGCATAGCTTAGATGTAAATGTATACTTCACTTTTAATTTTTAAATGGTGGATAAAATGGTCTTGCCCTTTTTCCATCTTGGAAAGCATGTGAAAAAAAGAGAAGGACAAGAAACAGATATAAAACTTCCATCTTAACAGAAATAGAAAATATTCATAATTCAAATAACTGTGTTAGAAACTATCCCAAATGTAGTGAAGGCACAATGTATAAAAAGATAACCAGGGTAAGAGAAGCTACAAATCTCATCAGTGCATAGCTGTCCACAGGCATAGCATACCTTGAGGGGAAGAAAAAACATATCATATCAGAAATAATAAAAATGTAGCGTGGAAACTGGTGTTAGAGCCTTCTCTTCTATTTCCATAGGAAACCTTCTGTTAGGGAAAGAGATTCTGAATCACAAGAATCCCAGTAGCTGCAAATCATAATGGTTGAAGAAAACAGATAAATGGTTGACCAAATGCATACAGCCACACAGCTGTGTATCATAAGGAATTTTTGTGTGAACTGGGAAGAATATCTGCTCTTTGAGAACTCGTTCCACTTACTTTTCCCATGAATATTCTGTAATTAAGTCATCTCGTTAAGACTCATCCTATTCAGAGGTGAGGAATAATAAAAAATAAATTAAAAATGATTAAGAAAAAAACATAAGAGAAAGAACAGGATAAATGAACCACAGACTGAGAAAAATATTATCAAAAAATAGCATACTTCCTTAAATTCAAGTAACTTAAGAAATCAAGAAAAATCGTCACAGCGAAGATACGATAACTCAGGAGGACACAAAATATGAGCTAACAATCCTCAGTAAAAAAATGAGAGACAGAGAAAAGAAAAATTGTAACATAATAAAGGCAATATTTACATAGACATGGATAAAAAACATAGCACAGAGAATAATGAAGTAAAAATGTAAATGTGTGTAGAGAAAATATGAGCTAGGGAAGACAGTCAAAGGAGATATCACATGAATATAATTACTCCTAACAAAAAAAAAATTCTTCCCAGAGAAAATATATTTAAATGATATATATTTAATATGTTTCTAAAAGTAAAAAGTTGAATTTACAAATTGAAGGAGTATACTTGATTCCAGGAAAAAAAATTATGTAGAATTATAAGCACCAACAAATATTCCAATAAAAATTACTGGACTTAAAAAATTAGAAAGAGTTGTGTCATCCATTAAAAAAGCAAACAACAACAACAAAAACTTAGATTGTCCTCAGACACACTGTCAGCAACATCATTCAACACCAGGATACAGTGGGGCAATACCCAAAGGTTTCAAGATGAAAAAAACATTGAGATACAATATTACTATATCCAACAAACTATTGGTCTCAGGCCAACAGTGCTCTTAGGTCAAATACAGTGTATGGAAAATAGTAAATGGATCAATAAATGAGTGAACTTTTTGATAGTGTGTGTTAATTAATTTGATTCCCTATTAGACATCCACAAGAGGGTATTAGCAAACTTAGTGATATGAGAGTAGAGCTCAGGAGGAAAGAGGCCACATTCAATATCAATTAGATAAAAGTATAAGCCAGAAAGTAGATACAAAGCTCAAGAAAAAAAAAAAAATCACAACTTTCAAGAACAACGTCTTTTTAGAACCAGAGAGACAGTAATAGCACAAGCAAGAGTAGGATAGTTCACTTTTCCAGGCACTGTTGTAAATCCTTTACACTGGTCAACTCATTTTATTCGCACAAGAACTGTGTAAGTAGGGAGTGTTACTATTATTGTATCCATTTTACAGATAAAAAATCTGAGGCATAAATTTTTAAAGCCATTTGCATAACATAGTTATTAGCCACACATGCTATATTGAACAAAGTCCAGTTTCACACAGGCAGTTGTTTCCATTAAAGAAGAAGGACCATTAGGAGAATGCAATGCAAGGAAAAAGAGCATTTCAAGGCAATCACATAGATAGTAATGTCAGACATTGTAGAGAGGTCAAGCAGAATTTGGCAATTAGCTAGACTTTTATGATAGTTTAGAAAATAATCTCAGCAAGTGTTGAAGGCAGAAACAGACTAGGGTGAAAAGAGTAAGTGTAGACAAGAAAAATGAAACTATAAGCACAGATAAATAATTAGAAGCATTTGACAGGGAAAAGGAGACATGGATATTTCCCAACATGTTCTGGATTTTCTCTTTTCTCTATAAAGAAAGTCTGAACATACAACTGTTACTTTAAACTAATGACAGAATGACATCTCAATAATATACACATATTAGGCATTTAAATTTTATCTCCTTGTCTTAAATAGTGTTTTATTGACTTGTAAGCCTTGCAGCATATAAAGGAGAGCTGCAAAATGCAACATCAGCAGCTATCATGTGGTTTTTCCTAGATTTGCCTTCCACTTACTAGGTAAACCCATTCACAGGACTATTTTGCTTCCTTGTTCAAAGCTTTGGGACTTTTTTTTTCTTGTTCATGTTATAGTATATGATATTGTTTACTTAGAATAATGATCTCAGTAACTAAGCAACTAAAAATAAAAGCCTGATTTTGAAAGATATCATACAACCTAAATAACATGCTGCAGAATAATTAATTGTGCTTTTACTTAAATAAGAAATAGGGTTTTGATCTCTATTGCCTCCTCTTTGGTTACCTAGTGATATTGCCCAGTAACAGTCTGTCTTCCCAAGCTGAGTCAAATAAAGCAGGTCTGCATATGCTGCAGATTTCAAAATTGCAAATTTACACTGCAGAATAGGTCCCTCAGGGCCATGATGGCACATATAAATAGTAATGACATACTCAGGAGATTTCGGTAGGGAGCATCTTCTTTAAAAATCACAAAAATAGTCGGCCAGCTGTTGGAGTGCTTTTTGACTAGGTTCAAGATCATTTCTTTCTTTCCTTTGATGATGGCAGCTAGCTACCTTTCCTTAGCCATCTCCTCTTCTAAGTTTCTTACAGCGTCTAGGAGTTGAACTAAGGAGAAATTTTGTGTTTCTGCTGTCACAAAACAATCTGTCACTACTCAGAAGCAGCAGAAAATATGTATATAAAGCATTATATATAAAAGAGGCTGTCCTACAGTTGGCAGGAGAGAGATGTGTGAACAGATACAAACAAGACTGTATTATTCATGCCAGCACTGTAGGACATGGATTTTTGCGAAATTGAACTCTGAGCAAATATCCCAGGCTATACAAACTGGTAGCAGAGATTCTAAATTGGAATAAAGCCCCTACTGACTTTAGGCTCTTGATAGTATGTATGGCCTTCACCTATGCAGTCCTTTGTGAATAAATAAATATTCACAGGAGTTTTCTATAAGAGCTAAAATAGTCAACTAGAATCTCTGAAAGGTAAGAATATTTAATCATCAACCATCTGGCCCCTCCTTAAACGCTCATGTATATAAGACATTGTATATGACTCTTGTGTTCATATGCACATCAGTAAAAATTTGTATGCCACTTTCTTTCTATTAAAAAAAAAAGAATGCAGGATTCCTGGACAAGATGGCCAAATAGTAACAGCTCCAGCCTGCAGCTTCCAGGGAGACCAACACAGAAGGCAGGTGATTTCTTCATTTTCAACAGAGGTACCCAGTTCATCTCACTGGGAATAGTTAGACAGTGGGTACAGCCCACGGAGGGCAAGCAGAAGCAGGGTAGGGCATTGCCTCACCCAGGAAGTGCAAGGGGTTAGGGAACTCCCTCCCCTAGCCAAATGAAGCCTTGAAGGACTGTGCCATGACAAACAGTGCTTGCCAGCCCAGATACTATGCTTTTCCCACAGCCTTCACAACCATAGACCAGGAGATTCCCTCAGGGGCCTACACCGCCAGGGCCCTGGGTTTCAAGCACAAAACTTGTGCTGTTTGGGCAGACACAGAGCTACTGGGCTAGCTGCAGGAGTTTTCTTTTGTACCCCAGTGGTGCCTGGAACCCCAGTGAAACAGAACTGTTCACTCCCCTGGAAAGGGGGATGAAGCCAGGGAGCCAAGTGGTCTTGCTCAGCGGATCCCACCCCCATGGAGCCCAGCAAGCTAAAATCCACTGGCTTGAAATTCTTGCTGCCAGCTCAGCAGTCTGAAGTCGACCTGGGACACTCAAACTTGGTTGAGGGAGGGGCATTCAGCATTACTGAGGCTTGAGTAGGAGGTTTTCCCCTCACGGTGTAAACAAAAGCACCAGGAAGTTTGGATTGGGCAGATCCCACTGCAGCACCACAAAGCTGTGGTAGCCAGACCTCCTCTCTAGATTCCTCCTCTCTGGGCAGGGCATCTCTGAAAGAAAGCCAGCAGCTCCAGTCAGGGCCTTATAGATAAAACTCCTGTCTCCCTGGGAAGAGCACCTGGTGGAAGGGGCAGATGTGGGCACAGCTTCAACAGACTTAAAAGTTCCTGCCTGCCAACTCTGAAGAGAGCAGTGGATCTCTTGGCACAGCACTTGAGCTCTGCTAGAGGAAAGACTGCCTCCTCAAGTGAGTCCCTGACCCTCGTGCCTCCTGACAGGGAGACACCTCCCAGCAGAGGTTGACAGACACCTCATACAGGAGACCTCTGGCTGGCATTTGGTGGGTGCTTCTCTGGGACAAAGCTTCCAAAGGAAGGAGCAGGCAACAGTCTTTGCTGTACTGCAGCCTCTGTTGTTGATATCCAGGCAAACAGGGTCTAGAGTGGACCTCCAGCAAACTCCAGCAGACCTGCAGAAGACAGGCCTGACTGTTAGAAGGAAAACTAACACACAGAAAGAAATAGCATCAACATGAACAAAAACGGCAACCACGAAAAACTCCATCTGAAGGTCACCAACAGCAAAGACCAAAGGTAGATAAATCCATGAAGATGAGGAAAAACCAGCACAAAAAGGCTGATAATTCCATAAAACAGTGTGCCTCTTCTCCTTCAAAGAATCACAACTCCTCACCAGCAAGGTAACAAAACTGGATGGATAATGAATTTGAAAAACTGACAGAAGTAGGCTTCAGAAGGTGAGAAATAACAAAGTCTTCCAAGCTAAAGGAGCATGTTCTAACCCAATGCAAGGAAATTAAGAACCTTGATAAAAGGTTACAGGAACTGGAAACTAGAATAACCAGTTTAGAGAAGAACATAAATGATCTGATGGAGCTGAAAAATACACACAAGAACTTCATGAAGCATATACAAGTATCAAAAGCCAAACTGATTGAGTGGAAGAAAGGCTATCAGAGATTGGAGATCAACTTAATGAAATAAAGCATGAGACAAGATTAGAGAAAAAAGAATGAAAAGGAATGAACAAAGCCTCCAGGAAATACGGGACTATGTGAAAAGACCAAACTTACATTTGATTTGTGTACCTGAAAATGACAGGAGAATGGAACCAAGTTGGAAAACACTTCAGGATGTTATCCAGGAGAACATCCCCAACCTAGCAAGGCAGGCCAACATTCAAATTTAGGAAATACAGAGAACGTCACAAAGATACTCCTTGAGAAAAGCAACCCCAAGACACCTAATCTTCAGATTCACCAAGGTTGAAATGAAGAAAATAAAATGTTCAGGGCAGCCAGAGAAAGGCCAGATTACCCGCAGAGGGAAGCTCGTCAGAAACAGCGGATCTCTCGGCAGAAACCCTACAAGTCAGAGGAGAGTGGGGGCCAATATTCAACATTCTTAAAGTATCAAGATAAGCCAACATTCCAATTCAGGAAATACAGAGAACACCACAAAGATACTCCTTGAGAAAAGCAACCCCAAGACACCTAATCTTCAGATTCACCAAGGTTGAAATGAAGGAAATAAAATGTTCAGGGCAGCCAGAGAAAGGCCAGATTACCCGCAGAGGGAAGCTTGTCAGAAACAGCGGATCTCTCGGCAGAAACCCTACAAGTCAGAGGAGAGTGGGGGCCAATATTCAACATTCTTAAAGAATTTTCAACCCAGAATTTCATATCCAGCCAAACTAAACTTCATAAGTCAAGGAGAAATAAAATCCTTTACAGTCAAGCAAATGCTGAGGGTTTTTGTGACTGCTAGGCCTGCCTTACAAGAGCTCCTGAAAGAAGTACTAAATATGGAAAGGAACAACTGGTACCAGGGACTGCAAAAACATACCAAAATGTAAAGATCATTGACACTATGAAGAAACTCCGTCAACTAATGGGCAAAATAACCTGCTAGCATCATAATGACAAAATCAAATTCACACATAACAATATTAACCTTAAATGTAAATAGGCTAAATGCCCCAATTAAAAGACACAAACTGGCAAATTGGATGAAGAGTCAAGAACCATCAGTGTGCTGTATTCAGGAGACCCATCTCATGTGCAAAGACACACACAGGCTCAAAATAAAGGGATAGAGGAAGATTTACCAAGCAAATGGAAAGCAAGAAAAAGCAGGGGTTGTAATCCTAGTCTCTGACAAAACAGACTTTAAACCAACAATGGTCAAAAGAGACAAAGAAGGGAATTACATAATGGCAAAGGGAACAATGCAACAAGAAGAGTTAACTATCCTGAATATATATGCACCCAATACAGGAGCACCCAGATTCATAAAGCAAGTTCTTAGAGACCTACAAAGAGACTTAGACTCCCACACAATAATAGTGGGAGACTTTAACACCCCACTGTCAATATTAGACAGAACAACAAGACAGAAAATTAACAAGGATATTCAGGACCTGAACTCAGCTACGGACCAAGCTGATCTAATAGACATCTACAGAACTCTCCACCCCAAATCAACAGAATAGGCATTCTTCTCAGTACCATATAGCACCTATTCTAAAATCGACCACATAATTGGAAGTAAAACAGTCCTCAGCAAATGCAAAAGAACGGAAATAATAACAAACAGTCTCTCAGACCACAGTGCAATTAAATTAGAACTGGGGATTAAAAAAACTCACTCAAAAC
>NW_012123820.1:3785603-3785997 GCF_000951035.1 Colobus angolensis palliatus
ACACAACTACATGGAAACTGAACAACCTGCTTCTGAATAACTACTGGGTAAATAATGAAATTCAGGCATAAATAAATAAGTTCTTTGAAAGCAATGAGAACAAAAATACAATATACCAGAATCTCTGGGACAGAGCTAAAGCAGTGTTTAGAGAAAAATTTATAGCACCAAATGCCCACAGGAGAAAGTGGGAAAGATCTAAAATTGACAGTCTAACATCACCATTGAAACAACTAGAGAAGCAAGAGCAAACAAATTCAAAAGCTAGCAGAAGACAATAAATAACAAAGATCAGAGCAGAACTGAAGGAGATAGAGACACAAAAAACACTTTAAAAAAATCAATGAATCCAGGAGCTGGTTTTTTGAAAAGATTAACAAAATAGACCATTAGC
>NW_012123820.1:3786123-3798039 GCF_000951035.1 Colobus angolensis palliatus
CTAGAAAATCTAGAAGAAATGGATAAATTCCTGAACACATATACCCTCCCAAGACTAAATCAGAAAGAAGTCAAATCCCTAAATAGACTAATCAAATTTCTGAAATTGAGGCAGTAATTAATAGCCTAACAACCAAAAAAAGCCTACGAAGAGATGGATTCACAACCGAATTTTACCAGACGTACAAAGAGCAGCTGGTACGATTCCTCCTAAAACTACTTCAAACAATTGAAAAAGAGACACCTCTCTAACTCATTTTATGAGGACAGAATCATCCTGATATTAAAAACTGGCAGAGACACAACAACAAAAGAAGAAAATTTCAGGTCAGTATCCCTGATGAACATTGATGCGAAAATCCTCCATAAAATAATGGCAATCTGAATCCAGCAGCACATCAAAAAGCTTATCCTCCATGATCAAGTTGGCTTCATCCCTGGGATGCAAGGCTAGTACAACATATGCAAATTGATAAACGTAATTTGTCACATAAACAGAATTAATGACAAAAACCACATGATTATCTCAATAGATGCAGAAAAGACCTTCGATAAAATTCAACACCCTTCATACTAAAAACTCTCAACACTCTCAATAAACTAGGTATTGATGGAACATATCTCAAAATGATAAGAGTTATTTATGACAAACCCACAGCCAGTATCATACTGAATGAGCAAAAGCTGGAAGCATTCTCTTTGAAAATCAGCACAAAACAAGGATGCCCTCTCGCACCACTTCTATTCAACATAATATTGGAAGTTTTGGCCTGGGAAATCAGTCAAGAGAAAGAAATAAAGAATATTCAATAGTAAGAGACGAAGTCAAATTACCTCTGTTTACAGATAACATGATTTTATATTTATAAAACCCCATTGTCTTAGTCCAAAAATGTCTTAAGCTGATAAGCAATTTCAGCGAAGTCTCAGGATACAAAACCAATGTGCCAAAATCACAAGCATTCCCATACACAAATAATAGACAAACGGAGAGCCAAATCATGAGTAAACTCCATTCACCATTGCTACAAAGAGAATAAAATAGCTAGGACTACAAGTTACAAGGGATATGAAGGACCTCTTCAAGGAGAACTACAAACACTGCTCAAGGAAATAAGAGAGGACACAAACAAATGGAAAAACACTCCATGCTCATGAATAGGAAGAATCAATATTGTGAAAAAGAAGTGACCAAAGAAGTTAATATATAAAGATTTATTAGAAGTTTATTATTAGGTTTAATATATAAAGTTATCATGACCAAAGAAGTTAATATATAAAGGTTTATTAGAAGAGGGTCTGACATAGAAATGTTAGCTGTTATTGTTTTGTAGAATTAGTACTGTTGTGAACATTATTACGTTCTAGAGAAATATCATTGACTTTACAAAACATAGACTTTTTGATGCTGTCTATATAAAGAGTTCTATACAGTGGATTTTGATTTTAAACCCAAGTTGAAAAAGAATACATACAACATTTCTGTCTGAAAGGTGTTATTTTAAAAAGACCTTTCTTCTAGGCAGGTGATTAAAAATCTAACAATGCTGGCTATCTGTGTCACCCAGATGGGGTAGTTATTATTAACTTTCAACATTTTCTTTACAGCATTCTCAGGTATGACTCCTAATATTTTAAGATTTGTCAGAATGATTTTTGTGTATGTGATTATGTAGAGCCAAATGTATCCTGGATGTAGGGAGTATGCCCAACTTTATATCCTTTCTTTTTACAATTTGACACACAAGTATGCCTGTTCTCATTGATTTATGGGAGCTACAAGTGAAAACAATTGAACTCATGGAAATAGAGAGTAGAAGAATGGTTACCAGAGGCTGTGACAGGTAGTGAAGGAGTGGGAAAGAAGTGGGGATGATAAAAGTTTACAAAAAGAGAAAAAATGAATAAACCCAGTGTTTGCTAGTACAACAGGGTGATTAGAGTCAAAAATAATTCAATTATACATTTTACTATAGCTAAAAGAATATAATTGTATTGATGGAACACAAAGGATAAATGCTTGAGGTGATGAAAACCCCATTTACCCTGATATGATTATTATGCATTACGTGCCTCTATCCAAATCTCATGTACCCACAAATACATACACTTACTATGTAATTACAAAAATTAAAAATAAAAAATTTGTAAAAGGGCATATGGCATGGATTGTGTCAAAATACTATAAGAGAGCATTCACATTTAAGTTTTATATTTTTAATTCTAATGATTTCATCTCTACTAATAGATCAAATTTGAGGCAGAAGGTGGCATTTTCAGGCTTTTTTATAAAACTTGTTGCTCAAAATATACTTTTCTTTCCTCAGCAGGAAAAAGGCAGTCATAAGTTCTTCAACTTAGCCTGTCTTTAACTCTGCCCCATTAAGTATTCATCAGAGGAAAAAAGAGCTGGTTTTAAGCTACCTGTGAAGTGGGCAAAGTATGTCTTTAGTATCAGATAAGTGCTGTTTTGCTAAATGGGCAAATATTTTATCTGTCTTTATACACCTACAATGTTGTCTGCTCTGGTCTTCAGCTCTAAGTCAGGATTCCATATACCCACAGGGCTGTAGAATCTTCCCTGGGCATATGTGCATGCTCCCAGGACAGACCTCATATGTCCTCTGGCACAGATGCTTGCCCCATGAAACCCGCCCTTTGTTACTCATCTAGCCACTGATTCCATGGGCAGCCAGTCCTCTCCTGTTGTTTGATAAAGACTACTAATTCTTCACTACTGCCATGAATAATAGAAACTGTATCTTAAGTTGTATCTGAAGTTGTCCAGCCCTGGCAATCTTGTTGAACACGTTTGACGTCAGTTTTCCTGAATGCACTGCCCACATCTGGCACACAGACAGTGTTCTGAAAGCCTTTGTCCCAACAAACTCTGGAGATGCAGATTTTCTAGTTCTTTCAATCCTCTACAGACTACCATCAGAGAGGTTATAAGGCCTGTCATCTTTTATGAATAGATTTATCGGGCCAGTTATGATGGCTCTTGCCTATAATCCCAGCACTTTGGGAGGCGAAGGTGAGAGGACAGCTTGAGGCCAGAAGTTTCAGACCAGCCTGAAAAACATAGTAAAACCTGTCTTCTCAAATAATAATAATAAAGTAGCCAGGTGTAGTGATGCATGTTTGTAGTCTCAGTTACTTGGGAGGCTGATATGGTTTGGCTCTGGGCCCCACCCAAGTCTCATCTTCAATTCCCACATGTTGTGGGAGGGACCTGGTAGAAGATAATTGAATCATGGGGGCAGATTTTTCCTGTGCTGTTCTCATGATAGTGAGTAAGTCTCATGAGATCTGTCACTTTTATAATGGGAAGTTTCTCTCCACAAGTTCTCTTTTTTTGCCTGCTGCCATCCATGTAAGGTGTGCCTTGCTCCTCCTTGCTTTTCGCCATTATTATGAGGCTTTCCCAGCCACATGAAACTGTAAATCCACTAAACCTCTTTCTTTTGTAATTTGTTCAGTCTCAGGTATGTCTTTATCAGCAGCATAAGAATTAACTAATACAGAGGCTAAGGCAGTTAGCAACTGTATCCCAGTCTAAGCAACAGAGCAAGACCCTGTTTCTGAAAAATAAAAGAAAAAAAAAAATTTCTCAGGTGTGATCAGATGTGAGTCAGACTCTAGTCCACCAAGCTCCAGGGGATGTATATACATATATATATAATACTTGACTTGGGAGACAAGGGTTCACCATTCCTTCTCCATGGCTAGAGCACTTTGGGAGGAAGATATTATAAAGCATATTGATAGTTCTTTCTAAAAACCCTTTTTTAACATCCATCTTGACATTTAGAAATTTTTACTCAGATATTGACAAGGGGTTGATAAGGAGTTAATTCACAAACTCGAAATGGCTACCTCCTGGGCAACATTTGCATGATGGACCCTCACCGAATTTTGAAATGTTTCAGGGGTTCCAACAAAGTTGAGATTAAAATAGGTTTTGTTCATGTGTTTTTTCTTTTTTCTTTTTCTTTTCTTTCTTTTTTTTTTTTTTCCTTTTTGCAACAAGGTCTCACTCTGGTTGCCTAGGCTGGAGTGCAGTGGCAAATTCTCAGCTCACTGCAGCCTCGACCTCCTTGGCTCAAGTGATTCTTCCACCTCAGCCTCCTGAGTAGCAGGGACTATTGGCACGTGCCACCATGCCAGACTAATTTTTTTGTGTTTTTGGTAGAGGTGAGGTTTTGCTATGTTGCCCAGGGTGGTCTTGAACTCCTGGACTCAAGCAATCTACCTGCCTTGGCCTCCCAGAGTGCCAGGATTAGAGGCATGAACCACTGCACCCAGCCTAAAATAGTTTGATTTCAAAATAATATTAAGAATGCATAAAATACTATGGAAGTAGTAAAAGGAGACTTCATTTTTGTTACATGAAACTCAAAAATTTTACTTGCCAAATTGTCCAGAAAAATCCCACAAAAATTGAGATTTCATTGATCTTCAGTAAACTATGCTTTTTAAATAAGATGGCTATGGAGAAGATAGTGATTAATAAAATCTGAAGTAAATAATTGTAGCTTTTTCAAACACCAGTTAAAAATATTATTTAAAAGGAGGTCTTCCAAGGTTTGCAAAGATTTCTTCACATCCCTATGCCTATAATGACTAGATCAATTATTAGCAAAAGATGACTCAAAACTGTAAGTGTATTTAGTTTTTGCTTTCCACCAGTTCTATGCAATAGATTTTTTCATAAGATTTAAATTCAAAATAAGCTAAGCATGTGTACAAAGGACCAATGGGAAAGAAATCAACAAGAGGAAAAAAGAGACAAAATTATTGAGGCTCAACCTGTGCGTCACCCATGCTTAAGCTGCCATCTGCTTTATTGAGCAGTTGTTTCTTCTTTTAGCCACACTAATGTTGTTCACCATGCAAAGAATATTGGTTTTTCTCCATTTATGTATTTGTTTCCCACTACAGATTAGAAACTTTATTTATTTATTTATTTATTTATTTATTTATTTATTCCATATGTTATTGGGGTACAGCTGGTGTTTGTTTACATGAGTAAGTTCTTTAGTGATGATTTGTGAGATTTTGGTGCACCCATCACTTGAGCAGTATACACTGTATGCTATTTGAGGTCTTTTATCCTTTGTCCACCTCCCACCCTTCTGCCCAATTCCCTGAAGACCATTGTATCATTCTTATGCCTTTGCATTATCATAGCTTAGCTCCCACATATCAGTGAGAACATACTACGTTTGGTTTTCCATTCCTGAGTTACTTCACACTCTCATCCAGATCACTGCAAATGCTGTTAATTCATTCCTTTTTATGACTGCATAGTATTCCATCATATGTATATACCACAATTTCTTTATACACTTGTTGATGGATGGGCATTTGGGTTGGTTCCACGATTTTGCAATTGCAAATTGTGTCGCTATAAACATGTGTTTGGAAGTAAGTATCTTTTTTGTATAATGACTTTTTCCTCTGGTAGATACCCAGTAGTGGGATTGCTGGATCAAATGTTAGTTCTACTTTTAGTTCTTTAAGGAATCTCCACACTGTTTTCCATCATGGTTGTACTAGTTTACATTCCCATCAACAGTGAGAAGTGTTCCCTGACCACGGTATCCATGCCAACATCTACTGTGTTTTTGATTTTTTTATTACGGCCATTCTTGCAGGAGTAAGGTGGTATCACATTGTGGTTTTGATTTGCATTTCCCTGATCATTAGTGATGTTGAGCATTTTTTCATATGTCTGTTGACCATTTGTATATCTTCTTTTCAGAACTGTCTATTCATGTTTTTAGCCCACTTTTTGATGGAATTATTTGTTCTCTTCTTACTGATTTGTTTGAGTTTGTTGTAGATTTTAGATATTAGTCCTTTGTCAGATGTATAGATTGTGAAGCTTTTCGCCCACTCTGTGGTTGTCTGTTTACTCTGCTGACTGTTCCTTTTTCCATGCAAAAGCTCTTCAGTTTAATTAGGTCCCAGCTATTTATCTTTGTTTTTATTACATTTGCTTTTGGGTTCTTGGTCATGAAATCTTTGCCTATGCCAATGCCTAGAAGGATTTTTCCAATGTTATCTTCTAGAATGTTTATAGTTTCAGGTCTTAGATTTAAGTCCTTAATCCATCTTGAGTTGATTTTTGTATAAAGTGAAAGATGAGGATCCAGTTTCATTCTCCTACATGTGGTTAGCCAATTAGAAACCAGCACCATTTGCTGAAAAGGGTGTCCTTTCCCCACTTCATGTTTTTGTTTGCTTTCTCAAAGATCAGTTGGCTGTAAGTATTTGAGTTTATTTCTGGGATCTCTATTCTGTTCCATTGGTCTATGTGCCTATTTCTGTACTAGTACCACACTGTTTTGGTGACTATGGTTTTAGAGTATATTTTATAGTATATTTTATTGAAATCAGGTAGTGTGATGCCTCCAGATTTGTTCTTTTTGTTTAGTCTTGCTTTGGCTATGTGAGTTCTTTTTTGGTTCCATTTGAATTTTAGAACTGTTTTTTTCTAATTCTGTGAAGATGGCGGTATTTTGATGGAAATTGTGTTGAATTTGTAGATTTCTTTTTGCAGTATGGTCATTTTCATAATATTGATTTTACCCATCCATAAGCATGGGATGTGTTTCCATTTGTTTGTGTCATCTATGATTTCTTTCAGCAGTGTTTTGATGTTTTCCTTGTAGAGGTCTTTCACCTCCTTGGTTAGGTATACCCCTAAATATTTTATTTTAATTTTATAGCCATTGTAAAGGAGATTGAGTTATTGATCTGATTCTTAACTTGGTCACTGTTGGTGTATAGAAGAGCTACTGATTTGTGTACATTACATTAAATTATTTTCTCAGTTCTAATAGCTCTCTGCAGGGGTATTCAGGGTTTTCAATGTAAATGATCATATCAGCAGCAAACAATGACAGTTTGACATCCTCTTTACCAATTTGGATGCTCTTTATTTCTTACTCTTATCTGATTGCTTTGGGTAGGACTTCCAGTTCTATGTTGAAGAGGAGTGGTGAGAATGGGCATCCTTGCCTTGTTCTAATTCTCAGAGGGAATGCTTTCAACTGTTCCCCATACAGTATTGTATAGACTTTGGGTTTGTCATAGACGGCTTTTATTACATTGAGGTATGTCCCTTTTATACTGATTTAGCTGAGAGTTTTAATCAAAAAGGATGCTGGATTTTGCTGAATGTTTTTTCTGCATCTATTGAGATCATGTGATTTTTGTTTTTAATTGTTTATGTGGTGCAAAGCATTTATTGACTTGTTTATATTAAACCATCCCTGCATCCCTGGTATGAAACCCACTTGATATTGGTGGATTACCTTTTTGATATGTTGCTGGCTTCAGTTAGCTAGCATTTTGTTAAGGATTTTAGCATCTATCTTCATCATGGATATCAGTGTGTAGTTTTCATTTTGGTTATGTCATTTCCTGGTTTTGGTGTTAGAGTAATGCTTGCTTCATAGAATGAATTAGGGAGGGTTCCCTATTTCTCTATCTTATGCAATAGTGCCAATAGGATTGGTACAAATTATTATGTGAATGTCTGGAAGAATTCGGCTGTGAATCCATTTGGTCCTGAACTTATTTTTGTTGGTATTTTTTTAATTAATGTTTCAATCTTGCTGCTTGTTATTAGCTTGTTCAGGGTATCTAATTCTTCCTGATTTAAGACAGGAGGGTTGTATCTTCCTAGGAATTTAATCCATCTCTTCTAGGTTTTCTAGTTTATTCATGTAAAGATGTTCATAGTAACCTTGAATGATCTTTTGTATTTCTGTAGTGTCAGTTGTAGTATCTCCCATTTCATTTCTTATTGAGGTTATCTGGATTTTCTCTCTTTTTCTTGGTTAATCTTGCCAATGGTCTATCAATTTTATTTATCTTTTCTAAACAAAACAGCTTTTTGTTTCATTTATCTTTTGTGATTTTATTGTTTCACTTTTATTTAGTTCTTCTCCGATCTTGGTTATTTCCTTTCTTCTGCTGGGTTTGGGTTTGGTTTATTCTTGTTTCTCTAGTTCCTTGAGATGTGACCTTAGATTGTCAGTTTGTGCTCTTTCAGTCTTTTTCATGTAAGTATTTAGGGCTATGAACTTACCTCTTAGCTGTATCCCAGAGGTTTTTGTAGGTTGTTTTCCTATTGTCATCTAGTTCAAATAATTTTTTAATTTTTATCTTGATTTTGTTCCTGACCCAATGATCATTCAGGAGCAGGTTATTTAATTTTCATGTATTTGCATGGTTTTGAAGTTTCCCTTTAGAATTGATTTCCAGTTTTATTCCACTGTGGTCTAAGAGAGCGCTTGATATAATTTCAAATTTCTTAAATTTATTGAGGCTCATTTTTGTGGCCAATCGTATGGTCTATCTTGGAGAAAGTTCTATGCACTGTTGAATAGAATGTGTATTCTGTGTTTGTTGGATGGAATGTTCTGCATGTATCTATTAAGTCCATTTGTTCTTAGGTATAGTTTAAATCCATTGTTTCTGTGTTGATTTCCTGTCTTGATGACCTGCCTAGTGCTGTCAGTGGAGTATTGAAGTGTTGCTGTCTCCCTCATTTCTTAGGTCTATTAGTAATTGTTTTATAAATTTGGGATCGCCAATGTTAGGTGCATATATGTTTAGGATTATGATATTTTCCTGTTGGACAAGTCCTTTTACCATTATAAAATGTTCCTCTTCGTCTTTCTTAACTGCTGCTACTTTAAAGTTCATTTTGTCTAACATAAGCATAGCTACTCCTGCTCGCTTTTGATGTCCATTCGCATGAAATGCCAGCAGGTAGTTGGTTGGTGAGTTCTTATCCATTCTGTAGTTCTGTATCTTTTAAGTGAAGCATTTAGGTCATTTACATTCAATGTTAATACTGAAATGCGAGGTACATTGCATTCATCATGCTCTTCATTTCCTATGTACTTTGGTTTTGTTTATTGGTCTTTGGTTTTGCTTTTTAACTAGTATTTTTGTTTTATAGGTCCTGTGAGATTTCTTTATGCTTTAAAGAGGTACTGTTTTGTTGTATTTACAGGGTTTGTTTCAAGACTTTTAGCAGTTGTTGTAGTGGTGGCTTGGTAGTGGCAAATTCTCTCAGCATTTGTTTGTTTGAAAAAGACTATATCTTTCCTTCATACATTATGCTTAGTTTCTCTGGATACAGAATTCTTGGCTGATTATTGTTTTGTTTGAGGAGGCTGAAGACAGGGCCACAAGACCTTCTAGTTTATAGGGTTTCTTCTGAGAAATCTGCTGTTAATCTGAGAGGTTTTTAAAATAAGTTACCTGGTGCTTCTGCCTCGCCACTCTTAAGATTCTTTCCTTTGTCTTAACTTTGGATAACCTGATGACAGTGTGCCTTTTTGTGATGAGTTTCCCATGTGTTCTTTGTGTTTCTTATATTTGCATGTCTAGGGCTCTTGGAAGGTTGAGGAAGTTTTCCTTGATTATTCCCCCAAATATGTTTTCCAGGCTTTCAGAATTTTCTTCCTCCAGGTACTCCGATTATTCATATCCCAGACTCCTTGAAGGCTTTGTTCATATTTTCTTATTCTTTGTCTTTGCTGACATTGGGTTAATTCAAAGACTTTGTCTTCAAGTTCTGAATTCCTTGCTTCTACTTGTTCAATTCCATTACTGAGACTTTTCAGAGCATTTAGCATTTCTAAAAGTATTTTCAAAGTTTCCTGAATTTTTGACTGCTTTTTCTTTAAGCTATATATGTCCATGAATATTTCTCTCTTCACTTCTTGTGTCATTTTTTTGGATTTCCTTGCATTGGGCTTTGCCTTTCTCTGGTGCCTCCCTGGTTAGCCTAATAACTAACCTCCTGAATTCCTTTTCAGGCAAATCAGGGATTTCTTCATGGTTTGAATCCATTACTGTTGAACTAGTGTGATTTTTACAGGGTGTTGAAGAGCCTTGTTTTGTCACATTATCAGAGTTGGTTTTCTGGTCCCCTATTTGGGTAGACTCTGTCAGAGGGAAGGTCTAGGGTTGAAAGCTGTTGTTTAGACTCTTTTGTCCCATGGGTTGTTCCCTTAATGTAGACTCTCCCCTTTTCCTATGATGTGGCTTCCTGTGAGCTGAACTGCAGTGATTGTTGTATCTCCTCTTGGTCTCCCCACCCAGAGGGTATACACGACTCCAGGCTGCTACTGGGGGTTGTCTGCACAGAGTCCTGTGATGTGAGCCATCTATGGGGTCTCTCAGCTGTGGATACCAGTGCTTGTTCTGGTGGAGGTGGCAAAGGGGTGAAATGTACTCTGTAGGGTTCTTGGCTTTGGTAGTTTAATGCTCTATTTTTGCGCTGGTTGGTCTCCTGCTGGGAGGTGGCACTTTCAGAGAGCATCAGCTATGGTAGTATGGAGAGGAACTGATGGTGGGCAGGGCCCTCGAACTCCCAAGAGTATATGTCCTTTGTGTTCAGTTACTAGGGTGGGTAGAGAAGGACCATTAGGTGGGGGCAGGACTAGGTGTGCCTGAGCTCATACTCTTCTCAGGCAGGTCTTGCTGCGGCTGCTGTTGCAAATGGGGTTGTGGTTCCTAGGTCAATGGAATTAAGTAACTAGAATTATAACTGGCTCTGTTGAGTCAGGCAGATTTTCAGGGAAGTGGAGGAAACCCAACTGTCACAGACCTCATCTTGTTCCCACACAATCTGAAGGGCCAGTCTCACTCCCACCATGCCCTCCCTTCTGTTTTCAGGAAGTGGGCAAGCAAGGCTGAGAACTTGCTGCAGGCTGTGAAAGAAAGTAGGGTTTAGTTCTTCCGCTGCCTGTGGAGTCTGCACACCAGATCTACGCCCTCTCCTGAGTTCTGGCCAGGAGGCTTCTTGACCAGTTCAAATTGTTCCAAAGTTCAGCTGGAGACTTCCTTCTCTCTGTAGCATTTTCCCCCACGCCTCTGGCCATCCCCACGAAGGATCCCTGTGATGCCAGGCAGAAATGGCCTGCTTGGGGACTCAGCTAGCTCACAGGGCCTTTCCCACTGCTTCCTCTACCCCTGTATTTTGCTTAGCTCTCTAAATTGACTCAGTTTCAGGTAAGGTTGGAATCTTCTCTCCTAAGTTAGACCTTCAGTTTCACCAGTGCCAGTGTGCGTTCAGGGGCAGAGGACGTCCTTTTCCCACTTTCACAGTTTGGGCACTCACAGTATTTGGGATGTCTCCCAGGTCCTGCAGGAGCAATCCACTTCCTTGGGAGGATCTGTGGGTCCTCTCACATTACCTGATTTATTCCTGTAGTCGTTCTAGTGCTAAAATTCACCATGCGAGCCTCCACACACTGCTCTGTCTATCCGAGTCGGAGCTGCAATCTAATCCTGCCTCCCATTTGCCATGATGCTCATTTACCTCAGGAGCTATGTTTAAACTCCTTAAACCTTGCTTATAAATGCTCCCTGCCGACACAAGGACTCTCTTCCTCCTTTCTTTCTCTTCTTCTTCTTCTTCTTTTTTTAATAATCTCTCTCTTCTCACTACTCCATGCACTTTCACCTTTCAATTTACCTCCTAGCAATTTTCAGATATTTTTCCAAATTGAGCCCTGCATATACTCCTTGTGATCCATTCTTACTCTTCTCTTTCTTTAATAAGACCAAATGCCCTTTGAGGCTTCAGACTTGTAAGTTGGGCAGAGGCTAGAACATTGGCACCTCACAAAGCCTCACCAGGAGATTATTCTAGGTATGACAAATTAATTCCTGCTATTTATGTAAAGAGAAAAGGGAAGAAATATACATTTCTTCTTATTTATGATGTTGTCAGGCAAATTATTTTATATTGTCTGACAAACTTTATACCACATTAGCTTGTATATTGCATCAGAAAAATAATTCTATGGCCGGGCGCGGTGGTCAAGTCTGTAATCCCAGCACTTTGGGAGGCCAAGACGGGCGGATCACGAGGTCAGGAGAT
>NW_012123820.1:3798182-3836396 GCF_000951035.1 Colobus angolensis palliatus
CTTGCAGTGAGCTGAAATCCGGCCACTGCACTCCAGCCTGGGCGACAGAGCAAGACTCCGTCTCAAAAAAAAGAAAAATAATTTTATACTGGGCACCATTTGTGGAAAGCATACAAATATTCAAGCTATCCTTGAGTTAGTAAGTAATCTGTAGTGAAGATATCTGATAAAATCCATCTTTGATACTTCAACCTGTCATTAGTTTTAAAATGACTATATTGGTCTATCTAAAATTAAATTTTATTCATCTCTTATCAGGCTTAGCTCAGTGTTACTTATGTTCACGGAACGCACTACTTTATGAGATTTCACAAAAAAAGAAATGCAATAATTATTTAATTTTTACAATAGCAATGAGAATACAAGCTTAAAAATAGGTTATTTTATGTGCTAAGATTGAATAATCACACTCAATATAAAATAGAAATAAAAATGTAAATAGAATTACTCCCAATAGAAAAGATATAAATTATGAATTTGATTCTTATCAAAAACAAATAGAAAAGAACTAATATAGTCTCCTTTTAAATAAATTGGAAACACACATTATCAGTAAGAAATTGTTAATCTTTTTAATTTTTTAGTTTGTAGTTAGTGTGAGTACATCATAGGTGTATGTATTTATGGAGTACATCAGATGTTCAGATACAGACATGCAGTGCATAGTGATCACATCACGAAGGATGGACTATCCATCCTCTCAAGCATTTATCCTTCGTGTTACAGTTGTTAATTTTTTTAAGGTATAAATTGCCGCACACATTTACAAAGCTATTTTAAATGTTTCAAGAATATTAAAAATCCTTCTATCCTTTAACCCAGTTTCAAGACTTAAAAAGAGGCGTAAGTTACTTACAGTTGAGGATGTTCAAGGCTTTATTTATAATAGAAAACAAAGACCGGGCACAGTGGCTCCCACCTGTAATCCCAGCACTTTGGGAGTCAGAGGCAGGCAGATCACGAGATCAAGAGTTTGAGACCAGCCTGGTCAACATGGTGAAACCATGTCTTTACCAAGAATACAAAAATTAGCTGGGCGTGATGGTGGGCACCTGTAATCCCAGTTACTCGGGAGACTGAGGCAGGAAAATTGCTTGAACCCAGGAGGCGGAGGTTGCAGTGAACTGAGATCATGCCAGTGCACTCCAGCCTGGGTGACAAAGCAAAGACTCTGTCTCAACAACAACAACAACAAAAAAGGCCTATGTTCAAAATTAGGCTAAATAATTTGCATTATACACTTAAAATATTATACAAATTTTACAAATCATGTTTTCAAGGAATAATATTAAAAATACTCTAAAGAGAAGGAAAGTTGGTATAAAATTGTTTTTAAAATGTTCTTATATATAAGTATGTAAATATTTAAACATGTATAGATAAAGCAATATGGAAATGGAAGAGAACAAGCATTGGAAAAAATACTCTGTTTAATAGTGGTCATGGCCGGGCGCGGTGGCTCAAGCCTGTAATCCCAGCACTTTGGGAGGCCGAGACGGGCGGATCACGAGGTCAGGAGATCGAGACCATCCTGGCTAACACGGTGAAACCCCGTCTCTACTAAAAAAATACAAAAAACTAGCCGGGCGAGGTGGCGGGCGCCTGTAGTCCCAGCTACTCGGGAGGCTGAGGCAGGAGAATGGCGTGAACCCGGGAGGCGGAACTTGCAGTGAGCTGAGATCCGGCCACTGCACTCCAGCCTGGGCGACAGAGCAAGACTCCGTGTCAAAAAAAAAAAAAAAAAAAAAAATAGTGGTCATTTCTTGGTGACAGATGTATTGTAATTTTTGTTTATATACTTCAATAATCATGTATTACTTTTATGATCAGAAAAGAAGAAAGGATCATTTTATTTGTTACAGTTGGAAGTTTCTTATTGTATTTTTAATTGATAATACATTTGTACAACCATAGTTGTACAAATTTTGCGGATATATGTGATATTTTGCTACATGTACACAATGTAATGAACAAATCAGAGTAAACTGGGATAGTCAGCATTTTTAACCTTTATCTTCCTCTGTGTGTTGGGTACATTACAATTCTTCTAGCTATTTTGAATCACACAATAAATTATTAACTATAATTTTTCTAGTATACTATAAAATACTAGAACTTATTCTTTCTAACTGTATTCTAATGCCCATTAATCTACTTCTCACCATCCCCCTTCTTCCTTTCCCTTCTCAGACTCTAGTAATCACCATACTAGTCTCTGCCTCCATAAGACCCATTATTTTAACTCCCACACATGAGTGAGAACATACAAGCTTTGTCTTTCTGTGCCTGGCTTACTTCCCTTAACACAGTTTCCTCCAGTTCCATCCATGCCGCTGTAAATGACATTTCATTCTTTTTTATAGCTAAGTAGTATTCTATTGTGTATATGTACCACATATTCTTTATCCATTCATCCTTTGATGGATATTTAGGTTTATTCCATATCTTGGCTATTGTGAATAATAACATGGGATGATTATGCAATAAACATGGGAGTGCAGCTATCTCTTCGATGTACTGATTTTCTTTCTTTTTGATATATTCCTAGCAGTGAGATTGCTATATCATATGGTATCTCTAGTTTTAGTTTTTTGAGGGACCTCTATACTGTTTTTCATAATGACTGTATTACTTTACATTCCCAGTAACAGTGTACAAGAAAAGGTTCATTTTGAAAGCAGTCAAAATGATATAGATAAAGATGGAAAAAAACAAACAATTTGATAATAAATGAAAGGAAAAGAGAGAGAAACAGAAATGAAAGGAGAGAGAAAGAGGAGTGAAGAAAGGGTAAGAAAGAGAAAAAGGACCAAGATGGGAAAACCCAACATTGGATATGCACAGAAGGAGCTCCAGAATTTCCATCTAGGAAGGCAAGGCACAATCCCACTGGGAAAATAAAATGAAATTTTAATTCTCTAATTGTTATATAAAATTATAACGATACTGTGTTTAAGTTATTTTTTCCCCTAGAACTATTAATAGACATTTCAGGCTTTTGAATAAACACTATATAAAACTCAGAGAAGAATACTACTATCATCATATCCCATTACCTTCTCTTGAACTAGTTATTTTTAATGACTTAAGTATTAACAAATATATTTATTCCCAAGCCTACAAGGATATTGGTGAGAAAAAAATATCACCCTCTTCTGAAAAAAGGACGTTTGACATAACATATGACAGCCATAACTAGGTACTCTGGAACAACCACACAGCAGAGAGATTATTATCCCCCTTTTTTTCTTTTTTCTGTTTTTTTTTTTTTTTAATTTTTTATTTTTTGACATAGTGTCTCACTCTGTCACCCAGGCTGGAGTGCAGTGGCATGATCTCGGCTCACTGCACACTCTGCCTCCCAGTCTCAAGCAATCCTCCCACATCAGCCTTCCGAGTAGCTGGGACTTCAGGCATTCACCACCACACCCAGCTAATTTTTGAATTCTGTGTAGACACAGGGATTCCCCACGTTGCCCAGTCTGGTATTGAGCCCCTGAACTCAAGCAATCCACCCACCCACATTGGTTTCCCAGAGTACTGGCATTACAGGCCTGAGCTGCCATGCCCAGCCTACTATCCCCATTTTATAGTTTATCAAACTGAGGTTTAGATTGCTTAAGTCTGTTGCTCAAAGTCACACAATTTGGAATTCCTAAGTCATAATATATCCCTATTCTTCAACTGCTCCTTCTCACCACAATGCGTTTACTTAATGAACTCACTAATGATTTTTTCTCCTACTCTATAAGCATCTTGCTCATGTGTTCTTACTGAACCATCATAAAAAAATACGACATTGGCTTAATAAGGAGACATTTCTATTTTCTGTTATTGTCTTGATCCATAACCAAGAGGACTATCTCTATTTACTGTGGAAAGTTCTCCACGAATCATTCAACTGATGCTCTAGTCTATAGCCAAAATAATTTCAATGGATACTGCTATGTACCACCTAGATCTCTCATCCAGATCTGAGACACTTAATCCCCGAGTTTCTCAGCATGTTGGCAGCTAAGTGTTCTCGGGTGAGTGCATTTCCAGTACTTACTCAAAGTCATGCCCTGTTTCCTAAAGCCATGCGTATCCAACAACTGGTTTATGTGAGAATATAAAGACTCTTGTGTCCATTTCAGACCATTTTTAAGGGACATCCCAACTCCAGCACTCTCTGTCAGATTGGTTGGGGCCTCTTACATAACTTCCTTGTAGTTAAATCTCTACCTCTGCCAGATCCTGCTTTCTTTACTTCCACCATTCCTAGATATTGATTCTGGGAGAAATTCCTAGTAAACATTTTCCATGGACATTTTTAATCTCAGAAGCTGCTTTCTGGGAAACCCAATCTGAAACAGTTGTTGCTAAAAGTGGTCTGAGAAAGCAACTCAAAAACAGAATTTTAAAACTGGATCACCTGCTGACTAGCTGACAAGGAGAATCCCATCACTAGCAGTAAATATACAGATACAGTCCTTTGCAGGTGATAATAGTACTATTGTTACAATTTCTACTTGTGAATTGAGATGGTACTGGTAAAAAGAAATGCACTGGTAGATGCAATATATAAAGCAATTGAGAAATATGTGGGAATTATTATGATAAGGTTTATGACTTTTGATGACTGTTTTTGGGAATTGATGATTTGAAAAAAGACAATAGAAGACTAAAAGGTGATTAATCACCAATTAAGGATTAAATGTGAAAGACAGATGATCTTAATGACTCATTCGTTGCAGCTAGAGAGCTTCAGCATACAGTTGACCCTTGAACAACATGTATTGGAACTGTTTGGTTCTGTTAAATATAGATTTTTTTTTTAACAAAAGGGGATTTAAAAAATGCAGCATTCACGGGATGTGAAACCTGCATACTTGCCACTTTTAGCTCATTCACTTCAATTAACATGATGTCATTGATGTAGTAAGTACTGTACAAGTGTGATATTCTATGGAATGTCCTTATAGTTCTATAAGCCTCAGGCTACAGGTGCCTGCCAGTTAACTTCAAACTCCTTGTGCCAAGACACCAACAGGAAAAGATGAGAAATCAATGTTTGGAAGCATGGGATACTGTTGGGATGCCAGTTGGAACAGTGAATAATAGGTTTGGCACCAAGTGATCTTACACAAATTACTTAACCTTGATACCATAATTGTCCCAATATTTATAATTAAGACAGTAACAGTGGTAATGATAATGTTATTGTGAGAATTAAGTAGATTAATACTTGTAAAAAATTTAGGACAATTGCTGGTATATAAATACTATATAGTACTAGCTATCATTGGCATTTCCATGCCTAAATTTTATTGGCCAAATTTACATTTTTAAAAGGTATTTTTTTTTGTTCCATTATTACATCAGGGATTACTCAGATTTTTAAAATCTTGTTCTTCCTTCTTTTTTTTTCTTTTTTTGCAATATGTTGCTGTAGGATTTATTTTCACCTTATGAATTTGTGCAACTACAATGCTACTTTAAGGAAAAATTAATTTACTGCTAGGCACTGACCCACAATTCAGTTGACTACAATCACATTAATAACAGATGATGACCATGGTTCTTGTATAGGTAGATAAACCTTTTTAAGCAGGGTTGATGCAGAATACAAGACTAAAAAGACTATTTCTTAGATTTTTTCATTCAGAACCAAAAAACACAAAGTATAGTCTAATTTTTCTACTCATAGTGTGGATTTTCTACCGTGTGATTATGCCCATTCTTCACATACTGTATGTATCTGGAAACTGAGTCTAACAGTTTACAGTATTGGTAGCCTAAATATGAAGCAAACCTATTATTTTCTTCATCAGTAGATCACAAATGGGAAACTGGGTATGTATTTAAAAAATCATTAGAACATTTTACTAAACTACAATATCACTTTTACAGCTTTACCCCATTTTATATGCTAAACCATTCCCACATTGGGATAGGCAGGGATGTTGGACATGAGCAAGTGGAAAATTTCCTGTTAATTCTGGCAATTCCCCAAGGTCAGCAGCCAATGCTTCATTCCTCTGATTTAAAACTCAGCTAAATCCTCTTCTTCCACTCTGCCCCTAATTGTGTTAATGAAACTCATTAAACCTCTGTATAGTTTGCCTTCCATACCTCTTGAGATTTTTCTTCCCACATTAGTAGCAGAATTGTCTTCTCATTAGCTGTGATGCTTCAAATCTGGCTATTTCTTAAAACTATGAGTCTGAACTTTCTATATTATTGTCCCTGGAAAGTCCTTAAAGTTACTTGCTCTTTTTTTTTTCTATCTTTTGATAGAACTTTATTTTAAAAGGCACTCAAATATATTTTAGATAGTTGACTATTGGCCTGTTATCTTCATGATGTCTTCCTTGAAAATGGATCTCTGCCTCATCCAACCATGTGTCCCCAGCATCTACTCCAATGCCTGGCACATAGCAAAAGCTTACTGCATATTTTTCCCATTTTCCGTTGAGAAATTAACATAGCAGTGTATAATCACTGCCTTCTTTTCTTTATATAATAATTAGCACAGGAAATTACCTAAAAAGTAGATGTCAGCTTCTTCCAGAAGATAATTGTATTCAGTGCATCACAGAAGGACTTAAGTAATCTGTCTTTTCGAAAACCATCCAGTGATTTTAATAATGATGGCCATTAGAACAGTCAAAAAAACAAGAGTCTAGAGTCTAGTCTATACTTTCACAGGGTCAGAAACTTGGTTTTGCCAGTAAACACAAAGGTGATCAGAATCAGAGCAACTATCTCACAATACACTTCACTATATTGGTAATATAATAATATTTTTTTATATACTCAGGGTCTGGTTCTGTTTCCCAGGCTAGAGTTCAATACCAGGATCATAGCTCACTACAGCCTCCAACTCCTGGCCTCAAATAATCTTTCTACCTCAGCCACTAAAATAGCTGGAACTACAGGCACATGCCACCACACCCAGCTTTATTTATTTATTTATTTTTATTTTAGAGATTGTGTCTCACTATGTTGCCCAGCTGGTCTCAAACTCCTAGTATCAAGTGATCCTCCCACTTCAGCCTCCCAGGCTTCTAGAATTAGAGCCATGAGCCACCACACTTGGCAATATATTAATTTTAAATGAGAAACAAAACTATAGAAAGACTAATCAATGAGTCAGTTAATTCTCACCTATAGGAAAATTAACATAAAATATAATAAAATTTCAATCAGAAAATTGTCTTGTGAGCCAGGCCAGTTCTATGGGTGATGTTTGACTTGTGTCTTCTGATACAGAAAGGTGGATGCTTTGGTCTCCACTTAGAAGTCTACCTGCCCAGCAGCCCATATAGTGTTAGTCAGTAAGCTAGAATGTACTAGCAGGTGTTTGCCTTCAGAATGCCCACTTTCCATATGCCATGCAGGCATCTTCCCTCACAAGTACATTCTTCTTAAGGATGCGCTACTTTAAAATTGACATTCTAATCATCTTTATTGGACTCACTAATCACTTTTTCAAGTGAGGCAAATATATACAGTTCTGGTTACTTTAAAAAAAACTTCCTTCATAATTTAATTATCATTTCATAGATTCATTTCCAATTCCTAAGAATACTTTTAACTATTTCAAAATAGTTTTGGTCATACATTTCATAATTATTGCCATAAACAGACAAGTCTTTAACCTCTTGGACTCTGAAATTGGAGTAACAATAAATGGCTTATTTGAAATGTTTTGTAAACAAGAAATTGATACCATATAAGTTTAATGATTTTTATTACTGAAAAGTTATTTTCAACAAACAAGTTCTAATTTTGCTGCAGAGTTTGTATTTTGTTTCTATTGGATTGCAGTTTCTGGGAAAGGTACTGTGCATTTTCACTTGGCAGGCGAAGGCATTTCATGTGCATATGCACATACACACAGTATGGACTCATGCCAAAGCTAGATAAGATGAAACAGGGTGCCTTTACACATTGCAGGGGAAACTACAGAAACACAGAGAAAGGGTTGACTCACACCATCATCATCAGAGGCTAACTAGGCAATTCTACACAAACATTTACTGGTAACTGAAGAAAAGCACCAAGTTTTTATCCATAAACAAAATAAGAAACCTCACAGAGAACTAAAGTGGCAGAACACATTCAGAAAAAAAATTAAAGTAAAAGAATAGATTTGGATGAGAAGAGAAACTGAACAGAAAACCAGGAGGAGGCCCAAAGAAAACAGCTTAATTCCCCAAGATGTTCACATAAGTAAGATTGTAGAAAATATCCTTCTTCTCTTTGTTTCCCCCAAAACCAGTTGTTTAACATAAATGCATGGAGCCAAAAGTTCTAAAATTTCAACTTGTGCTTATTGAGAATTAAGTAGATTTTCATGAGTAAAATATATTAACTAACCAAAACTTTATAATATCTACTTGACATGACAGTTTAATTTTCAAAGGATAAGGTAAAATCATTATTTCAATCTGTAGAATCAGTAGGATAAAATCATCATGGAAAAAATGATCGGTGAATTAGCTTTTTGTAGCATGTCTCTGGAACATCAGAGACTAAAACATTAGGAAATTTGGTGATTAAAAAAAGCATTAAATTGAGAAAAGATTTTATTTGCACAAAAGCTGCTAATGCACATAAACAAGAATCTTTAAGATGTCATTCTGGTGGATTTTAACATACAGGATTGATTATTCACTTAAAAACCCTTCAGCAAGTAGAGAATCGGAGACTTAAAGAATGAAGAGCTCTGTATACATTTGTTTTCACTGCTCTGACACCAATTTACCGAAAAACCTTGGTAGTAAGTCATTTGCTCCAAGTCTGTGTCTTCATTATTTTAAAAACATTAATAAGCCCTACAAATATGGCGTCTGAGTTAAACAAACAGCATAGGGTGGATTAAAGGCAGTCACAGAATCTTGGCTATTGTTTCCATTGAGAGATCAAGTCACGTTTCCAGTTGAATGTCAGCTTGCCCTAGGAATTACTCAAGTAGTAGAATGCAGAAATGATGTTCTGGAGCTTCTGAGTTTAGGTCACAAAAAGAATTGCATCTTTCATCTGGGACTCTTGGAATGCTTCTTCTGGGAAATTCAGTCACGTGAAAAAGGCACACTAGTCTAGGACCGCCATACTGTAAGGAAGCCTAAGCTAGCCATGGGGTCACATGGAGACAGAAAGCAAAACAACTTTCAGAGCTCTAGCTTCTCAGGCCATGTGTCAGATATGCACATGAAGAAACTTCAGATGACTCCAGCCCCAGCTACTATCCATTTGACTGCAATTACATACATGGGAAACCCCAAGCAAGACTTGCCCAGGACGGGAGGGAATACACAGCATGAACGTGAAGTGGATCACCTGTGGGATATGGGATAGACTGGGTGCAAAGGAGAGTCCTGGGAGGGGATTAGTAAGGGAGAAATAGAGAACCTCTTAAATTATCTAAAGTACATTCTTATTTTAATGAAAAAATTTGGAAATGTTTGCCCTTCCAGCTTTGAAGAGCTATGAAGTGCTTATTTGGGCCAAAGTCAGGGCAGAGAAATAAAGTGGTAAACCAGGAAGTAAAACTGGGTATCATTATTTAAATCTAAATTAATGCACAAAGGAGTTTAAATGAAGTGACAGGTCCATTTAAGGAGGAGGAATATTTTTAGCACTGTTGGTAATAACTAATTGAATGGGCTGAGCATGTGTGGAGCTAAGAAACCCTACCGCTAGAGAGAACAAGAGGAATGTGAAAGTGGAGCATCCAAAGTCCCACAGCCTCTGAGTTGGAAGCATCAGCTTATTTCTACTTCCTTTAGTGGTGGCATTCGGAGTTACCCCATCATTGGAGGAGAGGAGACTTAACCTGGGATTTGTTTGTCCTTATTCTACCACATCTTCTTATATATGTTTATAGGTCAGTTTTCTTTTTTTTCTTTGTGAACACAAAGGCTGGCACAGTACCTTGAATGTAGTAGATGTGTGGTAAATATGGAAATAAGTGAGTAAGAAAAAAAAATCTACCCAGCTGGTCCTCATTTCTACTTCTTAATTTTGTTTGGGAGCAGAAAATATTACACTCTAAAATTAGGTTTAAGATGAATTTAATATATTCCAGCTAGTCATATGTACTCTATACCTATTTTTAAGGTATTAATGATATACTCATGATGTAAGAATCTACGGACTAAATCCAATTAATTTCCATGTGAAAAAAAGGCTTGAGAGTAAAACGTTCAGCAATAATATGTTAAATTGATGAAAGCCTTATAATGACAATTGGCTTTAGTTGGCTATTCCTGTTTCCAAATATACTTCTACTTCTTCACTATGATATGGTCACATGAATTTGGGGTGTTAATAACTTTCCAAAATAGAAAAATATCTTATTGATATTTTATAAGTCATAATTCACTCTATTTTCTTAGGAATATCCAGGTTTATAATTTTAGAACTCTGGAAAATCCAGGTTTATAATTTTAGAACTCTGGTAGTTCCTGTATTAACTTATGGTATGGTTTGGCTCTATGTCTCCATGTAAATATCATCTTGTTCCTCATATAAATCCCATGTGTTGTGGGAGATATCCAATGGGAGATGATTGAATCATGGGGGCAGGTCTTTCCCGTGCTGGTCTCATGACAGGGATTGGGTCTCACAAGATCTGATAGTTTTAAAAAAACAGAAGTTTCTCTGCACAAGTTTTTTTTTTTTTTTTTTGGCCACCCACCTAAGATGTGACTTGCTCCTCCTTGCCTTCCACCATGATTGTGAGGCCTCCCCAGCCATGTGGAACTGTAAGTCCATTAAACCTCTTTCTTTTGCTGCCCAGTCTCGGGTATGTCTTTATCAGGAGTGTGAAAATGCACTAACACAGCAAATTAGTACCAGTAGAGTGGGGCATTGCTAAAAAGATACATGAAAACGTGGAAGCAATTTTGGAACTGGGTAACAGGCTGAGGTTGGAACAGTTTGGAGGACTCAGAAGAAGACAGAAAAATTTGGGAAAGTTCAGAACTTTCTAGAGACTTATTGAATGACTTTGACAAAAATGCTGATAGTGATATGAGGAATAAGGTCCAGGCTAAAGTGGTCTTAGATGGAGATGAGGAGCTTGCTGGGAACTGGAGCAAAGGTGACTCTTGCTATGTTTTAGCAAAGAGACTGGCTGCATTTTGCCCCTGGCCTAGAGATTTGTGAAACTTTGAACTTGAGAGAGATGATTTAGGGTATCTGGCAGATGAAATTTCTAAGCAGCAAGGCATTCAAGATGTGACTTAGACCCTGTTAAAGGCATTCAGTTTTATCAGAGCATAAAATTTCAGAAAATTTGCAGCCTGACAATGCAATAGAAAAGAAAATTCCATTTTCTGAGGAGAAATTCAAGCCACCCGCACAAATTTGCATAAGTATCGAAGTGTCAAATGTTAGTCCCCTCAACAATGTGGAAAATGTTTCCAGGGCATGTCAGAGGTTTTCATGGCAGCCCCTCCCATCACAGTCCCAGAGGCCTAGGAGAAAAAAGTGGTTCCCTGGGCCGGGCCCAGGATCCCATGCTGTGTGCAGCCTAGGGACATGGTGCCCTGCATTCCAGACGCTCCAGCTGTGGTTCAAAGGGGCCAATGTAGAGCTTGGACTCTTGCTTCAGAGGGTGCAACCATCAAGCCTGGGCAGCTTTCCTGTAGTGTTGAGACTGCGAGGGCACAGAAATCAAGAATTGAGGTTTGGGAACCCCTGCCTAGATTTCAGAAGATGCATGGAAATACCTGGATGCCCAAGCAGTGTTTGCTGCAGGGGTGAAGCCCTCATGGAGAACCTCTGCTAGGAGCAGTGCAGAAGGGAAATGTGGGGTGGGAGCCCACACACTGAGTTACTGCTGCGGCACTGCTTAGTAGAGCTGTGAGATGAGGTCCACCATCCTCCAGGCCCCAGAATGGTAGATCCACTGACAGCTTGCACTGTGCACCTGGAAAAGTCACAGATACTCAATGCCAGCTGTGAAGACAGCTGGGCGGGAGACTGTACCCTGCAAAGTCACAGGGACAGAGTTGCCCAAGACCATGGGAACCCACCTCTTGCATCAGCATGACCTGGATATGATACCTGGAGTTAAAGGAGATCATTTTGGAGCTTCAAGGTTTGACTGCACTGCTAAATTTTGGACTTGCATGGGGCCTGTAACTCCTTCGTTTTGGCCATTTTCTCCCATTTGGAATGGTTGTATTTGCCCAATGCCTGTACCCACATTGTGTCTGGGAAGTAACTAATTTGCGTTTGATTTTACAGGCTGATAGGCAGAAGAGACTTGTCTTGTCTCAGATGAGATTTTGGACTGTGAATTTTTGAGTTAATGCTGAAATCAGTTGAGACTTTGGGGGACTATTGGGAAAGCATGATTAATTTTGAAATGTAAAAATATGAGGTTTGGGAGGGGTCAGGAGCCGAATGATATGGCTTGGCTCTGTGTCCCCACCCAAATGTCATCTTTAAGCTCCCATAATTCCCACGTGTTGTGGGAGGGACCTGGTGGGAGATGATTGAATAATGGGGGGCAGGTCTTTCCTGTGCTGTTCTCATGATAGTAAATGGGTCTCACAAGATCTGATGGTTTTAAAAAATGGGAGTTTCTCTGCACAAGTTCTATTTTTTTGCTTGCTACCATCCATGTAAGATGTGACTTGCTCCTCCTTGCCTTCTGCCATGATCATGATCTTGCCAGCCATGTGGAACTGTAAGTCCAATTAAACCTCTTCCTTTTGTAAATTCCCCAGTCTCGGGTATGTCTTTATCAGCAGAGTGAAAACAAACTAATACAACTTATATTTGATGATGAAGTGCTCATGTTTCTTCTTATAAACATCTCTCATTCTGACAATATATAACACCATTCAGTAGAGAATGCCTTCTCTAATTTAGTGGTCTTTCATTTCATCCTGTGTCATTCATTTTCTATAACTGTCATCAATCAAATTTGTCTCTAATATATACTTGCTAAGTTTCCCTGATAATCACCTTCTCTGAAGTTCCATGCCAGATCCTTTAATCTTCCCAAAAGTGTGCCTTTCCTCGGTCATAATTAAATGATAATTTTAAAGCCCTACGTGATCCCAGCTAAGAAGAGGTGGGTAATAAAATGAATGTTATTTTGCTTCTGATATGTGAATTTCCTGCTGGACTGGATATAAATTATCTAATTTAAGAAGGAAAAGCAAGTATCTTTTTGTAGATAAATGTATGAAATAAAGTTTTTGATGATAATTATAGTTTTCCTACCTGTTTCTGAAGTTAAAATTTCATATAGAAAATTTTACTTTTTTGAAAGGAGACATAATGTCTCTCATATAGGTAACCCAGATGTCACTTATAGCCTTGACCGAGTGGTCCTATTTTTTCTGAAGAATATTAGAGCAAGATTTAGTGTACATGGAGACATAGTACCTGCACATTTTTTAATCTTTCATTGCTCGGAAGAGCACTATAGGTTTACAGGTCATACAATTCTGCAAGGGCAATGTCATCTCCCAGACTTAGCCAGATATTTTCCCTTTGATGATGGTGTATGTTTATAAATATTAGTAAGTCAATTGGGTTCTCAGGTATCTGACAATATGACACTGGAAAGAATCTTAGAATTTAGAATCTTAGAAATTATGGCATTATTCAGTCAGAATCTGATCTGCTTGAATACTTGTAAGACTGTGGGCTCTGGCACATGTTTAAGCCCTCAAACACCTCCCAGACATTCCCTAGGGGTGACTCATCCAGTTTTAAGTATCACTGACTATATGCCTCACTGCTTCTTTTCACTTCCATATAGAAAGCTTATGGATCTTTGGGGAAATGTGAGAAATGAGTTTCAAAAGAGGCTTTAACAAGTGAATGGCATAGAGTTTGCACTGTGGAGGAAGAAAGGCAATGGGGGAAGTAATTAAAGTATTTAGAGATTCATTTAATTTACCAAGCTAAATAAAGGAGCTATGGGTTGAGCTGTCTCATGGTTAACATTACACAGGAACACTACTATTTTCTTTCATTCTTCTCTGGAAACAATCTTGAATCATATTCTTCCAGTTACTTCACAAAATGTGGTGCTTGTGAGAAATTACATGTTATTGAGATGCGGTTCTCAGTCATTGAGATGTATAATTTGACCTGAAGTAAAGGAGCTCACACAAAGCTTTCCACCTAGACTATAACCTAGTCATTTGATACAGTAGTCTTAGAGGTTTTGAAATGGGAGATGACACATATTCCTCTTCTTTTTGGTCTGTTTATTGATAAAACAGTGCATACCAAGCTTGGCTCAGAGCATTTTTATTCTGTACATAACTGATTATATCCTTCAGTGTTTCCACTTCACATACTGCAGTGTCCAAAGTCCTGAGTGTGGCCTAATAGGCCCCTCCCAGCATGTCTTCTGGCTCCTTTATCCAGCCTCGTTCTTCCTCACCACTCCTCCCAATGCAGATGCCTGACTTTGTCATTAAAAGTGTCTGTAATTCTTGCAAGGTTCTCACAGGTGCATGTTGGAAGATGTTTTCTCTCCTGTTCTTTTCTTCAACACATAGCCTTCCTTTAGGAACTTCACTTCCTTTATGAAGGTGTGAACCAAAAATTATCTGAGACAAGTCTCAGTTTAGTTTATTTTGCCGAAGTTAAGGATATGCCCATGACACAGCCTCAGGAGGTCCTCATGGCATGTGCTAAGGTAGTTGAGCTAAAGCTTAGTTTTATACATTTTAGGGAGATGTACTACATCAATCAGTACATGTAAGATGTACATTGGTTCTGTCTGAAAAGATAAAACAACTCAAAGTGTGGGCTTCCAGGTCATAGGTGGATTCAGAGATTTTCCAGTTGGTAATTGGTTGAAAGAGTTTATCTAAAGATCTGCAATCCATAGAAGGGAGTGTTTGGGTTAAGACAAGGGGTTGTGGAGCCCAAGGTTCTTATTATGCAGATGAAGCTTCCAGGTAGCAGGCGTGAAAATGAAAAGATTGTAAATGTTTCTTATCAGACTTTAAAAAGGTACCAGACTCCATTAATTCTCTCCTGGATCAGGGAAAAGAACTGGAAAAGGAAAGAAATTCTCTACAGAATTTAGATTTTCCCCACAAGAGACAGCTTTGCAGGGGCATTTCAAAATATTACAAAGAAATATATTTTAGGGCAAAATACTTCAATTTCTTTCAGAGCCTGCTATCTGCCTTGTGACACAATACCAGAGTCAGGCTGGAATTCGGTGTCATTTTGCTACAAAAAGTCTTAAAACCTATGTTGGTTAGTTGTGCCCGATTCCAAAGGAAGGAGGGTATAAGGAGGTATGTATGACCTCCACTTCCCATCATGGTCTGAACTGGGTTCTCAGGTTCACTTTGAAACGGCCTTGGCCTAGAAGAGGGGTTCATTCAGATGGTTAGAGGGCTTAGAATTTTATTTTTAGTTTACAGAGGTAACATTTCTTACATCTTAAAAAGTTTTTCTGCTCCCACAACTCCTACAGCTTTTATAGCACTGATCACATTTCAATAGTTCTGCCTCCTGAACCAGAACATAAGTTCCTGGAAGATAAGAAGTGAGCCATTATATAGTTCCATCCCTTATCTTTCCACCCCTTAGAGCATAGCAGTCCCTGAAATAAAATAGGAGATCCATGCACTTTTGAAATGTAGTTTTTAAAATGATTCATCTCTTCATGTAAGAGAAGTGTTGTAGGTGGTTTCTAAGATGGTCTCCAAAACACTCTGCCTCCCGTATTCACGCTTTTGTAAAATCCCCTCCCCTTCAGTTGGATGTCATGACTCACTTCTAGTGAAGGTAATGCAGCAGAGGGAATGGAGTGTCACTTCCAAGATTAGTTTACAAAAAGTCTGGGATGTCCATCTTGGTCACTCTCTCTTGTTCTCTCCTCTTCTTCTTTGAGGAAGGCAGCTGCCATGTTAGAAGTACATGATGAAAAGGTCTACATTTCATTTGAAAGAGGATTCTGGTCAATGGTTAGAGAGGAAATAAGGTCTTCAGCCCACTGTCCTGAGAACTGAAATTCTGCCAACAACCATGATGTGAATGAATGTAAAAGCAAATTGTTCCCCAATTTTGACTTCAAAGGAGACTGCAGTGCCCTGAGAGACCCTGAGTCAGAGACACCCAGCTAAGCTGGGCCAGTACTCCTGATCTACCAACACTGTGATCATAGATATTTGCTGTAGTAAGCTTCTAAATTGTGGGTGGTCTGTTACACTACAAGAGATACTTAATAGAGGGAGTAAAGAGTTACATTAAATAATAAAACTCTAAATTACACAGTGTTGTGCCATGAGTTTGGTACTGTAACAACAATAGTTTAGGTTTTACTCTGCTTTGTAAAGCAGAAAGAAATATTGCAATACCAGGAGAGAAAGAAGCACAATCCTTTCAGGACAGGAGAGAAAGAAATGCAATCCTTCAAAAATAATTTGGCTAGGTGCAGGGACTCACGCCTGTAATCCTAACACTATGGGGGGCCAGACAGGTGGATCACTTCAGGTCAGGAATTCAAGACCAACCTGGGCAACATAGTGAAACCCCATCTCTACTAAAAATACAAAAAATTAGCCAGGCATGGTGATGCACGCCTGTAATCCCAGCTACTTGGGAGGCTGAGGCAGGAGAATTGCTTGAACCCAGGAGGGGGAGGTTGCTGCGAGCTGAGATTGTGCCACTGCACTCCAGCCTGGGTGACAGAGCGAGAATCTGTTTCAAAAAAAAATAATAAAATAAAAGTAATTCAAAAAATATATATTAAATATCTATAATGTTGAAAGCATTGTTACAGCATCTGGGAATATAATGACAAAAGCAGGAATATGATTCAGTTCCAGTTAATGGTGAAATAGCATGTATTGAACTCGCCATCGTACTGTTACCAATGACAAATCTGGGAGAAAAAAATATTTGAAGCTATCTGAAAGCACAGGAGTGACCAAAAGCAGACAAAAACTGAAGAAGCCTTGAAAGAAAGTAAGAGGTTCACGTTTATATGTTTTTTCCCCAGGAAATCCCTCAGTCAGCAGAGGGATATAGAGCAGCTAGAACTTTAAAAGAAAGCTGAGTTCTTACTGGTTTGATGATGGAAGGATGGATTTCAGGCTGCCAAACTCATTTCAACTTTCAAGAGAAGAAGTGGTCCTGGAAGGGAGGGAGTCAAAGTAGATGTATTGAGAGTATACAAATGATTCCCAAAATTTTGTAGGAAAGAAAAACTACTTAATTTTAGAAAATGAGTAAAAGAATTAGACACTCAAAATATCATATTGTAAGTGCATGTTTCACTGTATGTGTTTTTTCATACAAAATTTTAAAGAAGAGAACAAAAGCAAAGCATACACCATTCTTACACATGGAAATCATTTAGACTAATATAATTTTATTTTTAACTGGTTAATAACTTGAGGAGTTAGATTTGAATATGAGAATGATCAGAATAATAAGGTATAATAAGGTATAAACTCAGAATAAAATTCTAAGGCCAACACCAAATGAATAAACACCCTTGTGGCCAAGGGGACCCCAGGACAACCTTAAAACTTTCCTAGGCATGACAGCATGGGGGATCAGACATGCCTCACTATACTCTACTCCCTTTTATGATTTAGATACAGTAACTGATTAGCATTAATGTCAAAATACAGATCATAGGACTGACAGAACAGCCTCTTCGTAGAAGATACCAATTTATAAACAGGACCTAAGGCCATGCCAGGCAAGAGCTACATCATGCACCTCTATTAATATATTTAAAGAATAAACTATGTTCTAACTGCTGTAAGATGTTTCTTTTTCTCTACCAGATGAACAAGCACTGTCCATGAGATAAGCAATATTAAAACAACGTGTAATTTCACGAGATGCTGACTAACTGACCCCTAATTCCTGTTCCACCAGCTATAACTACAGCTTTCATTGGAAAAGAGCCTAATTTTAGTAACTCTCTCCAGATAAGACCACTGACCATGGATTGGTTCCAGCCGTTTACAGAGACTGCACACTTACATGCCTTTGGGTTGTGAAAGGACCTTTTGATGTAAAAGGTCTAATTGTAATACATCTGGATATTAAGTTTCCATCTCAAGTTGAACATAGGTCTTATGTTACATGCAAGTTTTCGTGATACACACGTGTCAGGACCACTTTCATACATATTCGTAGCTCTTCCTGTAGGCTGTTGAATACATATGTTTAGCAAAACTATTCAGCATAAAGCTGTATCACAATCCCTCTTCTTTTAAAGTGCCTGGTGGCACTTGGCTTGTGGCTGTACTTCCCAACCTGCAGGATGGCCACCTTACAGACTATAACCCTTTATAAGAAATAAAATCTTCTCTCCTTCCCAAATTTATACACTGTGTTTATTTTTTAAGTTGGCGAAGAGTAGGTGCATAATAAAATCTAGTGGGGTGTATGCAAACAGATACAGTGAACCTCAAAAGAACAATTGAAAAATACTTAGCAAGGAATTTGCCACTATGCGATACTGCCTGGCTCTGGAAAGTGAGATGCTTTACCAAGCTTTGCAGATATCCAGGTTCATGTAAATGTTTTGCCACATCTTGAGTTTAGTCTTGCGGGCAATGTCTTTCCCAAACGATGTCTTCAGTGCACGCCAAACCTGGGACTAGTGGGAAGGTTAGACCCAGCAAAGAATGACTGTGGCACAGAAATTGTTTAGTGCTACCTTTGCATGATGGTAACAACAGCAGACTGACTCTCAGTTTTATTTTTGCTTTTATATTTTCTGCCAAAAAGAAAGAAAAGTACACCCATTACTGTCTGCACTAGGGATGATTTCTACCATTTGTTCCTTGGTATAGCATTGAAATCTCCATTTGTTAAAAGAGTTTAAAGATAGGACACTCTTCTTTACTTACCCATCATAGTCTCCCAAATTCTTAACAATTACAGATTGTTTTGCTTCACCTTCCTCCATCTGCATTATGGAAAGAATGCTAAACAGAGATAGACTCAAGAAACCCGGGAGTCGCAACTCTATCTTTGCACATAATCATATGTGTTAAATGAGATAAGTATATGGAACTGAGATCACACTCTCCTTTGAAATTTAAATGAAATTGCTCAAGATCACTAACTCACAATTTTGTGATTTTGTGAATTCCTAGGGATTTAGTTCCCCATAATTACAACTGATTCTGAGCCACCTTACTCTCCTTACTTCCTTGTTTCAGAACCTTCTTTACTCCAAAGTTGTTCTCTTCTCTGTCTTCTTTCTGACCCAAGTGTGAACATACAATATCATTTTCTAGATTTTTACCAAATTCTCTCACCCAAGAAAGGAAATTATGTGTGCTGAAGACTGTGCTGAAATTTGGAGTCAGGAAGATGATTGCAATCTAATAACATATATAATTAAAACTGAATATTAGACCTCTCTACTGACAAGTCCTGTAGGGGCCCCATCCATGGACCTTCAGTAGCGTGTTTTTCAAGTACCAACTCAAAACATGTCACCCGGTTGTCTGTTCCTCATACTCTTTTCCCAACTAGCCTATCTTTTTCTCCAAGCATATACATATGTGCTTTTCCAAACAGAAGTCTACCTATCTACTCTGGATCCTAAATTTAACTAGCCCAGAAAAACAGGCAGAAGCTAGGCATTCTGTTCTGTCTTTTTTCTCTCCCCACAACACTCTATAGTAAAAAGAATAAAGATATTTGTCCCCACTGAGGTTACATCATCTCTCAGAGATTAAAAGCTATTCTATTAGAATTAGCTGTCTTTTTAAATACAAATGCTTTTCCCTATAATGTACATAAATGTTTAGCACATAAAGGTAACTTAATTAATTTTTATTTCGTTTCTGTACTATTGGTCAAATTGCTTCACCTTCCTTGACCTTGATACCCATTTAGCAAAGGCTCAGTGCTGAACACTGCAAAGCCATGAGGGTGGGAGCTGCTCAAGGCCTTGAAAGCTCACCCTTCCATGAGTGTGCCCTGGATGTGGGACATGGAGTCAAAAGAAGATTATTGTGAAGCTTAAAATTTCAATGAATGCCCTGCTGGATTTCAGACTTGTGTGGGGCTTGTAGCTCCTTTCTTTGGCTGATTTATCCCTTTTGGAATGGGAACGTTTACCTAATACTCATACTCACATGGTGTTTTGGAAGTAACTCACTTGTTTGTGATTTTACAGGTTCAAAGGTGGAAAGGACTTGCCTTGTCTTAGATGAGACTTTGGACTTTGGACTTTTGAGTTAATACTAGAATGAGTTAAGACTTCAGAGGGATTATTGTGAAGGTATAGTTGTATTTTGAAATATGAGAAGGATATGAGATTTGGCAGGGACCAGGGGCAGAATGATATAGTTCGGATGTGTGTTCCTGACCAAATATCATATTGAAATGTAATCCCCAATGTTGGAGGGGGACTGGTAGGAAGTGATTGTATCCTGGGACAGGGTTATTAATGAATGGCTTAGCATCATCTCCTTTGTACTGGCCTCACAATAATGAGTGAGCTCTCACAAGATTTGATTGTTTTAAAGTGTATGGCACCTCTCCCCTTTTTCTTTTTCCTGCTTTTGACATGTAAAATTTCTTCTCCCACTTCACCTTTTTCCATGATTGTAAGTTTTCTCAGACCTCCCCAGAAGCCAAGAAGATGCCAGCATTATGCTTTCTGTACAGCCTGCAGAACTGTGATCCAATTAAACCTCTTTTTTCTTATAAGTTACCCAGTTACAGATATTTCTTTACAGCAATGAAAGAACAGCCTAATACATAATCTTACTCAAACTTTTCTGAAAAATAGAGAAGGATAGAATCCTTCCAAATTCATTCTACAAGGCCAGTGTTACCCTGATACCAAACCAGACAAAGACATAGCAACAAACAAACAAACAAACCAGACCAATATCCCTGATGAATATTGATGCAAAAAATCTTCAACAAAATAACAGCAAACCAAATTCAGAAACACATTGCAAAAATCATCCATCACTACCAAGTGGGATTTATCCCCATGATGCAAGGATGGTTCACCATATATATGAGTCAGTCAATGTGATACATCACATTAACCGAATGCAGAAAAAAAAATATGATCATTTCACTTGATGCTGAAAATATATTTGATAAAATTTAACATCTCATTATGATAAAAACCCCAACAAACTTGGTGTAGAAAGAACAAAAAGAACAAACCTTAACACAATAAAAGACATACATGACAGACCCATATTGTGTATCATGGTTTATGGAGAAATACTGAAAGCCTTTCCCCTAAGATCTGAAACATGACCAGGATGCCCTCTTCCACCACTGTTACTCAGCATTGAACTGAAAGTCCTAACTAGAGCAATCAGATGAAAGAAATATAGGGCATCCAAACTGGAAATGGAGAAATCAAATTATCCTTATTTGCACATACTATAATCTCATATTTGGAAAAACCTGAAGACTTCACCAAAAAAACTATTAGAACTAAGACAAGAAATTAGTAAAATTGCAGAATACAAATCAATATACAGATATCAGTAGCATTTTTATATGCCAACAGCAAACAATCTGAAAAAGAAATCAAGAAAGTTATCTCATTTGAAATGACTACAAATAAAATAATACACCTAAGAATTAACCAAAGAAGTGAAATATGTCTATAGTGAAAACTGTGAAACACTGATGAAAGAAATTGAAGAGGACATAAAACATATGGAAGAATACTTCATGTTCATGTATTGGAAGAATCAATATTGATAATATGTCCATACCAATCAAAGCAACTCACAGATTCAATGCAATTCCTATCCATATCCCAATTATATTCTTCATAGAAATAGAAAGCACAATTCTAAAATGTATATAAAACCACAAAATACCCAGAATAACAAAAGCCATGTTAAGCAAAAAAGAACAAACATGGAAGAATCACATTACCTGGCATCAAATTATATTATGGAGATGTCATAATCAAAAGAGCATGGTACGGTACTTACATAAAAAGAGACACACAGACCAATGAAATACAATAAAGAACCAGAAATTAACCCATACATCTAGAGTGAACACATTTTTAAAAAAGGTGCCAAGAACATACACTGGGGAAATATAGCCTTTTCAATAAACCATGCTGGGAGAACTGGTTATCTGTACACAGAAGAATAAAACTACACCTCTATCTCTCACCATATACAAAGTAAAATTATAATGAATTAAAGACTTAAATCTAAGACCTCGAACTATGCAATTACTGAAAGAAAACTTCAGGGAAGCTCTCCAAGACATTGGACTGGGCAAAATTTATTGAGTAATACCCCACAAGCATAGGCAACCAAAGGAAAAATGGACAGATGGAGTTACATCAAGTTAAAAAGCTTCTACCCAGCAAAGAAAACAATCAATAAAGTCAAGAGACAATGCGCAGTGTGGGAAAAATATTTGCAAACTATCCATTTGGCAAAGAGTTACTAACGAGAATATATAAAGAGCTCAAATAATTCTAAAGAAACAAATCTAATAATTTGATTTAAAAATAAGCAAAATATCTGAATAAACTTCTCTCTAAAGAAGACATACAAATGGAAAATAGGCATATGATAAGGTTCTCCACATCACTAATCATCAGAGAAATGGCCAATCTAAATTACCATGAGATACATCATCTTATTTAAAATGGTTTTTGTCCAAAAGACAAGAAAAACAAATACTGATGAGCAGGTGAAGAAAGGGGAACTGTCATGCACTGTTGGTTGGAATGCAAATTAGTGCAGCCACTATGGAGAACAGTGTTAAGATTCCTCAAAAAACTAAAGATAGAACTATCATATGTGCCAGCAACCCCACTACTGGATATTGTTCCAAAGAAAATGACATCAATATGTCAAAGATATATCTGCACTCCCATGTTCCTTGCAGCACTATTCACGGTAGCCTAGATTTGGAAGTAATCTTTGTGTCCATCAACAGATGAATGGATAAAGACGATGTAGTATTATACAAAATGGAGCACTATTCAGTCATAAAATATGATCCTATCATTTGCAACAACATGGATGGAAGTGTAGGTCATTATGTTAAGTGACATAAGCCAGTCTAGTTACAGAAAGAAAAACTTTGCATGTTCTCACTCATTTGTGGGATCTAAATATTAAAACAATTGAACTCAAGGAGATAGAGAGTAGAATGGTTACCAGACACTGGGGAAGGTAGTGGGGCAATTCAGGGAAAGCAGGGATGATAAATGTGCACAAAAAATAATTAGAATGAATAAGATCTAAAATTTGATAGCATAACAGGATGATTACACTTAATAATATATTATACATTTAAAATATCTAAAAGAATATAATTGAAATTATAACATACAGAAATGATCATGCTTGAGGTGATATATACCACATTTGCCCTGATGTGATTATTACTCTTTGTATGCCTGTATAAAAATATTTCATCTAACCCATAAATATGTATGCCTACTACATACGCTTTAAAATAAATATTAATTTTTTTAAAACATAACATTAATCTGATACAACCAAAAACGATGTGTAACCTCTCAGCAGGTATTTAATTGTGAATAACTCTATATTTCTTGTGTAATTTGGTAGTCATTTAAATACTATGCCCTCAACCCAAGAGTAGCATTGAGCATGAGAGATGACAACAACTACTAGAAGATAGCCAGAAATAACCTTCATGGGAGTTGTTTATACCAATGGGTTCATGTAATTCTATATTAAACCAGAAAACAAATAGTACTGGACTCCCTCACAGCTCATTAGAATCACCCATAGATTTCCCAGATCCTTGCTTTTCCCAGTGGAAAACAATCTTCTATAGTTTCCTGATCCTGAAAATATAGCAATCATATATCAGGCTTTACACAGGACTGTACCTATTTAAGATAGCCTGTCTCATTGCTAGACCACATACCAACATATATGTCTCAAAATATAATTCTGCCAACAAAAAAAAATGGAACCTAGAAATTTCAGAACCATTATTTTATCCTATTTTAAATTAGCTTTAAATTGCCAGTTAGCTGCAATTTCCTCTTCTCAAGTGACTGAGCATTATATCAGTTCCATTAAAAATGTGACATTAGCTGACCGATGGAGCAAAATACTAGTAATACTTCACCTCCAATAATTGGACGGGCCAGAGGTGAGCCCTGCAGTCTAGAGGACAATCTTTAGCTGCTCAAGGATCAGATTATCTCTCTCTCTCTCTCTCCCTAAAATGAATAAAGAGATACAGAGACCTTAGTACAACAGTTTAGGTACTTGACCTGCAAGTTCACACGGGGTCAAATTTGACTCCTTCATTTTTGACTACACGTTCAAAGATGAGATGCAGACAAAGATGGTCCCTGCTCTTGGCTGGGAGAATAAAACAGATACACAAAGAAAAGCCTTGGCCCTAAAGTTCTCCAGGTCCTCAAAGGTCATGCATCTTCCCTTGTGCCTGGCTGAGATGTGCTTCTTTATTCTTCAATATATCTTTCCATTTAGACTTGCCTAAATGGTTCATTATTACCAAATTGCCTTGACTAAAACACCAGAATCTGAGACACAAGTTGCTAACTGCTGAAGAAAACACGTTATACAGTTAAAGTAAATTTCTGGGCCATGCAAATTAAAATATACTTTGAGGGGAGATACTCAATGGAAGACAGATTTTTTTTTTTTGTTCTTCACAATAATATATCTTTTTTTTTAATCTACCACTACAAACATTTTAAACAGGACTTTCCTTAAGTGCCATCCCCTTTAAAAAATTGGAAAGATCATTTACATTACTATTTCAACCAAGTAAAAGGTGCAGGGAAATAGCTTGATTATATCCACTTATCCTAACTTTCAACAAACTAGCTGTATGGCTGTGGGCTGTCACCTTCTTTCATCAGGGCTCTATCCCTATCTAAAAACAAAGAGGTTAAATTAGATGCCATCAAAGATTTCCTCAAGTATTAGAATAATTGTAGCTCTAAATTGATAGAAGATTACAAATGGTGCCTAAGAAAAATTATAATCACCATTAGGTTTCTCCAAGGTTTCAATTAACTTACTAAGCTGAGCATTGTGATAAGATTGCAATATAATTGTGATTAATGTTGTAATCATTATGATAATTTTTATCATAACAAATCAGGAGGAGATCTTCTACAGCTACAAAGGCAACACTATAATACAGGTTGTTGCTAATATTAACCATACCTTTTTTTACATAGAGTTTTACAGCTTAAGAAAACATTTTATATACATTATCTCATTTGATCTCACACCTACTCTATGAAATGCTCCTTAATTAAATATGCTCACAGAAATCGAGAATATTTGAAGACAGAATCAAGGAATTTTACAGTATGAGAACTTTCAACTTCATGGAGAAAATCAGTTTGATTCATAAGGCAGGGAAAACAGTGATTCCCAACATTTTAAGTGGATGTATAGGTCACAGATCATTTGAAAATCTGAAGAAAGTCATGAACCCTCACCCCCAAAATACATATGCCTACAACTATTAAAACTTAAATGTAGTACAGGGAACCCCTATGATACGGTCAGGCTTTGTGTCCCCACCCAAATCTCATTTGCATTATCATCTTCATAATTCCCATGTGTCAAGGGAGAGACCAGGTGGAGGTAATTGGATCATAAGCAATTTCCCCCATGCTGTTCTTGTGATAATGAGTGAGTTCTCAACGAGATCTGATGGTTTTATAAGGCAGTTTTCTCTGCTCTTGCTTGCTCTTCTCTCTGTCTTCTGCCACCACGTAAGATGTGCCTCTTCTCCTTCTGCCATAATTGTAAGTTTCCTGAGGCCTTCCCCATCCCTGTGGAACTGTGAGTCAATTAAAGCTCTTTTCTTTATAAATTACCCAGTCTCGGGTATGTCTTTATAGAAGTGCGAAAACAGACTATTACCCTAGAAGCCCATATACCTCTCACTATTTACCCCTGATTTTAAGTCTAGAATGTTGCTCATTTTGGGAACTCAGCAAAGGGAAAAGAAAAAGGAATTTTTCTCTATTGTCTATGAATTTAGGTAGGAGAAAATATTTTTAATATTTGTTGAGTAATGCCTACATTTTAAATATTTTCCTTCCTTAACCATTTAATTCTAACAATAGCCCTATAAAATAAGAATCACCTTCAATTTACACTTGAATCTCAGAGAGATCTAGTAACTTGCCACACAATTAGAAAGCAACAGAAGGAATTTAAAATTAGGTGTCCCTGGTATGATACGATATACTCTTTCCACTATACCATACTGCTAACATGTAGACACATTGTTCAGGGAAAGAAAATGCGCACTTTTGTTTCGACTGCCCTTGTAAAAATTGGGCTTAAAAACTTAGGTGACCACATTTGCATAACTACATCCTTAAAGTTACTAACAAGAGGTGAGGGAGTTTGTGTTCCTAAAGAGGTAATGGTGTTGCTTTACATGTGGGGAATTGTTTGCATTGTGAGGATACAATGAGGTAAATAGAACAGACTAAAGACAGAGACAGGCTCAGGGAAGGACATCACAGAGAAGCCAATTAGGAAAGATGCTAGCAAATCAGAAGCAAGAAGGAGATACAAACATTTCCACCAGAGGGAAATGTGGGACTACCATGAAAGATAGAGTAGGGTCACAAGTGTCACCTGTTTTCAGATATGTAAGTGCTGCAGCAGGACTGGAGCTCCCCCACAACATTTGGAAAAAACCACTTCCTGTGACTTGCATGGTTCAGTCCCAGAATTCTCAGGCACAATCCTATTATTCCTTTATTGGCCCAATCCTGTAATTCCTACTCTCACCTTCTTTAATGAACTCCCAAATATGGTTCTTAACACCTTTCAGGCGTCATTAGTAATAGCCTGTTAGTGAAACCAAAACACATTAGCTCTCTGGGCTATTGTTTCCTTTCAGCTCATCTGACTGCTAAAGAAAGCAACCAATACCCTTATAAGGACTTCTAACAGAAGGCTTCACCACAGCAGTTCACAGGGGAGCTTCTCCTGAGAACTGGATGCTCCCATCACTGGATAAAGTGAGGGTCGTTTCTCCAGGGACTAAGCCCTTGGAAATCCCAGTTCTCACCTTTGTTGTTGACATTGTTGTATGTAATGTTTCTCTCATAGTCTCCACTGCAATGCTAGACCTCCACTGCTATTATAGAACCAAACTGGGGTCTGCCCGCCTGGCACAGTAAGACCAGATATCCACACTGAAGTTTGCAGTGGGAGAAGGGAGGGCATTTATTTCCAGGGCACCAAACAAAGAGGAGTAGGGAGCTAACACTTAAATCCCGACCTCTCCAGAGGCTTGAAGATAAGGGATTTTAAAGGCAGTGGTACATTTTTGGAAAGCCAAAATTATAAATTAATAAATGGTGGCTACATATTGATTTTAACCTAAAAGGGCAGGATGTCTTGAAGCAGGAGCTTACAGGTTATATGTAGATTCAAAGATTTGCTGAATTGCAATTGGTTAAGGAGGAGAAGCTTTGTTTTAGAATTTGGGGTCAGCAGAAAAAAAATGTTAGCTCTGGCTTGTGGGTGTGGCTCCTTTCAGGTCCCTCAGGGAGAAACTGAGAGCAAAGAAGAGCCGTCAGAGTGGAGTCTTCACTTCCTTCTTATCTGAGTTGTATGTGCCAGTGGATCCATTCATTGGGATCCAGGTTTCTGAAAAACAACTTCGAAACATATGCTAAGATGTTTTCTTTAGTTTCTATAGGGTCACCAAACATCCCATGGTTCTAGGTTCCTTGGCTATTGTTTCAGGCTATTATTACTTTCTTGTTTGTCAAGTTGATTATTTACTTCTCAGGGCTATCCAGGTGCCAGGAATGTCCCTTGAAGGAATTCAAATTTTATGTTATTTCCATGCTTTTGGTATGGAGGACACAGGTCCTTAGGAGGGCATTCCTGTTTTGTCTCACTCCTAAGGCTTCCAATTGGTAAATCTGGTAAGAGAACAAAAATTTATCTATTTATCCATCCTTCCATCCAACCATCCTTCCATCCTCCTGTCTATCTATTTTTGTTAACTCCTGGGGTAATACTAGTAATCAGTTTGGAATATCTCTGTACTACAGAATATGCATAAGCAGGTATGCAGTTCAGATTTTTTACATGGTATATCACCAGAAACAAACACTCAAAAATTATTTCAGAGTCTAGAATATGCTGTAATGCATGTGAAGATGCATAGTAATTTTTATTAGATCAGTTTAGGAGAAAAACTGCATGCAATTTTTGTAAGGTGTAAATACACAATTATGTGTTATTCATTATTTGGCACAACTTGTAGTTGTCAAAAAGTTGTTACTTTTCTCTCTTCTAGACCCACCTCTATGCGTAAGACTTCTTTTCTTATCCTCAGGCTGAACTTTCCCTCCAGCCACCCAGAGAAAGCAAGGCACTCTTCTGTTTGAAACACTACCTTATCCCCTGGACTCCATGTGCAAATTGACCTCAAAGTCCCTTGAACTGTGACTCACATTTTATCTGCTACAGTCAAATTTGATCTGCTTTTATCTCAATCCCAATCTCAATGAGTACATCGCAGGTTTACCTCTAATTACAGTGTTATATATTATATATGTAATATTTATATTTATGTGTATTATATTTATAGATACAGTATTATATAAGTATCTTTTCTAATAAACACTTTATTTATCTCCTTTTGTAGTTCTTATTTACCAAGTAGGTGTTACTGTAATAGATTCACATTTCAGCTACCTTGCCTCAGGGTCATGATTTCCTCTGGCATTATGAGAGTTACTCTCCTACATTTCTGTTTTACACCATGAACCCTGTTAAACAGGGATAGCCCAGCTTTATTTGTAAGTAGAGGTAGTTTCTACCAAAAAATTGATGGGCTTTAAATTTTGAAAACTATTCTGTGGCAAATATCACCAAAGGGCTTTGAAAACTCCAAATGAAAACTAAAGAATCAGTATTTTAGAATTTGCCATTTTAAGACCTTATTGAAGATGTAGGAAATAAGACAAACGGACAGCAGAAGTTAAAGAAGTAAAAATACATTAAAAAAGTAAAAGTTTAAGGTCTCTTGTAGGAGAAAGGCTAAATTTCAAAAGAACAATTGATAGCAGAATGTTAAAGATCCTAGCAGTGACTCCAAACCTCAGTTATTTCAATGTAGTTATCCTACCACATTTTTTTTAAGGTTTTGCCCATTTCGTATTCATATGGAATACCACATGGAGCTTGTGTGCGTGTGAGAGACTCAAATCTGCTATTACCCAATCTCACTAACACATTTTCTTTAAATTGCCCTGCAATTCCCAGTGACTTCAACTTCAATTTAATACCAGAATAATTGACTCCTGGTTAATTCCGAACTTCATTCACAGAGAAGAGACTGATAATGTGTACTGTATTTTCTGAGAGCCAGGCTGACTGTGCTCAGAGGGAGCTGGACTTTGTATCTTATCTTCAGGCCAGAAATCTTGAGTTCTGTTGAACACAGGGAAGTAAGAGTCGCAAATGTTATGCATCAGCAAGAAGGCATTTACCAGATGCCAGTGTCATGCTTCCTACTCTCCAGAACTGTAAGAAATAAGTTTATTTTTATTATAAATTACCCAGTTTATGGTGTTCTATTACAGCAACAGAAAACAGACTGTAAGACATTATGTGTAGAAAACTCAGATTTATTAAATGTTAACATATTGCTATATTTGTTCCAGATCATGCATTGTAAACTAAATAAAACATCATAAATACAGCTAAGACCCCATTCCTTATTTCTTGTCCCTTCTTTTCCAGAGGTAACCACCATTCTGATGTTAATGTTTATCAGTTTCAAACACATTTTTTTAAATGCACATACTATCATTTGTATATCTTCTAATTTACATACATATCATCACACTCTTAAATATCATTTTATCACTCAATCTATTGATCTTTTTAGTTATACGTATTGTGATACATGAAGCTCTGACTGATTCATTTTAACTGTTATGCAGCATTCCACTTTACTAATTAAAGATATACACTTGTTACTCTATTAAGAGATGATTAGGTAGGTTGTTGTCATTTTCCTTTTATTTTAAAAATACAGTAATCACCCTTCTTTGGCAAGTTTTGGAAAAATTTTATAAATAGATATCTAGAGGTCTACTCTTTTAGACATACAGTAGAATCAATGAGTATCTTTAGCCCTACAAAATTCTGACAAATTTCTTTCCAAAGTTTTGGTAGCAATTCATACTCTTATGAAAAAGGCTCTTTCTCTTATCTTTACCATAGTATCACTCTTAAATTTTACAAATTGATAGTGTATAGGATGGTATATAATTATGTATTTTTAACTTGTTTTTCTCTAATTACTAAAAGAATAAAGCATCTTTTAATAGTTCCCTTATTATTACCTTTACATCTTTTTGTTGGTCTTATTAAGGGCCTGGGAAGTGAGCAAGGTAGAGAACAAACACAAGAGTCCAACCAGTAAGTTACAAAACTAAGTGGCTACTGCCTAATGATAGCCTGGATATTGCATTTATAACAGAAACATATATCATAAAGATATAATATACTTATATATTATATAATATATAATATACTTATATATTATATAAACTTATATATTATATAATATATAATATACTTATTTATATAAAAATTTATATATAACATACATAATATATATTTGCATATAATTATATGTTATATATAATTTATATATTATATAAATATATAATATACTATTTATGAGTGATAATTATATATTATATATACATGTATAATTATATATAATATATAAATATTATAAATACTATAAATATATGCTTCTGTTATAAATTACACACACATAAATATGTGTGTAATAGCTTACATTGACCCTGTTGCATTTGTATCACAGTATTCATCCTAACAATTCTTATGTACTTATTCTGCCCTTCTTAAAATAATTGTCAATCAAAGATAAAAACAAAAACATAAAAATAATTTGATATAATGGAGTATATTTCTCTCAAAATTGTGATGAATGAGAAAACTCTCACATGCCTCTCTGGGATAAAGTGACCCTTTGAATATTTAAGTGAGTTAGGAAGATACGATAAATTTAATTAATGAGCAACAACTAAAATACAAAGAAAAGCCAGCATGGCCAAAGTCTATCAGCTATTTCCGAGAGAGAAAACTAACATGACTATGAAATAGCTTCTTATTTTTAATCAAAGAACTATCAATCATATAAGATTTTACTGTGGGGCATCTTTTTAGAGCAAGTCTTCCACTATTGGATCTCATGGAAATTTAAAAATAGAAAATCTTATTTTCTCTATTCACTGTCATTACTTTTGGTATTAATTGCCATAGACACTGTGGATATATAGGATGAAATGTTTCAAACAAGTGCAATTACTATGGCAGCTCTGCATTTTATGACATTTTATATTTTTCCCTGATTTATATGCTTTTAGGTCACCCATTAACATGCTTTGTTGCATTCCATATAAAATGAAATGGGATCAATGCACATCTTAAACTCATTATGCTGATATTACAAATGCAAATTGCCTGCTACCTACAGAGGAGTTAAATATCATCCTGCAGTTTCCTGTTACTTATGAACAATTTAGAAATAACATCTGCAATTTTAAATATGTTTTCTTTGTCTACTCAACCTTGCAGTGTTCCCAAATATATGCCGTATCTTGGAGAAAGACTTACAAAGTCAAACAGACCATGATCCCTTTGCTCGCCAGATTACTGAGTTAGAAATGAGAATCCATAGCCACTGTGTTCAAGTTACAACACTAGGAAATTCTCAATAGCTTTACTATACATTTGGTTGTTGAAGTGTCAACACAAACACCTTGCTGTCCACACACGAGGGCCACACTTCCCAGCAGGTGACTTTTGGTTTTTACAGCCTCTCATGACAGAGCAGCAAGCACTGAAGATCCTAGGGCATTCCAAAGTGATGCTTTGTGAACCTTCTCCCACTAGCAGCATTACACTAGCAGCATTACAAAAAGGTACTGATCAGAAAATAAATAGCCAATTTGACCACAATGTGTAATAGCACTTCCAGGATAATATGGATTTCAAAAGCATAATTATGGAACTAACTCTTTAAAAATATTGTATGAGATGTCTAAGTAATTAGTATGAGGACATACTCTATTCTTCATCATCAGAAAAAAAGCTTGATTCCTTTACCTCTCTTGGGTCTCACCCTACTCAAGTATAAGGCTCAGGATTTGATTAATAATTTGGGTTTTCCTCCTCGGGTTTGAGACTTCATTTGATCCCTCAATAAATGGCAATGTATAGCTGGTTTTCCTTTCAAAAATTATTTTTCTTTTCCTTATTTCTTCCTTATATATCTACTACTAGTCTACTGGTACATGCTCCTTCCTAGATCTCATGTCCTGTGAACCTCCCAAAGCAGCAATTCACTCATTTGATAAGCTCATCAATGCTTTTATGCCAATGGAAGGATAGGAAAGGAGATAATCACTAATGACCTATATTTTAGAGGTTTCTTTGCATATTTCTTTCCTGTTGTCCAATAAAGATGATTTTAACTGGAAAGTTCAAGCCTGAGAGAAGAGAAAAACAGTGAAAGACTGGGTTGGCAGTACAAAAAAAAAGTGGCATTTTGGGATAGCTAGGGCCCTGAAGATACTTTAGGGGTTATTTCTTTCATTTCTTTTACTATAGTATATGTAATGGTGATCCCAATAATGATACAATTCAAAATGCATTGTCCCTTTATTGCATCATAATAAAAATTTATAATTAAGTTTATCTAGTGAAGTATTAATAAAGACATTGTACTGGTTTGCTAGGGCTACCATAACAAAATACCACAGACTTGGTGGCTTAAATAACAGAATCTTATTTTCCCACAGTTCTGGAGGCTGGAAGTCCATGATCAAGGTGTGGTAGGTTGGTATCTCCTGAGGCCTCTCTTCTTGGCTTGAAGATGGTCCATTCCTTACCATGTCCTCACATGATCTTTCCTTTGTGTACATGAATCCCTGGTCTTTGTGTGTACAAATTTCCTCTTATAAGGACACTAGTGAGATTAGATTTGAGCACAACCTAATCACCTCATTTGAACTTAATCACTGCTTTAAGGTTTTATCTTCAAATGCATTCACATTCTGTGATATTAGGGGCTAGAGCTTCAACAGATAAATTTAGGAGGAACAAAATTCAGCCCATAAACAACCTGAAAATCTTGCACTCCATTTTGAATGCTTCACTTTAAAAGAAATTTTGACAAAACAGCGTATATGCAAAGAATCGTGACATAGTTTTGAATTCTGGTCATTCTTTCTTACAGAATATAGTTAAACAAATTGGTAACAACAAATATTTATCAGAAATACAATGTGTCCCCCGTCTAACAAATCTGACTGGCATTAACTAATTAGCACATTCCAAGCCTGGACATGGTTTCTGAGTGCTTTTCACTCCTGCTTTCTTGGCTGTTGCTAATAATTGAAAAGAATTGGTACATAAAAAGAAACTTATCTAATTCACATCTTAAGCTGGAGGACATAAAATTAAAAACCTATATTGTAAATAAGTTAATATATTTGTGTTATTCCTCCATACCTAAACACTATTGTATTAATACAGCCTATAAGCACGGGTGCTCAGTGTTTTTCAAAAATAGTATGTATTATTGGCATTTATGTGGACAAATTCATTGTGCTGTACTCTGCATTGGCTACTGCCGCGTTGTTCCCTACTCTGCACTGGCTACTCCTAGAGGTTTGCAATATTCTGCAGTCATTTTCACAACCAAAACTGTCCCTTCACGTTTCCAAATGTCTCTTGAGGTAGGTTCTGCTACAATTATGAAGTGCAAAAAGCTACCAATGCAGTCACATTGCATTATAATAATATCACCTAAAATCCTTTAAGATTTTTCAAAAGTTGTGTTTCTCACCCTGCTTTGCTTGTTCTCGGAGTTTTGTAGGTATGGTTGTAAAATGTTATCTTGCTGATTTAGCAATGTATACCAGATTTTGAAAAAGTTTGCCATTTGACCCTGCATTTCCATTTCTAGAAATTGAATATATATACAGGCAAGTATATAGAGACTAATACACACAGGTATTATCAAAACATTCTTGATCATGATAACACATATCAATCTACTAAATGTTTGTGCAGAGTCCCTTGTTAATTATAGTATATCTACCTAGTGGAATACTATGTAGTCACCATGATGTTGAATGACACATAAATTTATTAACCTGGAAAGATGATAATCAGAAAACAGTGCAATAAAATAATATTCCAATATGTTACAAAGTGTATGTATAACAATACACAGGATAAAAAAATTCTATTGTTTTAAAATTTATTGTTTCAAGGTACTAGAAAACAATAAGTTACGTTAGGTTATTTAATGTATGTGTATTAGGACTGGCATATAACTTTTTGTAATATGGCTCCTAGTTTTTTACAATAAATACTTATTACTGTTATAATCAGAAAAAAATTTTGTCATAATTTATCTTGTCATGTTTGATTCATAATTTCACCCTAAGATCTTCTACATCCCAATTCAATCATTCAATGTATTTTTGTATCATTCCTAAGCCTGAAAAAGAGTCTCCAAATCTTGACTCAAATTTTGAATAGACTCAACTACACAGGACTAAAGAAAGAACCTTAAGCTAAGTCACTAGAAAATCCCTTTATTAGCCAATACCCTTTTAGTAAAGTTCATCAACTATATGATTCACAAGAGTGTCAATAAAGATTTAGTGTAAATTGCCTTGTTGAGTTCCCCAAGTGATATATCAATTGCCTTGTCCTTATCCATTTAGAGTAATAGTTATAAAATATTTTTTTAAAGTACATAAAGAAAGGAAAATCAAGAGAGGGAGAAAGGAAGGAAGGAAAGAAGGAAGGTAGGAGGGTAGGAAGAGAGGAAAGCAAGAAAGTAAAGAAGGAAAAAAATGTGACAATTTGATTTGATTTATTTTTTGTAAACCCACGCTGATCCACTTCAATAGAACAAACGCTGTTCTAGAATCTTTCCTGAATCTCTAATATGCCTCTCAACTACGTCATGATCTTTTTTTGCCTTCAGATGTTGGTCTATGCCATCGTTTTCTTCTGAAAAGCTCTCTGAGCTCCCTGTCCCCTCCACACTTCTGTTCTGCCTTCCCCCACACATATACCTTCACATCTTAATTTTCATTTTTTAGTGGATCTTCTGGTAAGAAATTAAAATCTTTTACTTTATACTCTTTGGAATCCCATTTTGTACTATTTGCTTCTGCATTAACTGCCTATTTACTTGTATGTAATCTCTGGATCATAAACTCATTAGAGTTCAGATTAGTTTTCTGTTTACTACTGCATTCCTAACACCTAATACCATATCTGGCACATTGGTATAAATGATTACTGAATGACTAAATGGCTGAATAAAAATTAATCAATCAATATATTGCCCATAGTGAACATCGAAGTCACCAATACTCTGGAGTTTATGGAATGGGTAACTTCATCTGCCTGTTTGCAGCTTTCTGGAATATTTCCATTCTCTAAAGAGCCTTTCCAAATTTTTAGACAGGGGCTTAGAATTAACATGTGAGACTTCTGAGCCCCCAGTATGTAATTCAGCTAAGTTTACAACCTTGAATTTACTCAAAGTTCTCAAAGCCTCTATTGTTTTTCCTGTACTTCAGTTTCCTTTTACCAATATTTCTCCAGATGCTTTTTATTCTGTAGAAATACTATTTATAATTCATATTTAATTGATTAAAATCATGAAAGTTATTATCAGAATTTAAACTCCTACAAAATAAGTTATTGATTTTAAAACTCTAAAGCAAAGTATGTTTTCTGAATTAATAGACACAAAACCTTTGAATATTAGCATTTGGGAAAACAAAGGAAATTTGGTTAAAAAAAAAAATATATCAACTGACCCCGATAAATGTTGACCAGAAAGAATTAAATGATAATAGTAATAATCAGAATCACAAAAGCAACCAGGTCTGGTGTCTCGTCTCATATTTAAATACTCTCAACTGTAAAATCCATTATAAACTGTGAAATTACAATTATTTCCCAGCAGAAAGTGATCATTAATAGCGCTGGTGACCAATTCCTAATTTAGATAGAATTTTAAAGACCTGCCCCTAAACAGGGATTTTATTATGAGCGTTTTTTTTTTTGGTTCACAAACACCAGCTATTCTCAAATAGTTGATTTAACATGTCAACATTGTCTAGTAAGTATCAACCGTTTTATTGCCCAGAGGTTACAAAGGGGCTTGTTTGACATTAGCTTGCATTTGACCTCACAATTCCAAAGACTTTTTTCAAAGAAGATAATCAGCATGGAGAGATATTAGAAAGGAGTACGCAAATGCAGAGGTGAATACGAGGTCACGCTCATGACTTTCTGAAGCAATAGCAAAAGCAAAAGGAAAAAAGATCACAAAAAAAATTAAAAAATGGTCTTTTAACAGAGACAAAAGCAATTGACTTCCAGAGGCATGTTGTTTACTACTCTGCCTATTTAGAATGTCGTATCCCCAAATGTAGCTCACAAATCATGTTGCAAACATCTTTATAATTTAAATATATAGCCCAGTTAATTCTGAAGCACAAATGTGTAAAGCTCCCTCACTTCCTTGACTTGAAGAGTGAATATTTTCTCGTGTTGTACGTGAAAAGAATTCCTGAAGGATTTTTATGAACGTAGAACTGTAGGTCTCACCTACGCTTCCATACTAAGAAAGCTGGTAAGATCAATACCAAAGAATAACAGTCTTGAAGCAACCAAACAAATAGGAGTTTGGTAGGATCACAATGGGATGATCACTTAGTTTTTTGAGGGAGTGTGGATAAAAGAATAAACATCTGGGGTTATGGGTTACTATAGGTCTCTACTTTAAATCTTTATTTTCCTTACTTTTCACAATTTTTTTTGTATTATGTTTGCCATTGTAAAGAAAATTAAATATTTTGTTATGGCTGTGGAGAGTGGAGTGGCATATCCAAGCTGGGGTACATATGAATAAAGGTAGATTGAAAAGGCTTAGGTTAAATTGTGTTAAAGATTGTTTTAAACAATGAGTCCAAAAGAGATTGGGGAAAAGAAAAAGCCATTTGATCAGATAATAAGTGTCTTCTAAAAAGCAAATTGCTGGTAGAGAGAATCGATTACTTCTATTTATGGCAAAGGGCAAAGACTGGAGCTTTTCATGAATAATTCTGGGGTCATTTTTATCTAACATCTTACAAATGATCCAAAGTAGAAGCACAGAATAAAATCTCATAGTTCAGAAGCATGCAACTCTTCCAGAGAGTGAAGTGACAAGTGAATGAAGATAAGCAGTAGTAAATTTCTCAGAATCTGCAAGGGACAGTAAAACAGACAGAGAGCCCTTTGAAGGTAGAGAGCATGTAACTTCCTTCAACTCTATCTCTAACTCCAGTCGCATGGTTTGCACCCCAATATTTTTGCATAGTAAAAAGAAGGAGGGGACAGAGCAAGATGGCCGAATAGGAACAGCTCCAGTCTCCAGCTCCCAGGGCCAGCGACACAGAAGACAGGTGATTTCTGCATTTTCAACTGAGGTACTGGGTTCATCTCACTAGGGAGTGCCGGACAATCGGTGCTGGTGAGCGGCTGCAGCCCGACCAGTCAGAGCTGAAGCAGGGCGAGACATCACCTCACCTGGGAAGCATAAGGGGGAAGAGAATCCCTTTTCCTAGCCAGGGGAACTGAGACACACAACACCTGGAAAATCAGGTAACTCCCACCCCAATACTGCGCTTTAAGCAAATGGGCACACCAGATTATATCCCACACCTGGCCGGGAGGGTCCCACGCCCACGGAGCCTCCCTCATTGCTAGCACAGCAGTCTGCGATCTAATCGCAAGGCAGCAGCAAGGCTGGGGGAAGGGTGCCCGCCATTGCTGAGGCTTAAGTAGGTAAACAAAGCTGCTGGGAAGCTTGAACTGGGTGGAGCTCACAGCAGCTCAAGGAAGCCTGCCTGTCTCTGTAGACTCCACCTCTGGGGACAGGGCACAGCTAAACAACAACAGCAACAAAAGCAGCAGAAACCTCTGCAGATGCAAAAGACTCTGTCTGACAGCTTTGAAGAGAGCAGTGGATCTCCCAACATGGAGGTTGAGATCTGAGAAGGGACAGACTGCCTGCACAAGTGGGTCCCTGACCCCTGAGTAGCCTAACTGGGAGACATCCCCCACTAGGGGCAGTCTGACACCCCACACC
>NW_012123820.1:3839907-3847182 GCF_000951035.1 Colobus angolensis palliatus
GGGGCCTATCACGGGGAGGGGGGAGGGGGGAGGGATTGCATTGGGAGTTATACCTGATGTAAATGACAAGTTGATGGGTGTAGCACACCAACATGGCACAAGTATACATATGTAACAAACCTGCATGTTATACACATGTACCCTAGAACTTAGAGTATAATAATAATAATAATAATAATTATAAAAAAAGAAAAAAAAAAGAAAGAAGTTTGTAAAGTGGAAAACCAAAAAGTTAAGGAGAGCAATCTATGCTCCTAAAGAAGTATAATTAGTAAATTTAAGAAGAGTCAGCTGTTATTTACAGCCCTGCAAAAGAACAAGAAAACAGATGGAGGAAGTGAACTCAATATGCCCCTGGGACTAAGACCACAAAATCAATTCAGTTCAATGCAGCAAAGATGGAGCACAGGAGGAGACCCTGGTATAGACAGACTTGAAGTGAATGACAACAAAGGGGTCTGGAGTAAATAATACCACTTGCCAGCTGAACGTAATTGAGCTCTTTACAATTCTCTAATTTAATTAAGTTTTTGCACTTGGCTTATACTCTGATAAATCTTCACACTTACAGTAAAGCAACTTTATGAAAGACAATGGCCAGAGAAGTTAGAACAAGAGATTATTTTTTGAAAAATTTAGATTTTTTTATTCTGAGATTATTTTTTTTTTAGCCTTGATTTTATAGATTGCATTTCCATGGCCATATTTGACATGTTTCTCTGTCCCTTTGGTTTTCTCCAAATTGATAGTTTTACAGATTCCAGCAGATTTAGGTTCAACTTTAGCAAAAATATTATTTGAGGATACATTTGTTTTAAGGAGACTCTCAAATATCTTCCAGAGGTCAATGAGATGTACAAAAGGGAATTCACTTAGATAATATCATTTTAGGGGTGTATTTCAGAAAAAAATATAGCTCATAAATAAAAGATTTACTCATTTTACTCCAAATAGCAGTACAGACAATTCCAAAAATACTTACAAAGACTCTTTTTTAAAGCTCTGTCATTGAAATAAATGTAAGACACTCTCAAGGTGACAATTTTCTTGTGAGGTATGAAATTCCCTGTATGTTTGAAAAATTAATCCTTGTTGCTGTTGTTCTACTATTTTGTTTTATGATACTGATTCTCAAGAGTTTAAAGCCTAGTTGGGGATCCACAATAGACATAATAAAATAATTAAAGAATACAAACAAATGCACTAGAAGGTACTTAATAAAACGTCCTTGGAAGCAGGTGTCAATGCCTTAATAATCTTGTGTGTTGTCAGGCCCGAGGGCCTCTTGCATTCTTGTCAAGGGGAGTGCTACTGCTAGCCTTAGCTTTCTCTCCTTTCATACAACACAGTAAAATACCCTTGGGAAGAGCTAATTCTCACCAAGAAAACAGAGAGAGTATTTTCTATATTTGGGAAATATCCAATACTATCAAAATCTTGATAACTAAGCCAACTTGGAAAACATATAGTTATTGGCAGGAAGAGATGCTTAAGGATAGAGTTATCTGATGGTTCTTGAAAGAAGCAGAATGACAAAGGGAAAAAAAAGGACTTATTAAAATTATTTAAATTTCCAAAATTCAATGACAATACAAATGTTTAGACAAGTTACACCTGTGCTTGATTCTAGGTTCATATTTTATACATCAAACAGGTGTAATAATGTCTTGTTAAATGTAGCAAAGTTAATAATAAATTGGGTTCACAGTAAATAAATAAATAGGCAGTGATTTTTAATAACTACTATAAAAATACCTTAGAAAGTAGTGGGTTGGAAAAAAAATTCTAAGTTAATACCGTATTAGAGTAACATTAATAGAATAGCATAATAGAATTAATAGAGTGTGAGAAAATGTGCTCACAAGTGGTTATCAGTGGTTAAGCTAATCAAAAAAGAAACTCAATAGAACTTTTAGTCCAAGGACATTACCTTATCAATATTTTTATTTAGGAGTTCTCACATAAGTCATTCTGAGAACTACAAAATATGTCTTCATGAGATGCACTTATCAATGGAATAAAAATAAACCATATGATAAAATATCCTATAATTCTACAATGGTATCCAGGGTGGGGCAATGAGATGCAGCAATGAGTAGATAATAACTTGGAAATTACCTGATGAAAGTTTTGTGTAGGTAAAATACAAAACAACTTTTTGCCACCCCATGTCCCTCCTCATGATAGATTCTATGAAATACCCCGAATTGTGTCCACAGATATATCACCTTCAATTTTACTGCGGGCCAATAAGAGAGCCAGGTATCTATCAACAGTAATCATCATATAAAAAGAAAGTATGAGTGCATGTTTATGTGTGTATGATTGTTTATCTATTTGGGATGCTAAGTTTTCCGTCCACTGAAAATTGACCTATGCTTTTCTCCCTGCCTTTTCACGTGGCTAAATTTATCCTCCTGACATTTTCTCAAACATATTTCTAGTGATCTAGGCAATGTATTCTAGCTAATGTATCTTACTTGACCTATCAGGAGTATTTGACACTCTTAATCAGTTCTTATTCATTGAAACGCTTCTCTCTTGGTTTCCAGGACACCAAAATTAGCATTTTCCCCTCCATGTCACTGAATTCTCCTTTGCCCTTTTCCAGCTATTTTTCATCCCTTTGACCTCCAACCATCAAAGTGCCCCAAGGATGAGTCCATTAATCTTTTCTTTATCCACACTCCCTCTTTGTGATCTTATTCAGTCTAAAAATTTAAATACTAACTATGCCAAACACTCCATATTTAGACCTCCTGCCCACTTTTCTCTCAAACTGTAATCTTCTATTTCCAACTCCCTCTTCAGGACCTTCATGTTAATATCAAATAGGCAACTCAAATGCAACATGTCCCAAACTGTACTCCTGTATCTCAGTCCCAACCCTACATTCTACAATCTTCTCCTTTTGGTAAGTGTGATGCCATTTTTCTGGTTACTGAGACAGGACCACTAGAATCAGCGATGGCTCTTCTTGTCCTATCAAGTCCCAAATTCAATCTCAGCAAATCCTGTTGATTCTGTTTTCAAAATATGTCCAAAACAGACTCTTTTTCTTCACTTCCCAGTTGCTGATACCACCCAGTTCCAAAACATCATCATCTCTCATCTGGATTAAATCTGTAGCCTTGTAACTGGTTTCCCAGCTCCAATCTTGGCCACAGTTCTTCCACCCATTACCAATCTGTTCTCAACCCAGTGGCCAGGGAGATTCTTTTAAGCCTAAGTCATGGCACAAACCTCTTTCCAAACCTCTTCTTATCTTTCCTAGATTAAAATCACTCTGGAATAAGGGAAAGAGATGGAATTAGAGATGAAATGGAGCTGGAGCCTATCATGAGGGCTCTGAAGGCCTTCTTGAGAGCTTGGGATTCTTCTGTGGGAAAGAGGGGTGACTTCGAAATGCTTTGAGCAGACTATTTTCTGTCACATGGTGATAATAGCTCCAAGAAAAAAAAAAGCAGAGAAGTGGGGAGGAGAGAGTACTGGTGTGAGAAGTGATAGCAAAAACTGCAATTATTTTTGCACCAACCTAATAATATTAATCAGACTGGATCAGGAAAAGCCTAAAACCCAGGAGGGAACAAGTCATATGAATATCCAGGGATATGTTATTCTAAGAAGAAGAAACAGTAAATGTAAAGGAAGGCCCTAATTTGGGAGTATAGCTTACTTATTCAAAGAAATTTTACTTCACATGATATACATTTAGTAACAACTTATTGAATAACTGATAACTCTTAATTTAGATTTAATTATATATATTGATCCAAACTTTAAAATTATTTTCAGTGGCCTGATTCCATAATTAACACAGTCCCAATAAATTTCACAATCTACTGGTTTTCGCTTTTCACACGGCACTAGCTAAAGAGAACAGAAGATGTTCTGAGTACACATTTAAAAAATCCTTTTCTGACAGCTCCACTCTTCCCAGTCTGGATGAGGTAACCCTTCTCTGTGTTATTATTCTTTTTTTTTTTTTTTTTCCAGGAGAGATGGGGTTTCACCGCATTAGCCAGGGTGGTCTTGATCTCCTGACCTCGTGATCCGGCCGCCTCGGCCTTTCAAAGTGCTGGGATTTCAGTCGTGACCCACCGCTTCCGGCGCTATTATTCTTTATTATGCTTATCTTAGCCCTCATTATACTGGATGTACTTGTGTCTAACCCCACTATTGAGATTTTAGAGGTTAATAAATAAATTCTCCCTTGTCTGAGAAAGGTAGATAGACACAGGAATTGAACACACAGAGACTTTAAGATGTTAGTTTTATTATTGACTTATTAAAAGAAGAAAAAGTCTGGACTAAAGATATATGACCAAATAATCATGATAATGTTCATCACTGAGTTAGATATCTAATACTCACTTTACTAGTTGTCACAGTTGGACTAACATTGGCCTCCTCTGATCTGTGGAAAAAGCCCCTTTTAGTTTCCTGTAAGCAGAAAGATTCCAAATCTGAGTACTTCCACAGGGGTGAAGTCATGCATGCCTAGTACTCAATCCTATATTCTCCATCCGATAAAACATTTAACCTTCTCTGGGGAGGATTGGTAAAGAGGCAAAGAAAACTCAAGATTGATGATTTTCCTCTACCTGGAAACAGGATTGATCCATAAAGTCTCAACACTCAAGGATGCCTGTATGTCATGTTCTCCATTTAATTCTCAGTGCTTAAGAAACTGTCTGGTATATAGAAAGTTAAAAACAAATATTGGATTAAATAAGTAGTTAAAGATCATGGTAAAAATCTAATATTATCCTTTTCTCACTCCCTAAAAACTAAACACGTCAAAATTATCCAGAGGAGGCAGGCTAGATGGAATATATGCTTAAGGTTCTTGCTTAGTTTCTGCAGCGTCCCACCAATACTGCCAAAACTTATCCTTATGTCTAGTTTAAAGTTAATCACTAAGATAGTATTTCTCATTCATCTAGGAAAACTACACAATGAAAACAATATTAAGAACCACTCTCTTGTCTTAGATATATAGGAGCCAAGGACTAGCCACAGGGTATGGAATGGGTGATCCGAGTGATCCAACACAGTATAGATGAAAAGAACATGTACCATTCAACTGAGGTGTCACTCCAAAGAAGCCAGGCAGAGATCCAAAAATCCAATTTATTTTTATTTTTAATGGCTACATAGTAGATATATATATTTATGGAATATCAAATATGAGATATTTTGATACAAGCATACAATGCCTAATAATCACATGAGGGTAAATGGGGTATCCATCACCTCAAGCATTTATCGTCTCTTTGTGTTACAGACCAGTCAATTCTACTTTTTTAGTTATTTTTACTTGTACCATAAATTGTTGACTGTAGTCATCCTGTTGTTCTATCAAATATTAGATCTTACTCATTCTATTTTTTTGTACCCATTAACCATTTCCACTTTCCTCAACCTTCACCACCCCTTGTAACCTCTGGTAAACATCATTCTACTCTCTATCTCTGTAAGTTCAATTATTTTAATTTTTAGATCTCACAAATAAGTAAGAATATGTGACGCTTGTCTTTCTGCGCCTGGCTTATTTCACTTAACCAAATGAACTCCAGTACCACCCATGCAGTTTCAAATGATAGGATATCATCTTTTATGACTAAATAGTACTCCATTGTGTACATTTTGCATGTACATTTTACACATTTTATATTGTGTACATGTACTATATTTCTTTATTCGTTTGTCTGTTGTTGGAAACTTACATTGCTTCTAATTCTTGGCTATTGCAAATCATGCTGCAATAAACGTGGGAGTGCAGAAATCTCTTCGATACACTGATTTTCTTTTTGGAAGGCATATACTTAGCAGTGAAATTACTTGGTTATCTGGTAGTTATATTTTTAGTTTTTGCAGGAACCTTCAAATTATTCCCCGTAGTGATTGTAATAATTTATATTCCCACCAATAGTGTACGAATGTTCCTTTACTTCACATGCCAGCCAGCGTTCATTATTAACATTCTCTTAAATAAAAGCTATTTTAATTGGGGTAAGATGATATCTCATTATAGTTTTGATTTGCATTTCTCAGTCAATCAGTTATATTGAGCACCTTATCATGTACCTATTTGCCATCTATGTCTTCTTTTGAGAAATGTCTACTCAGATCTTTTGCCCATTTTTAAGTCATATTATTAGATTTGTTCCTACAGAGTTGTTTGAGCTCCTTATATATTCTGGGTTTTAATACCTCATCAAATGGATAGTATGCAAACATTTTCTTCCATTATTTGGGTTATGTCTTCACCCCATTGTTTCCTTTGCTGCGCCAAAACTTTTTAACTTGATGTGATCCCATTTGTTCATTTTTGCTTTTCTTGTCTGTGTTCATGAGATATTACTCAATAAATCTTCACCCAGTCCAACGTCTTGGAGAGTTTCCCCAGAGTTTTCTTTTATTCATTTTACAGTTAGAGGTCTTAAATTTCAGTCTTCAGTCCATTTTGATTTGATTTTTACCAATTGGTGGTGTAGTTTCATTCTTCTGCCTATGGACATCCAGTTTTTCCGGCATCATTTATTAAAAGGCTGTCCTTTCCCCCAAAATATGTTCCTGGCACCCCTGTCAAAAATGAATTCACTGTAGATGTATGAATTTATTTCTGGATTCTATTGTATTCCATTGGTCTATGTGCCTGCTTTTATTGCAGTACCATGATTTTTTTATTACAATAACTCTGTACTATAATTTGAAGTCAGGTAATGTAATTCCTCCAGTTTTGTTCTTCTTGCTCATAGCTTTGAGCTATTCTAGACCTGTCCTGGTTCCATATAAATTTTAGAATTTTTTAAAATTTCAATTTCTGTGAAGAATATTTGTTTTAATAGAAATTGCATCGAATCTGTAGGTTGCTTTGGTTAGTATAGATACTTTAATTATATTGATTATTCTAATCCACAAACATGGGATATCTTTGCATTTCTTTGTGTTTTCTTCAGTTTCTTTCATCAGTGTTTCACAGCTTTTACTGTAGACATCTTACACTTACTTGGTTAATTATTAGGTATTTTATTTTATTTCTAGCCATTTCAAATGGGATTTTTCCTTGATTTTTTTTTTTTTTTTTTTTTTACGGAATCTCACTCTGTTGCCCAGGCTGGAGTGCAGTGGCACGATCTTGGCTCACTGCAACCTCTACCTCCCGGGTTCAAGCGATTCTCCTGCCTCAGTCTCCTGAGTAGCTGTGATTACAGGCATGCACCACCATGTCCAGCTAATTTTTTTTTTTTTCTTTGTATTTTTGGTAGA
>NW_012123820.1:3847232-3861439 GCF_000951035.1 Colobus angolensis palliatus
TTTTTTTTTTTTTTTTTTTTTTTTTTTTTTTTGAGACGGAATCTCACTCTGTTGCCCAGGCTGGAGTGCAGAGTGGTGGAGCCATCTCGGCTCACTGCAACCTCTACCTCCTGGGTTCCAGGGATTCTCCTGCCTCAGTCTCCTGAGTAGCTGTGATTACAGGCATGCACCACCATGTCCAGCTAATTTTTTTTTTTTTCTTTGTATTTTTGGTAGAGATGGGGTTGACCGGCTGATCTTGAACTCTTGGCCTCAGGTGATCTGCTGGTCTCAGACTCCCATAATCCTTAATTACTTTTTCAGATTGTTTGCTGTTGGCATATGGAAATGCTACCGATTTTTGTATGTTGATTTTGTATCCTGCAATTTTACTGTATTTGTTTTTTTTTAGAGTTCTAACATTTTTTTGGTGGAGTCTTTAGGATTTTCCAAACATCAGATTATCTAATCTGGAAAGAGTAATATTATGACTTATTTTCTTTCTATTTGGATGCCCTTTATTTCTTGTCTGATTACTCTAGCTAGGACTTCCGGTACTATGTTGAATAACATTGGTAAAAGTGGGCATTCTTCTCTTATTCCAGATCTTAAAGGGAAGGCTTTCAGTATTTTCCAATTTACTGTGATACAAGATATGGGTCTGTCATATATGGCTTTTATTGTGTTTAGGTATGTTCCTTCTATACCCAGTTTTTTTAATGGTGTTTTTCTATGATGGGATGTTGAATTTCATTAATTAGGTTTTCAGCATCAATTGAAATGACCATATGATTTTTGTCCTTCATTCCATTGATATGATGCATAACATTGATTGTTTTGCATATATTAAAGTATTCTTGCATCCCTAGATAAATTCTGCTTGGTAATAATTATGGTTAATATAATGTGTTGTTGAATGTGGCTTGCTAGAAATTTGTGGAGGATTTTTGCATCAATATTCTTCAGGGATATTAGCCAGTATTTTGTTTATTTTTTATTTTTTAATGTTTTGTATGCTTTTGGTATCATGATAATACTGGCTTCATAGAATGAGTTTGGAAGTATTTTCTGCTCCACTTGTTTTTGGGGGCTGGGGAGAATAGTTTCAGTAGCATTAGTATTAGTTCTTCTTAAAATGTTTGTAAAAATTAACAGTAAAGTCATGGTTTTTTAACAGTAAAGTTCCAGGTTTTTCTTTGCTGGCAGATGTTTCTTTACAGTTCCAGTTTCATTACTTGTTACTAGTGTGTTTAGATTTTGGATTTCTTCATGGTTCAATCTAGCTGGGCTGTATGTGTCTAGAAATGTATTAATATCTTCTATATTTTCCAATTTACTGGCATATGGTTGTTCCTAGTTATCTCTAAGGATCATTTGAATTAGTGCATTATCAGTCATATTGTCTCCTTTTTCATCTCTGATTTTATTTATTTGGATCTTCTCTCTTATTTTCTTAGTCTGGCTAAAGGTTTGTACATTTGTTTATCATTTTAAAAATGAAATTTTTCATTCTGTTGATCTTTTGTGTTGTTTCTTCATTTAAATTTCATTTATTACTGATAAATAAAATTTTATTATTTTTATTTTTTTTCTCCTACTGATTTTGGGTATACTTTATTCTTGCTTTTCTAATTCTTTAAAATGCATCATTAGGTTGTTGATTTGAAATTTTTCTACTTTTTCGATGTAGACACTTATTGCCATGAACTTTCCTCTTAGTACAACTTTCCCTGTGTCCCACAGGTTTTTGTATGTTATGTTCCATTAGCCTTTGCTTCATGAACATTTTCAATTTCCTTCTTAATTTCTTCGTTAACCCACTGGTTATTTGGAAACATTGTTTAGTTTTGAAGTGTTTGTATAGTTTCCAAGATTTTTCTTGTTATTGATTTGTAATTTTATTCCATTGTGGTCGGAGAAGATACTTGAAATAATTTGATTTTTTTTGAATTTTTTAAAACTTGTTTTGCAACCTAACATATGATCTATGCTTGAGAATCTACATGCTGAGAAGAATATGCATTCTTCTGTAATTTGATAAAATGTTCTGTAGATAAATATTAAGTCTTTTTGTTCTATAGTGCAGCTTACATCCAACATTTATTGAATTTATGTCTATGTAATTTGTCCAGTGGTGAAAGTGAGGTGTTGACGTCTCCACTTATTATTGTATTGGGATCTATCTCTCTTCTTAGCTCTAATAATATCTGCTTTATATGCCTGGGTGCTCCAGTGTTAGTTCCATATATCTTTAAAGTTGTTATATCTTCTTGCTGAATTCAACCCTTTATTATTATACAATGACCTTGTCTCTTTTTATAGTTTTTGTCTTGAAATCTATTTTGTCTGATATCAGTATAGATTCTCTTGCTTTTTTAAAATTTCCATTTGCATGGAATGTTTTCCAACCCTTTATTTTCTGTCTCTGTGTGTCTCTATAGGTGAAGTGTGTTTGCTTTTGGGTAACAGAAAGAAAGGCCTTGTTTTCTTATTGACTCAGCCACTCTGTGTTTTAATTGGACAGTTTAATCAATTTACACTCAGTAATATTATTGATAAGTAAGGACTTCCTCCTATCATTTTGTTATTTGATTTCTGGTTGTTTTGTGCTCTCTCCCTTCTTCTCTTCCTTTTAGTAAAGAATATTTTCTCTGGTGGTGTATTTTCATTTCTTGCCTTTTGTTTATTGTGTATCTTTTGTAGGATTTTTTAAAATTTGCAGTTACTATGAAATTTGCAAATACTATCTTAAAACCCATTGTTTTAAACTGATGACAACATTTATTGCATAAACAAACTAACAAGCAAAGAGAAAGATAATAATAAACACTACATTTTATCTTCATTCCCTCACTTTTAAACTGTTGGTTGTTTCTATTTATATCTTATTGCACTGTTTATGTTTTGAGAGGTTTTGTAGTTATTTTTTACTGGTTCATCTTTTGGTCTTTCTACTCAAGATATGAATGGTTTATATATCACAATTACAGTGTTTTAATATTATGTGTTTTTCTGTGTATTTACTATTACCAGTGAGTTTTGCACCTTCAGTTGATTTCTTATTGCTCATTAACATTCTTTTCTAACTTCCTTTAGCATTTCTTATAAGACAGGTCTGGTGTTGATGAAATCTCTTGGCTTTTGTTTGTCTGAGAAAGTCTTTCTTTCTCCTTCATGTTTGAAGAGTATTTTCACTAGATATACTATTCAAGGGTACAGATTTTTGCCTTCAGCACTTTTAGATATATCGTGGCACTCTCTCCTGACCTTTAAGGTTTCTACTGAAAAGTCTACTGCCACACATATTTGAGTTCCATTGTATGTTTTTTGTTTCTTTTGTCTTGCTGCTTTTAGGATCCTTTATTTTCCTTGACCTTGGGGAGTATGATTATTAAATGTATTGAAGTAGTCTTATGTGGGTTAAATCTGTCTGGTGTTGTATAACCTTCTTGTACTTGAATATTGATATCTTTCTCTAGGTTTCAAAAGCATTTCTTTGAATAAACTTTCTACCTCATCTCTTTCTTTACCTCCTCTCTAAGGCAAATAACTTTTAGGTTTGCCTTTTTTAGGCTATTTTCTAAACCTTCTAGGTGTGCTTCACTATTTTTAAATTTTATATAAGTTTTTACTTTTATATAAGTAAAAAAGAGTGAAGCACACTTTGAAGATTTAGAAAATTTATTTTCTTTTGTCTCATCTGACTGTGTATTTTCAAATAGCCTGTCTTCAAGTTCACCAATTCTTTCTTTTGCTTGACCTATTCTGCTGTTAAAAGATCCTGATGCATTCTTCGGTATGTCAGTTGAATTTTTCAACTCCAGAATTTCTCCTTAATTCTTTTTAAATTATTTTAATCTCTTGGTTAAATTTATCTGATAGAATTCTGAATTCAAACCAGGTGGTTTGATTTTTCTATCTGAAAGATCACATATTCTATGCCCTACAGGGTTAGTTACTGGTGCCTTATTTACTTTGTTTAGGTCATGTTTTCCTGGATGGTCTTGCTGCCTGTTGATGTTTGTCAGTGTCTGGGCAATTGAAGAGTTATGTAACTATTGTAGGTTTCACAGTCTAGGTTTGTTTGTACCTTTCTTTTTAGGGGAAGGCCTTCCAGGTATTCAAAGGGACTTGGGTATTGTTATCTAAGTTTTTGATGACTGCCATCTTGTTTGCATTAGGGAACATCCCAAGCCCATTAACACTGTGGATCTTGCAGGCTCATTGAGGTACTACCTTGATAGCCTTATTAGATAGTATCTGGAAGAATTATCTGTATTACTACACAGAGCCTCTTGCTCTCTTCCCTTTCTTTCTTCCAAATAAATGGAGTCTCTCTCTCTCTCTCTCTGTCTGTGCTGAGCCGTCTGGAGCTTGGGATGGCATAACACATGACTCCTGTGGCCACCACCAGAAGCCAGCACAGCACTGTGTTTCACCAAAGCTTGCTTTAACAACTGCATTGCCACTGCCTCCATTTGCTGAAGGGCTAGGCCTCTACAATTAGCAAGTGGCAAATCCAGCCAAGCTTGTCTTTCCCTTCAGGGTGGCAAGGACCCCCCCAGTCCCAGGTGGATCCTGAGATGCCATCTCCTAGGTGGGGCATGATGGCAAAAACTTTAGGAATCTACCTGGTACCCTATTCTACTGCAGCTGAGCTGGCACCCAAGCTGGAAGACAAAATCCTCCCCATTATTTCCTCCTCTTTACACAAGCAGAGAAGTGTCTCCCTGTGGCCACCAATGCCCCAGACCCACAGCAAGTACTGCCTGGATATTGCTAATGTTCATTCAATGCCCAAGTCAGATTCTGGTGAACACTGACAGGTCTGGGACTCTCTCTTTAGGGCCATTGGCTCCCCACTGGTGCAGGGTAAGTCCGGAAGTGCCATTCAAGAGCCAAAGCTTAAAATCAGAGATGCTACGAGCCCAGTTGGTGCTCTACCCCACTGTGGCCAGTCTGGTACCCAAGCTGCAAGACAATGTCCTCTTTATCCCTTTATTCTTCTCTCTCTGTTTCTCAAGCAGAAGTGTTGAGTCATACCCGAAGCCAGTATTTCTCTCAGTCTCACCCAAGATCCACGGTGAGTACTTCCCGGATACCACTATTGTTTATTCAGGGCCTCAGGGCTCTTTAGTCAGCAGGTGATAAACTGTGCCAGGACTGGGTTCTTCTCTTCAAACAGGCAAGTTCTCTTTTCACCCAGGGTATGTCGAGAAATGCTGTCCAGGAGCTAACGCCTGGAATGAGGACCTCAGAACTCTGCCTGGTGCCCTATCCTGTTGTGGCTGAGCTGGTATTTAAGTTGTAAGACAAAGTCCTCTTTACTCTTTCTTCTCCTTTCCTCAAGTGGATGGGAGGTGTCTTTCCCAGAGCTGCAAGCTCAACTGCCTGGAGTTGGGGGAAGGATGGTGCAAACCCTCTCTTGGCTACTCCAGGTGACATCTCAATGGGTTGCATGCCCCACAAGTCTACTGACTATGAGCCCAGAACAGCAGCAGGACTTGTCCAGGAATTGCAATTATTATGGCCTTGACTGCCTTTCATGTTTATTTAAGACCTCAGAGCCCTTTTGCCCATGGTGGCGAGGGTTATCAAAACTCAGTTTCCAACAGGTGGGATAGACGATTCTCCTCTGACTAGGGCTGGTCTAAGTGCTCCTGTGGGCACTGGCTGAGTCGTGCTTGGTGTTGTTTTCTGCTGTGACAGGGCAGTACTGAATTCCAAAGCAAAGTCCCACAATCATTGCATTCTCCTTCCCCCAAGTGGACAGCTTTTCCATGCCAGGCAGCCAGTGCCAGGGAATGGGGGAGGAGTGGTGAAAGCAATTCAAGACCATCTTTCCTATTCTTTGCAGTGTCTCTTTTTAAATATCTGTTCAAAACCTAATTTTTGGTTCTTTCAAGGTACTGCTTTTGTGTTCGGTTTGGTGATCTTAGGAGAAGAGATGATCAGTGGCAGCTTCTATTCAGTCATCGTGCTTTGCCTCCAAAAATCCAATTTTAATACATTGTAAAAGCCAGGAATACGAGACCAGAGCAGAAGAGAGTAGGCAAGAAGAATAGCGGATAATGCCTGGAGAGATTCCCATTCAGATAATACAGGCGGTTAACATTTGTGCTTTTGATACTCCAAATTTCTACGATTATAAATATCAAAGATTTAGACCCATATTCACTTGCTCCCCCATTGGAAGAGATTAACAAAAAGAAGATCCACAAAGAAGCACTTGTTGCTTCAGTTGACATGATTACTGACACACTGGGAATCATTTTACATTTATGTAAATTCCTACTCCCATTTGGCAGAGGTCGTGCTCATGCTTTTTTGTTTTATATTTAGTTTTTAGCATGTCTGTATCTAAGCATGTTTAGAAATAATTAAACAATTATCCTATCCTGCCCTTAAATTTATTGATTTTTTATTGCCTGTGTTCAATTAGATATTAATATTGTTGATTATATTTGCTCTGTTTTGTTTCCTAAATATTTCCTGGAATTTCCCTTCACTTTACTTGATTATTTTCCTGTAGTTCCATTAACATATTGATCACAGTTAGTTTAAATCCCTTCGCTGATATTTTCAACATCTTGATTATCTGTCTCTGTTTCCATTGACATTTTTCTAATTTTTGCAGTTTTTGTATTTTTATTGAATTCTGAGAAGTGTGTTTGAAAGAACAACAGAGGGCCATGCTAAGTAGACTTCTGAGATGGCTCCTAATTAACTCTAATTTTTGGCACCTCTGACCTTCTGTAATGGCCTCCCTTTGAGTGTGAGCTAGACTTAGAGACTTGCTTCTAATCAACAGAGTATGTGAAGGTGATAACACTTCCATGATTAGCTGACAAAGGAGTGTGACTTCCATCTTGATAGCTGACTCTCCCTATTACCTTCTTGTCTTGCACACTTTGATGAAGCAAGCCATCATGTGAGACAGTCCCATGTGACAAGGAACTAAGAGTGGCCTCTGGCCAACAGGCAATGAGGAACTGTGTCCCCTCAGGTCAACAACATTAAAAAAAACTAAATTGTCAACAATCATTGAATAAGCTTAGAAAAGATCCTTCCCAGATGACCCTTTAGATAAGACAGCAAGACCCTGGGCCTTGATTATAAACTGTGGGAAATTGTAAAGCAAAGGGAGAAGCTAAACCACACAATCTGTGCAATTATAAGTATATTTTTGTGGCAATTTGTTGTACAGCAATAAATAACTAATGCATGGTCTTTACTTTGTGAGGAAGCTACAGTAAAATTGTGATTAGTTTATTTCAATAAGATTTTGAGTAAGTTCAGAGAGAAGCTGAAACTTTAGTCTTTCTAGCAGGGCAGAAGAAGTTAAGTACCAGGAAATTAAAGAAATATCTCTTTGCTTTTCCACCTAGCTTCCAACCTTCTACATAGTCACAAGGTGCTGATCTATTTGATCTCACTACAGGTTAAAATGAGCTGCAGCTTTCATTATTTTGCCTCTGGATTCAAACATTTTGAAGGTCAGTTCAAGTCTCTTCCTAAGATAGGACCTTGGAACCAAACACCATTAGACTTCCAGACCTCCAAACTGTGGAGAGTTTGAAAATGACAGACATTGATACCATGAGAACATGGGACTGAAAACCTTAGGACTGCAGGGCCATGAGACTTGGAAATTGTGAGATTCAGACATCATGAGATCTCTTTCCAATTTCTAGTGCTGCTTTCAACTTCTACTTACTCAGCAAAGTTATCATATAAAACAATTACTTCAGGAAGAGAATTCTTTTGGTGCTGGGCAATGTTATAGACTCAAATTCAACATTCCAGCACAAAAGTTGATCAAAAGTTTGGCTGGTTTCTCCTTCTCTGGACAAAGACAGTCCTGATCTGTAAGTTGTAGTTCCCCTTTCCCCAACACCAACAGGTGGATTCAAACATGAAAGCATCTTCTGTTACTTGTTCAACCGGAATAGTTTGTCCCTGTGGAGTTTAGATATTTTAGATTTATTTGTGTACATAGGTCTTCAGTGAAATTTTAAACTGTGGCTGGGCGCGGTGGCTCAAGCCTGTAATCCCAGCACTTTGGGAGGCCGAGACGGGCGGATCACGAGGTCAGGAGATCGAGACCATCCTAGCTAACACGGTGAAACCCCATCTCTACTAAAAAATACAAAAAAAATCTAGCCGGGCGAGGTGGCGGCGCCTGTAGTCCCAGCTACTCAGGAGGCTGAGGCAGGAGAATGGCGTAAGCCCAGGAGGCGTAGCTTGCAGTGAGCTGAGATCCGGCCACTGCGCTCCAGCCTGGGCGACAGAGCGAGACTCCGTCTCAAAAAAAAAAAAAAAAAAGGAAATTTTTAACTGTATGATTTTTTTGATTAATCCTTTTACTTTTTTTGCTCTTTCAGCCAGAATAAAGGCCTTTCAGATTCTTCTACACAATATTCAAAAGTTACCGTGATGTTCATTTGTGAATTTATAAATTTGCTACTTAAAATAAGTTTATTGTTTTTATCTATATAAAACTACCTATTCCATTCATAATTGAAGTGAATATTCAGAACGTCTAAGTGGAAATCTCTTTAATACATTCACACGTTGCTGCGATATGCTAGTAAAAGTGTTTAGCTCAAGCTTTGTATTATTTTAGCCTACGTAAGAGCAAAGTAAAATTTATGTTTTCATTATTTTAACAATCCTTAGACAAACCAGCCAAGTGTTAATTTGAACACAGAGGAAGATCAATAAATATATTTTGTCTGATTAATTAATCTCAACTTCTCTTTGTATAGCAGAACTAAATGGTATTATAGAATCTAATTTCAGAATTTTAAATAAAGTACATTATATTATCAAATAAAACTGATATCTGTCTTTAAGATTTCACTACAATATCATGAAACCAGTGTATAACAAATTTAAGATGCATTTTAAATGATTTTCTCGAGATCAAATATATTTCTAAACAAGAAAATATTTATTATTTATTTATTGAGAAGCGAAAAGATTGATTACTATTTGGAATAATATACTCATATTTTCCTTCTTTAACAGTTTAATCCTCTTTGATTTGATATAGTTATGGTGAACCTTCTTCTAAAGTGTAAGTTTAATGGTGACTTATTTTCTTAAAGATCATAGAAAAGGTCATTATGTAACTTAAATTGGAAAGTCATCTTTTAATTTAAAACTGAATAATTAAATTCCAGTAGTAGTGTTCACAAGAAATAATCCCCAATAAAATATTAAAATATATCATTGCTGTTTGTATTCAAGATAATCAAAATTATTATTCTGAAAATTCTAAACAATACAGAAATACCCTTCTCCAATTACCAGATAATTATTCTTATTTGTTAAGTAAATGGTTTATTTACATCTTTTTGTTATAATTTTTCACAAGTGAAATAATTCATTCAGACTTTATATTAATCAGAATACTCAGACATAGAGAATACAAACACTGTTTTCTTCTTGCATGCATTATTTCTATAATGAAACTCAAATTGACAGCACCGTATGTTTACTTAGTTACACAGGTACTATGAGAAGAGGAAATAGCTGTGTTGGCATAAGTTAGTATTATAAATGAAGTTTAGTTGAGAGTTAGCCCTATGTGGCAATTTTATTAAAAAGTCTATAAAACTTTATACTTAAAAAGAATATTCCATTATTTCTGGGCATCAGATTAAGAGCAAACTTTCTGGTCTTCACCTCTTAATCTTCTCCAAAGTTTAAGGAATATTTTCATACTTAGTTTTTCTGTACTCAAAAAGCACTTTTATTCTCACATATCAAGATTCAATACCTGGATAATTTTAGCCTTTTGATTACTATTATTGTGGGCAAAAGAGCACTTTACAGTTTTTTTTTTTCCTTTCTTTCTTTTTTAAAATCTGGTACTAAAACTTCACTTTAATTTATTTCAAACTGAAAGTTAAACCCAGATTGACTTTGGAAAAACCTTCTAACATCTTAAAAATGAAGAAACATTACATTGATCACAAAATAAATATTAAAATATTATTGATAGATCAATAATTTAATTTATAAAATATTCAAGGCCTATGACTTTTCTACAAAGTTAACCAGTGAAGAGAAAATGGAAAGCCAGAATATATGTCTGGATATCACAATACTAAGAGCAATAAAATGTTTTCAACTGTCTCAGCACACATAACATTTTTATTTAAAATGAAGTCCTATAACCCAGAGTGCAGAATATTTAAACTCTGTCACAGGGTGTTGATTGTCTTGATATAGAAAGCTACTGCCTTTCATAATGACCTCAAATTTTGTTTCCCTTGCGTCCACAGTGATTAAGATGGAATATGTTAATGAAGTAAGAGGGCATTTTCCTGTCAAAGTTGGTGTTCTTGGACGTACTGTCTTTCCTTCTTCACCTTTTCTCTGCTACTTTTATCCTCTCTGATCTACTGTCATGTGTAAAGGCCCTGGAATTCCTGAAAAAAATGAGACACTATGCTTCATTCTCTACTAGTATAGTTTAAACATGATGAGCTCACGTTAAATAAAAAGGGCAGCTCCTAAGGGATTTAAAATTTACAAGTTGGTCATGTGAGAGGGTTTCGTACTTATGAGACTGGTACATAGCTTTATGCTACTAAATGAGTACAGCATAAGTTTTACGCCTCAGTTAGCATCTTTGAAGTTTTCTCTGTTCATCTCCCCTCTAGTGGGGTATATCCTTTCTCTGTTGCATACTTTTATGTCAGTGTGGTTTAATTTCAGCTAAATCCTACAAAAGCATATTGAATATTCACTGTGTGCTACAGCCACGAAGATGAACATGACATTGCCTTTGCCTCAAAAATACTTAATATTTAGCAGGCCATGAAATACTATATATTCAAGGGGTACTTCAAAACAGATTCAAAAAATATGGTAATTCATCAAGAGGGAGCCTATTCCTCTTGTAGGTACAAAAATCTAAGACCTTACTGGATAAACATGCTGAAGAAAACTACCGTAAAATCTGGACATATCGTAAACAGCAACTCCCTGAAGGTGCTGGAGATTGAGCAGAAACAGATTCTGCACAGACTACCTGAGGAAGAAAGACAGAAGCTGGACAGGAAAGTATCAGTCTCCACAACCTTTAACCTTGAACTAATTTCAGTCCATATCTTTCACATAATGGTAGCAAAGACACACGTACCAAAAACCCACCGTCTTTCCGGCCCGGGGAACCAGAATACTGGAGCAGGGAAGCTATAAATGCTGCAGAGAGTCGGGGAATAGCCGAAGGGAAAGAGTCATAGAGGGAATCCCTAAAGTTTTCTCACATCTCTGACTAATTCCTGAATCAGGCATTTACAGAACAGACTAAAAACAACTCACTTAAAGACATAGGTCTAAAATTGAGACCAGAGAGCTGTCCGAGAAGCAGAGTTTGCAACTCAATCCCATCTGAAAGAAAATTACCTTATACAACAAAGGAAACACTCACTGGAGAAAATAACACAATACAGATCCTCCATGACTCAGCATTCAGACTGTCTAATATGTAACCCAAAGTTATGTAAAATAAGAACGAAGAAAATGGAATACTTTCTCAAGAGAAAATAAAATATTGAAACTAACAGGCAGGAATTTTAAGCTACTTGTTATATCTATTCTCAGTGAAATAAAACAAAACATGATGCTTTTATAAATAAAAATATAAGTGAAGCGGTAGAAAATATCAACCAAAAAATAAAAACAACGAAAATAAACAAAATGTAAATTCCATAATAAAATTCTGAAATAAAAATTTACTGGATTAACTTAGGAACAAAAAGGACAAGACAAAAGAAAGATTAAGGGGACTTTCAGACAGATGATGAAAATCATCTAAGTTGAAGAATATAGAGAAAATAATAAAGCCACAGGGACTTACTAGATTATACAAAACTGTCAAACATACATATTATTATAATACCAAAATAATAGAAAGGAAACAAATCAGAAAACTAATATTTAAATAAATCGTGAAAATTTTTCTAAAAGTATTGAAAGACAGGAATTTGGAGATATAAGGTGCTAAAGGTACCCCAAAGAGAAAAAAACAACCAAATAAAAAAGTCTATGCTGAGGTACATTATAGTAAAACTGTTGAAGGACAAATATAAAGAACAAAACTTGAAAGCAGCAAATAGAAAATGACGTATTATGTACAGGGTGACAAAAATCCCATTAATAGTTGACTTTTCACCGTAAATCAAGGTGGCTACAAAAGACTGAAACAACACCTTTGTGATGAATGTTTCAAAAAGAAAAAGAAAATGAAAGAAGTGAGGAAAACCTGCTAACCCAGAATTCTATAACCAGTAAAAATGTTATTTAAGAATGAGGGCAAAATAAAGACATTTTCAGAAATTCAACAACAGCAAACCTGTACTATAAAATATACTAAAGGAAATTGTGCAGACTGAAGAGAAGTGATACCAGATAGAAACTCAGATTCCAAGAAAACATTAAAGAACACAGAAAATAGTAAATACCTGGAAAACTGCAAGTTGTTTTTTATTTTACTTTTTTCCTTTGGTTCTTTATATACCATGTCAATGTTTAAAACAAACTTAAAACATTTTCTTGCAGTACTTTAAGATGTACTTATATATTATATATAACAACTACTTGTTATAAGCAAAAGGAAGCTAAAACGGATCTACATGTTTTCAAGATTTCTATAATTGATTTTAAGTAGTATGGTATTAACTATAAGTGGACTGTGAAAAGTTAATGATATATGTTTTATTTAAAAAACCACTTAAAAATGTAAAAATGCCACAAAAATGTTTATTAAAAAATTTAAATTAAATTCAAAGAATCATCCAAATTATTTATTTATTTATTTATTTTTTGAGACAGAGTCTCACCCTATCACCCAGGCTGGAATGCAGTGGTGCGATCTCGGCTCACTGCAACCTCTGCCTCCCAGGTTTTAGCGATTCTCCTGCCCCAGCCTCCCAAGTAGCTGGGATTACAGGTGTGCACCACTATGCCCAGCTAATTTTTGTATTTTTATTAGAAACGGGGTTTCACTATGCTGGTCAGGCTGGTCTCAAACTCTTGACCTCGTGATCCGCCTGCCTCAGCCTCCCAAAGTGCGGGGATTACGGACGTGAGCCACCGCGCCCAGCCCAAATGACTTTTTAAAAGCAGAAAAGGAAGAACAGAGGAACAGAAAACAAAGATAAGCAAAAAATAAAAAGCAAAATAGTTGGCTCAAATGCAAACATCAATTGTTACATTAAAAGTTAATTAAATATTCTGATAAAAAAACAGAGTTTGCCAAATAAATTTTAAGCCAAACATTTAGAGAACACTTACAAGAGATGTGCTTTAAAATCTAAAGATAAAGATTAGTTAGAAATAAATGAATAAATGTGAACACTGAGCACAGAGGCTAGAAAGACTATATAACTGTGAGAGAAAATAGATATTAAAACAGAAAAGAATAATTCATAATGGTAAAAGTATCAGTTCATCAGAAAACAATCATAGCAGATGTACAAATAATAGCAGAAGTTTAAAATACATGATGCAAAACTTAACAAAATTTCAGGAAAAAGTATACATTTCTATAATTTTATGTGAAGACAAGCACATTTCTCTAAGTAATTTATTAAATATCTGGACAGAAATGAGCAGACATGGATCTGAACAACACTATCAAATATCTTTAGTTGATTGATATTTATAAAACACTACAGCTCAAAATAGAAGAATGCATATTTTTTAAATGTATATTGTTCATTTTTCAGGTTAAATTATATTTTGAGGAATTAAAAATGCCTCAATAAATGTAAAAAGTTTGAACTCACAGAATATGTTCTCTAATCCCAATGGAATTAAATTAAACTTTCATAACAATATTGCCAGGAAAGTCCCTGATGTTTGGAAATTATACAATATGTATATTCTCAATAAATATTTCGCTAAGAAGAAATTATAAAATTGGTTATAATAAAAATATAAAGTATTAAAATTTGTAGGGTTTTACCAGAGCAATGCTTAAAGGAAAATGTATAGCACTAAAAGTGTGTATTAGAATATAAGGGAGTCTGAAAACTATGATCTAAGTTTCTACTCTAAGAAACTAGAAAAAAGAAAAGAGCAAATTAAGTCCAAACCAGACAAAAAATTAGAGCAGAAATCAATGAAATACAAAAATAAAAATAAAAATCAATGAGATTAAAACTTATTTTTGAAAAAGAGTCAATATAATGAATAAATGTTTAGCCAGA
>NW_012123820.1:3863409-3875540 GCF_000951035.1 Colobus angolensis palliatus
GCCTGCCCCGGCCTCCCAAAGTGCTGGGATTACAGGTGTGAGCCACCTCGCCCGGCCGGCCGTATTTTTAAAAGAGCATGAGAGATTACACCTTGCTCAGAGGATCAAAAGAGTTTTCATTCACTGCTGATGTAGAAGATAGGGTTTCAATGATGGATAAAATTTTTATTATGCTCTCTCATAGGTAAAAAAATTCCAATAGAGAAAATCAAAATATTTCACACCAAAATTTTTTTTTTGGCATATTTTGAGATTGTGGTACAGAGGGCATGCAAACAGAAGTAACCTGGAAAGCTTATTTTGTGGGTAAGATTTGTATCTGTAGCACAAATCTGCATCAGAGCAGCCAGAATTTCTCTGAGGGCTTCCCTTACCTGAATCTAGGGAAAATTAACAGAGAGTCTGACACCTGTAAAGGTCTGAAAAAAATATTCACAATAGCAAAGACTTGGAACCAACCCAAATGTACATCAATGATAGACTGGATTAAGAAAATGTGGCACATATACACCATGGAATACTATGCAGCCATAAAAAAGGATGAGTTCATGTCCTTTACAGGTACATGGATGAAGCTGGAAACCATCATTCTCAGCAAACTATCACAAGATCAGAAAACCAAACACCGCATGTTCTCACTCATAAGTGGGAGTTGAACAATAAGAATACATGGACACAGGGAGGAGAACATCACACACCGGGGCCTCTGGGGCTTAGGGGACTAGGGGAGGGTTAACATTAGGAGAAATACCTAACATAGACGATGGGTTGATACACCACCATGGCACGTGTATGCCTATGTAGCAAAACTGCAAGTTCTGCACATGTAGCCCAGAACTTAAGGTATAATTTTTAGAAATTTTTTTAAATTAAAAAAAAAGAAATATTTACCATCTATTCTCTCTGAGGGCTGCTACCTGTGAGGTTTCATCTACAGGACAAAGCTGTCTTTGCTTGCCAGGCCTCATCTTGCCCCAACTCCCATAACCTGCTTACCAGCGAACCTGTTTGGCCACAGTCCAAGCTCCTATTCTTTCTATAACCTCAAGATGATAAATAAGCTTCTGAACCCCATGGGAAGGTTGAGGGAATTATTCTGTGGCTTTCCTCCATGTGTATGAATTATGAAGATCCAGTTGCCTTAGATTTTCTTTCAACTACATAGCTTTAAACCTGGGCAGTCACTTCAGAGGTGTTTCTGTTGGTTTTAATTCTATAGTATCGTGTGGACTTGCAAGCTCCCAAGATTTCCAGTGCCCATAAATATAAGCCATAGAAAATTTTTCATCCATGGAGGTTAATTTTCATTTCAAGTCATCTTAATCCTCACAACAATAAGTGGTTTAATTTTAATGAAGTAATTCACAACAGACAAGACATCACCACAAGGAACCAGCTGAAAAGTGATTCCTCAGACTGTTTTTTTGTCAGGATTCTGGAGAAATTAGGAAAATGGAATCAGAGTTGGCCAATGGTTGTTTGTGTAGCATTGTAAAACTCTTAGGCATCTTATCTAACATATTTATCTTAAACTTCCCATTCTAATGCTTAAAGAAATTATATCTTTTCCTGAGCACTCTTATATTTTGATATCAGAAATCTCATGTTTAAGAAACTTACTGCTTGGAATATTAAAATTCAGTACCCAATTGTGAAGTGTGGCATAGCAACTCATCTTTAAGATCTTCATCTACCTTTATATAAAATAAGGTCACAAAAATTGGATGGTGAAAAAAAGGAATCTAACTCATTAAAGTCCAGGAAGAAGGGCTCAGAGCCTGCTCTCTGCCCAAACCACACCTGCCTTTGTAGCTCACAAGCATCACCATCGGGAGGTGAATCTGTGGGTACCATGCTAAAACTGGAAGGGAATTCTCCAGAGTATGATGAGGACATTTTGGTTCAAAAATGTATGTTTTAATACTAAAATCTGATGTCCAACAACTTCTTAGTATGTAAATACTATCATTTAAGCAAGGAAAGAAACAAGTAGAAAAAGAATATTAATAAAATAAGCCAGTTTAAGTTATTCATTAAAGATGTGTCCAAATGATTTCTAGGTAATGTTTCATTAGCTAACTGTTAAAATAATACTGTTGGTAATAATACATTTGTATATATTTTGTAATCATTTAAAATTTTTAGGTAAAAATGAAATGGTGAGTGTATCTGATACCTCTTGCCTCTGGTCAGGACTTTTCAGTTCATCTTAAACCCCAGCCCTTTCTACGCACAACCTTTGATAATACACAAATACAACACCTACTCTCAGTTCAACCTAGAATTTCTCATATTCTGTTCTTGAGCATCTCTGACTCAGCATCAAGCAGTCATGCAAATGCAGTGCAAACAATGAGGGAGTTAATACCCCGTGGAGCAATTGTGAATAAATGTGCCAATCTTTTGTTCCTTGGGTAGGTTTTGTGAGATGACTCCACAGAAAGCCCCAGCCTAATCAGCCCCAGATGCCCTTGCAAGGACAGCTTAGTATTTATTGAACCTTGCGTTGGCTTGTCCTCCATCCTCGTTTCCCTCATCCCAGCCTCACTCTCTCCTGACTCGGGATGATTTCTCAAAATAAACTACCTCCATGCCAGCCTGTGTCACAGGTCCTGCTTTCATAGGGGAAGCCAGGCTAGGAAGTGAGTTTTCACAAAAGTCACAAATCCAGGTAGGCATGTGGCTGCAAATTCATACACCACGGCAAAAGTAGTTAAAAAAAAATAAAAAGACTTCATTATTATCTTCTGTTCACAACTTACCTAATAAGACCTACACTTCTTGCTTGGCATTAAAGATTTTTAATACTCTGTACCTCAACCCTGGCCCTCTCCACCCTCAATATCCAATCTTACTCCGTTTTTGTAAACCATACTTGCTACTCAGCCAGGACCTCCAGCTAAAGGAAGGCCCCTTCTGTCGCACTCACTAGTCAAGCATATCCTGCTTGGACATCTTTCCTCCCTGAACTCTCATTGCTTTCATAGCCTGCATTACCAAGTTTTAAAAAAAATTGTATTGTCACAAAACCTTATCTGATAATATGGGGATTTTTTTTTATTCTCTCCAATTATATTTTAGCAACTTGAAGACAGAGACACTAAATGTTGTTTTTACATTTCATAGCATAGAGCAAAATTGCGGGCACATAGTAGGTCTTTCATAAATGTACAGTGTTGATGGATTCTCCTTTCAGTCTACTTGACAGAATCTTAAAATCTATTCTAATATCAAGATGCCAGGAAAGACAGCCTAGCTTTTCCCCGAAGTCAGACTCATCACTCTCTGCTTTCAAGAATGATTAAGATTATGACCAAGTCGCACAGAAGTTAGCATGCACACATGCACACAGACATGCAAAAAATAACCACTAAACTTCTGCTTCATATTAAAACGTCCTTATTTTTTTCAAAGGAAATTTTCAGTATGAAGAAGGCTAATTATTAGAGAAATGTAACATTTTAATTTTCTTGGCCAGTTTGGGGTACCGAGAAGCCTAAATAGCTGTGAGGAAATACTGCCCAGACAAGTTGTGAAGCTGTTCTTGAACTTCCTTTCTGTAGTAAACAGAACTACAGTATGCCTTAGTTCAAGCCCGTCTCACTCCCTTTCTCGGTTAGTGTGTAAAATTGCCCAGGGGCTATTCATTGGATAAAATGCAGTCTTCTTGCGGTGAACTTCAAGGTCCTTCCTGATTTTCTCCCTGAATTCCTCCTCAATCTAATCCCATAAGCCTCTACCTTTCCCAGTCTTAAGTTCCAGTCATTTGGAATTAATTGAAATTTTCTTTTAATGTTGTCTTTAAACATTCTATTTCCACTTTTTGAAATGTTTCTTCACTTGACTAACTTATTTTTGGTGTTCAACACTCAATGTAGTTACTATTTCGTTTAGGAAGAGACCTCTAATATCTCCGCCCTAGTTTAAAAATGTATTGTTCTCTGCCTATCGCTATAATCCTATGCATCACCTTGAACTGCATTTAGCTGTTTATCTGTATCTAAGTTTCATTAACTTCCAAGTTTCCTATGATCATAGACCAATTAATATTAGTATTAGTTTCCTCAACATATAGTAAGAATTCAATACATGTTTAAGGAATAAATTGACACTAAAGGAGATTGAAGGAAGAGTGGGTATGTGATCAGTGTTACGAAGGAAGTGGTGAAGCAAAGCTCTTAACTATAAAAAGAAAACTGAAAAATTGGGACTAAAATGAGTTGAGCAAAACAAAGAGCAACAGTGTGGGACTGAGGTGGTCACATACATCCATGACTTGTGATCCCCAAGCAGGGCTGATCAGGATGGCCTATCAAGCAGCAAACAAGATCAGACCAGAGAGAACAGGAGAAAGTACATGTGGCTTGCTGTACATGATTTACAGAATGAAACTCTTCACACTGATAAGCACCTCTTGTATATTAATTAACTAAACGATGACTAAGTTTGCATTTGGCGGCTATACTGACAGGAACAGATTCTGTATTCACCATTTACTTTCTGTGTGTGCTTAATCTTTCTAAATCAGTTTCCTCATCTGCAATATGAGATGAGCAATATATCTGAGTTATAATGGGGACTAATAATAGAGCATACAAGGAGTTCAGGACAGACCCTAACAGATCGTATTCAATAAATGGCAGCCACTGTTTAGAGTAGCAGTAGTTGTAGTTATTGCTTTCATTTTAGTGGTAGTAATAATAATCTTATCTGAATAAGAGAAAAACCTTAAATCTCTTGGTTGGCAGCAGCAGAACTAGCTGGAGGTGAAAGTGAGAATTCCTCTATTGAGGGTCTGTTGTATGCCCTCCATAGGCTCTGCACAGGCCATTTCCTCTGTTACCAGGTTTGCTACTCTCAACAGTCTTGAGCTACTTGAAGCACATCAAATTAGGGAGGTACTCATTATTATATGACTAAGAAGATGCTTGAGCCATGGTTGTCTTCATGACAAGCATTCCAGCAATTGAGCATCTTCTCACGCCCTTATTTCATGACCATTTTAAGGGCACCAGAAAAAATAAAAACAGAGAAGTCAGAGTGAATTAGATACAGAACTATTGTTCATTCTTCTTCTACCATGTTTTACATTCTTTCTCAGGTAGCCTGGTTGCCAGCAGCTTCAGACACCTCTAAATCCCTGAGGCTAGGCAAGCATATTTTCTAAAATGCCTGAATGGCAAATTAATTTTAACAACACCTCCTGTCTCTCCTTCCATGCAAGAGCGTATGACTCAGAAACTACCCTCCCTCCTGCTGACTGCAATTCCTCTCTCATTCCAGGATAAATAGACCACTTAATGTCAGTAACTACTCCATTTATGCTGGGATTGCCTAGTTAAAGGGACCTATGCTTGATATTTGTGAGGGTCCAATTAGATATTACTAAAAACCAGGAGATCTTTTTCAGGTTCGATCTGCTGCAAGGGTTTACACACAAAGTAAATATCAATTGCTTTGCCAGGATTTTGCTTGCATCTCTCCTTTAATTCAAGTTTGAAGCAAAATATAATAATGAGACAGAAGGCTACTGAACAATATTCAAATACCTCTCTGATGGCAAAACTCATTAAAAGCCACAGGGCTCTTGTGATGAGCCAGCGCTTTCCACATGACATCAAGACAATATGTTTGTGACCTTCTCAAAAAACCTGCTGGAAATTAAACCTTTTCAAAAAGCAGGGTCAGAACTGTGAATCAGTCCATAGAATATGTACAAAAATCACTGGCATTCTAGTGAGCTAAGAAACAAGCTAACTGCCTGCAGCAGCATCCGTTTAGTGATGAAAAAGAAAACATAGATTTCTGTAGTAATCCATCTCTGTAACTTCTATAACCACCTAATCCTAACATCTAGCAAATTTCAGAAATATAGAAGGAATACATTTTATCTTCAAACTTATATAGGATATTCCTACCACTTCACTACATTACTTTAGTAAACAGTAGGAATATTTTAAAATAAATTTTAAAAGGATACCTTCTCAGTAATGCAGTTGAATATGGTATGTATCTTCACACTGAGAGAACACTTTTTGGAACTATAATCACTACTGTACAAATTAGAGCCCAAAATAAGATAACATGTTATCAAAGGCCTATACTTATTACTCTATATAATTCATAACATAGTAGCTTTCAGGAAAATTACATGTTTCTATAAAAAAGCCAAGCTACAGTCTTTGGTTTAGATGATTCTTGTGAAGCTGCATCTTCTAAACCTAGGAATATGGAGTTTAAGAATGTCATACCTGTAAAATCAAATACTATTCTTGATGCTATTGCCTATCCAGGATTTGAAATAAACCTCTTGTTTAAAATTTTGTTTATAGTAATAGATGTGTGTAGCAACACACTTTAAAAAAAATATATTTATTTTATTTTTATTATTTTTCTGTATGTAAGACAGTGTCTTTCCCTGTCTACCCAGGCTGCAGTGGAGTGCTGCAATCCCAGCTCACTGCAGCTTTTACCTCCTGGGATCAAGTGATCCTCCCACCTCAGCTTTCTGAGTAGCTGGAACTACAGGTATGTGCCACCATGTGTGGTCTCTTTGGGTTTTGTTTTGTTTTGTTTTTTGTTTTTTTTGAGTTTTTTATAGAGACAGGATTTCACCATGTTGCCCAGGCTTCTCTCAGATTCGTGGACCCAAGAGATCCACCCAGTCAGCCTCCCAAAGATTACAGGCATGAGCCCAGTCTTATTTTTTTATTTTTCAATAATTTCAACTTTTGTTTTAGAGTCAGGGAGTACATATGCAGGTTTTTACATGGGTACTTTGTGTGATGTTGAGGTGTGGGATATAATTGATCTTGTCACTGAAAAACTGAGCATAGTACTCAATAGTTTTTCAACTGCTGCCCCCTCCACTCCTCCAGCAGTCCCCAGTGTCTATTGTTGCCATCTTTTCATCCATAAGTGCTCAATGTTTAGCTCTCACTTGTGAGAACGTGTTGTTTTGTTGTTTGATTTTCTGTTCCTGCATTCATTTGCTTAGGATAATGGTCTTCAGCTGCATCCATGCAAAGAACATGATTTCATTCTTTCTTATGGCTGCATGGTATTCCATAGTGTATATGTACCGCATTTTCCTTATGTAACCTAATCTCTATCTAATTCATCATTGATAGGCACCTGGGTTGATTCCATGTCTTTGCTATTGTGAATAGTCTTGCAATGAAGATATTAGTGTAGGTGTCTTTTTGGTAGAATAATTTATTTTCATTTGGATATATACACATTAATGGGGTTACTGGATTGAATGGTAGTTCTGTTTTAATTTCCTCGAGAAATCTCCAAACTGCTTTATACAGTGACAGAACTAATTAACATTTCTACCAACAGTATATAAGTGTTCCCTTTTCTCCACAGTCATGCCAGCATCTGTTGTTTTGACTTTCTAATAATGGTCATTTTTACTGATGTAATATCCCATTGGGGTTTTGATTTACATTTCTCTGATGATTAGTGACAGTGAACATTTTTTCAAGTTTGTTGGCTTCTTTTGAGAAGTATCTGTTCATGTCTTTTGCTGATTTTTTAATGGGGTTATTCGTTTTTGGTCTGGTGTCCAGGCTGGAGTGCACTGACATCATCTCAGCTCACCTCAACCTCGACCTCCCAGGTTCAAGTGATCCCCCCACCTCAGCCTCCTGAGCAGCTGGGACAATGGTCAGATGGATGTAGGTGTGCAGCTTCATTTCTGAGTTCTCTGTTCTGTTCCATTGATCTATGTGTCTGTTTTTGTGCCAATACCATGCTGTTTTGTTTACTGTAGCCTTATAGTATAGTTTGAAGTTATGTCATGTGAGGCTTCTGGCTTTGTTCTTTTTGCTTAGGACTGCTTTGGCTATGTGGGTTCTTTTTTGCCTCTGTATTAATTTAGAATAGTGTTTTCTAGTTCTGTGAAAAATCCTATTAATAGCTTGATAGGAATATTGTTGAATTTGTAGATTGCTTTGGGCAGTATGGTCATTTTAACAATATTGATTCTTCCAATCCTTGAGCACAGAACATTTTTCCATTTGTTTGTGTCACCTATTATTTCTTTAAGCAGTGTTTTATAGTTCTCTTTGTATAGGTCTTTCACTTCTCTGACAGAGAGTGCCTTAGACAATTTTGGCTGCTTTAACAAAGTCTACTTAGTTAGAAACTACTTTACATACATAAAATATCTATTCTTCAATGTTTCCTACACATGGTTCCAAAACATACCCCAGGATTAAAATGAATTTTTCTCACATATATGCCAGTGTTTTTTCAAACCACTTTATGACATCCTACTACATTTATTTTTTACTTTATTTTTATTTTTTTTTAGTCAAAGCAGTTCAGTTTGAGGGGTCCTCTGAGATGTCTTTGATACGGAAGAGTTACTAAAAAAGGAAACTTAGAGCTTAGAGAAACAGGAAATTTTGCTTCTAAACATTTAAGTATAGAAATAAACAGTCATACATTGGTGAAGACAACATACTATTAGTATCACAATGAGATGTGGTATTTGGATTAAGTTGAAAGGAAAGTATTTCTAATTATACAACTGAATGACAGATGACAATTTGAACTGCTTAATGTAGTTTATAGATTAAAAAGATCATAGTGATATTTTCCTTTTTCTTCTTGCCACCCTTTGATAACCCCTTTAATGGCATGTTGTGAGCCACAGGTTCAAAAGTAGTGAACATTTAGGAGGCTTAACTTATCCTAATGACCTTTCAATGCAAAGCAAAAGGTCAACAGTTAGTGTTAGGCACATTGAGGCTGACAAAGAATGTTGCCTAAACCTGAATGACAAAGGCTTGCTATTGGAGGTCACCTCTTAATTGACTTTTCTGACATTAATGCTTGTTGTAAACTAGGAAACTCATTTTGAAGTTGCAGTCCTTTCTTCAAAGTCTTGCTTATTATAGATAACATATTTGTCACAAGATATCGGTCACTGTTTACTCACCCTTTTGAATGTTTTATACAAACCATCAAATGTTGCTCATTCTTTCACAAGTCTCATATTAAGTACAATTTCTTTAAACTCAATTGGGGTTTCAAGCTTTGTCTCTAATATGTACATGCATCTAGTGAACTTTGGGTCTTTGGCATTCCTGGACATGTCTATTACATTAACATCCTTGGTGTGTTCATCATTTACAGAAGGCAAGGTGGAATGCAGACTGGACTGAGCAGACCAGTGTTAGTGCCCACACTAACATACCTTATTTTTTAATGTGGCATTGTTTAGATACTACTCTTAATTTTGGGAGATGCCTAAAAGTTTATATGTGAGCCTAGTAGATAAGAGTCCTGTTTCTCAAACTTTCTAGATCTCATTGTTCTAATTTATAAATTTAGAATTTTTGTAAGTGATCTATAACTGCAGTTATACTGATAATGTATTTCAAACATGTTTGTTCTCTGTTACCTTAGCTGAAATAGAACAATGTGAATATTCTATAGCCCTTGATTATTCATACTTTGTTGAATATCTGTTATCTGCCACTCCTTCAAATTTGGCAAACATGTTCTTTAAAGTACTTGAGACAATCCAAGGCATATTAATCAGTCTTTTCCTCCTAGATGTTTGTCCTTTATTCCTCATAGAGGAATATGATCTCATAACCTCAAGTTTAAAGAATCATACAATCTTAAGCTAGAAGAGACTTTAAAAAGTCATATACTCCAGCAGTGTTATTCAAGTCTGTTGCGCTCTTCCCCAGAGGTCTGACAGACCTGCATTGTACAATATGAAAACCATCATTTAAATTTAAATTAATAAAAATTAGGAAAAATTAAACTTCACTTCTTCAGTTGTACTAGCCACATTTCAAGTGCTCATAAGCTAAATGTGGCTATCAGTGTCCACATTGCACAGCACAGAACTAAATTACTTCCACTATCACAGAATGTTCTATTAGACAGTGAGGATGTAGACTAAGCTTTAGTACTTTCATTGCAGTACGCCCACTGCCTCCCAGGCACTTTGATACTTTTACAATATTATTTTGTTAGAATTTTTTTTTCCATATTTGTATCAAACTCCTGAAATATCTATCCATTTATTCTTAATTTTATTTTAAAAAATTAGCCTTCTAGTCACACGCTCTTCCACATTTCTAACCTTTCAGATATTTAAAGAAAATTGTCATGTGCCTCATTTCCTCTTTTTTGTGTCCTCCTATATGGCTATCTCCTGTATTTTAGGTGTATGATAGAATTTGCTGAGTTTGTCCTGGGAACATTATTTTAAAATCACAAAGTTTGAGTTGCATTCTCAATCACAGATCGACAAACTTAAGTCACAGATATGTAAATGCATAAATATTTACATAAAAAGAAATGAGAACTTTTCCTCCTAATCCTCCCACCCATCCCCAGTGCCAGGCATAGAGTAAGCAATCAGTAAATCCTGGCTGAATTAATACATGAATAAACTTAACCATGTTGCTCTTAATATATTAATGGTTGTTCTCGATGTGTTATCTTCTCCATGTAGTAAATTAAAAAGTCTTATTATAAAAATAATATTCATCCTAGATAACCTGTTATATACATAAGAAAAAAAGATCAAAATACTACCATTTGAATGGGCAATCAAATCTGTCACTTAGACATGATTACTATTAACCTTTTTTCTTGTATGGGTTTTGTTTAACAAAGTTGAAATACATATTGATGTTTTCTAAATTTATTATTTCAGAACTTATTATGTGTATTGCTTCATGTCATTGAAGAAGCTTCTATTTTTTATTAACTATATTATATTAGATTATTTTATATCTGTTTATTTTGGATCATTTAATATTTACTTAATGTTATGAAATGAAGTGTATACTCCCCAGATTTTTGTGTTGAAGCCCTAAACCCTAATACCATAGAATGTGATGTTATTTAGAGGTAGGGCTTTTAAAGAAATAATTAAGTTAAAATGGGATTGTTAGGGTGAGTCTTGAACCCAATATGACTGATATTCTTATAAGAAGAGATTAGGACAGAGACAACACAGAGGGCTAACCATGTGAGAACACTGCAAGACAGCAGCCATCTGAAAGATGAGGAGAAAGTCTTCAGTAGAAAGCAGGCTTGCTGACACCTTCATCTTAGACTTCTAGCCTACAGAACTGTGAGAAAATTAATTTGTATTTTTAAGTCACTCAGATTGTGGTATTTTGTTATAACAGGAAAACTTTATTTTCAAGTTTTTATTTTGATAAATAAGACTGTAATTTCACAGAATTTTTGGTCCATCTCTGATTATTATCTTGCACAAAATTTTTATGAAAAATTATCTTTTAAAAATCTATGAAAAAGACTTTATATATACTTTTAAACTGTCTCATGAAAAGTTGTACTTTGCAAACATGCAACACTTTCCTCAATTCAATAAGGAAAAAAAATCACATCACTCAGTGTATTTCATTTTGCATTTTAAAAAATTAAAGTGAAGTACAACTTTTGTAATGGCTATTGTCCTTTTTTGTGGTATTGTGATGAGTAAACTTTATAGTCTTAACTCACATGTAAATATAGATTATTAATTTTACATGCATTTAGACATATATATTTATATATGATATATGACCTCTGTCCCTTGCTTTTATCACTTAAAAGATTATTTTGGTGTGAATTGGCATGGTAAAGTCAGTTCATTTTCACTGTTGTATAATATTATTCTATATGACTATATCTTGATTATTTATCCATTATGATATAGTGGATTTTTAAGCCATTTTTTTTTCACTAACAGTATAATTGCTATAAAGATTGTCTTAATGTATTTTGAGCTGCTATAATAGAATATTGCAGACTGGATATGTAGCAAGAAAATAAATTTATTTCTCACTGTCCTGGAGGCTGGAAATTTCAATATCAAGGTGTAGGTATCTGGCAAAGGCCATAATACCTCATTATTCCATGGCAGAAGGTAAAAGGGCAAGTGAGGGCAAGAGTGAGAGACAGAGGGATGAACTCAATTTTTTTGGTTTTTTTTTTTTGAGATAGAGTTTCACTCTTGTTGCCCAGTCTGGAGTGCAATGGCACAATCTCAGCTCACTAGAACTCCCGGGTTCAAGTGATTCTCCTGTCTCAGCCTCCCAAGTAGCTGGGATTACAGACATGTACCACCACGCCCAGCTAATTTT
>NW_012123820.1:3875915-3877530 GCF_000951035.1 Colobus angolensis palliatus
TAAATTATTTTCCAAAGTGGTCAAATAAATTTATATTTGTACTAGTGATACTAGGAGGTCATGCTAACTCATCAGCACTTTGCATTACAGGACTTTTTACCAAGATAAATGTGATTAGCTACGCTTTATTCATTGTCACTACTGTATAGTATTCCAGTGTTTACATTTATGTCAGTTTAATCATTCTCCTTTCAAAGGACTTTTGAATTGTTCTCCCTTCTTGCTATTACAAACACCACTGAAACAAACATTCAGGTATATGGTTCTTGATGTCCACTGGCAACTGTTTCTCCTTAGTATATGCAAAATATAGGCATCCCAAAGATAAGAACATGCTCCAAATTTGAGAGCAAATCAGTTAAAAAGCCTTGGATAATGTATCCATGTCTAAAGGTTAGGCTCAAATCACCAATTCCTAAGTATTCTAAAGGTTTCCCAAAAATCAGCCCTGATACATACAGTATTCCCAAGTCATAAAATCTGATTAGCTTCTTCTCCTAAGAGATTCAGTGGTGTCTGTGTTTCTGGAAAGAAATAAAGGGTTTGAGAGAAGGACTTCAGAAATGAAGTAACAAGTGCTACAACATGCCTAGATAATATGTATTATCTACAAATGAATATGCTCGATAGCTTGAGTTTGGGAGAGGACATTTAAACTATAGCACACACACTCATACTGCTTCTTTTTGCCATGGGGAAATTTTCCCTAGGATATATGTGAATAAGTGAAATTACTGGCTTTACTTGTTGGAAGGATTGCAGAGTTGAACACTCCCTTCACCATCCACAGATTCTGATCATTGGAAAATAGCACAACAGCATTAAATAAGGGAAATGTGCTAAGTTTATTCCAACATGTGTAGGTGAGGAGCACATAGTAGCAGAGACATAAAAAAAAACTTCATCTTCTGCCTTTCCTCATCTGCTTCCTTGCTGGGATGACATCAATCATCCTCAATATCTTGCCTTTTTATTTAGTCACTTCTTTAGTATTCATCTTTAATAATGTGTAACCACAACCTGTCATTACAATCAAAGGACAAAATCAAACATAAAAATGTGAATAGAGGCTACATAAAAAAATAATCAGTTTGCTCATTACAGAACCACTGGCAGCTGCCTTAATTCACATTCAACCCCATCATCTCATTTTCTCTTTCTCAGGTTTGGACTCTCATTCTTCCTTTGGCAATGACCAGAGAGTCTCTGGCTTCTTCCATCTTGCTGGAAAAAGAACATTCATGGGTACATATGATCTTTTTAAGAAATTTCTACATTAAGCCTATGAAAACAAGGTGGTGGGAATCTCCATTAGATTAGATGTTACACATGTCATTCAAATTAGTTAAAATCTAGAGTCCCAGATCTTGTTAAAATCTAGAGTCCCAGATCTTGTAATAAAGGCAGAAAAGAAATATCAGATATTACATGTGAAAAACATGCAATGAAAATAGTGCTGGTTTACAAACGGTTTGAACTTGATGCTTTCAAATTCCTCATAGTTATAATGCTAGAAGCTGTTTTAAGTGATAAGTGCCACTTGATTAATTTTAACATGGCCAAAGCAATATGTAAAAATGAAACACTGGAACTGAAGTCAGGAGGCATCACTGGT
>NW_012123820.1:3877911-3880333 GCF_000951035.1 Colobus angolensis palliatus
TAAAAAAATAATCAGTTTGCTCATTACAGAACCACTGGCAGCTGCCTTAATTCACATTCAACCCCATCATCTCATTTTCTCTTTCTCAGGTTTGGGCTGTCATTCTTCCTTCGGCAATGACCAGAGAGTCTCTGGCCTCTTCCATCTTGCTGGAAAAAGAACATTCATGGGTACATAGGATCTTTTTAAGAAATTTCTACATTAAGCCTATAAAAACAAGGTGGTGGGAATCTCCATTAGATTAGATGTTACACATGTCATTCAAACTAGTTAAAATCTAGAGTCCCAGATCTTGTAATAAAGGCAGAAAAGAAATATCAGATATTACGTGTGAAAAACATGCAATGAAAATAGTGCTGGTTTACAAATGGTTTGAACTTGATGCTTTCAAATTCCTCATAGTTATAATGCTAGAAGCTGTTTTAAGTGATAAGTGACACTTGATTAATTTTAACATGGCCAAAGCAATATGTAAAAATGAAACACTGGAACTGAAGTCAGGAGGCATCACTGGTCTTTTACAGGCTGTGTAACTTTAGACAGATCACTACATTTTGTGATTTATAGTCTCACTTTGGTAATAACACATGTGGAATTAAATCACTTTCACTCAATAATCAGAATATTCCTCTCCTTGATTCATGTACGAGGACAAAAATCAGAAACCCCCTTCTCCATGTTAACCAAAATTAATCTTTACACATATTGGATCAGATGATCTCCAAGGGGCCTTGCAGGGTATCTAAAATCATCTAAGTAATTAAAGCCATTATTCTCAACCTTGGCTGAAAATTAGAATCATCTTGAGAATGGAAGAATTCTCAGTGCCCAGAATACACCCTCAGAGATTCTGACTTAATTGGCTACTGGGGTCTTGCCAGCAATAATATTTTAAAACTCTTTAGGGAGTTCTCTGCAACTAGGGTCAGGAAACCCTTTTCTCAGGGATTATAAATACATGACTGGATTGGGATTCTTGCTTTGTCCCTTCACATTAACCCACATGCCAAATACCCAAAACCATTCAGCCATCCAGTTGGCAAGAAATTAGGCAGCAGACTTGAAAGAAATTGAATAAATATTGTCTCTCCTTGTTAATCCCTCTGGCTAGACTTTCTGTGGAAATGGATTGTTATAAAGTTAATGTGGGCAGCAGAAACTGGCTTATCCTTAGGCCAGGAAGATGAGGAACCGAGAACTCTCTGGGAAAAGCTAGACAGGGTGCATAGATTCAATGAAGTTCAGTAAACTTGGTGGAAACTTTGTAAACCTTTCAGAAAACCTGCAGACTTCCTGAATCAGTGCCCCAGGGCAGAATCTCAACAATAACCATGTCAATTTTTGCTACTGGTTATGGGTGAAGAAGCAAAATTTCATGAATTAGTGGAAGATTCATTCTCATTCAGTACATCTAGTCTTCCCTGATTCAGAGAAAGTAGGCACTCAGTTGGTTTTTTTCGTTGTGAACTTTGTAACCTACATAATCTGTGTTCCTCTAGGTATAGAGCAACTCTGTAAACTTAATTCATTAGTTCATGAAGAAACATTCATTAGTTCTATTAACATTCTTCCCAAGACATGAGATCAACCTACATTTTGTGTTTTACAGTGCTATTCTTTGCAAATTCTATATCATAGAACTGTGTTAGTTCCATTTCCATTGACAAAAAAAACCACAAAGTAACTCATCTATTTTAAACAAAAGTGAGGAAAACTATGAAAATTTCTTTGTAATATGAAAGTGCCTATTATGAACATAAGCTTGGATAAATAAAAAGCTGTCTCTTTATCAAAATATGGCAGCATATTGACAAATGGTGAATAAAAATAATAATTTGTTAGTATTAATATGTATTAATGTGTTAAGCACACAGGATCTTATATAATCTGAAAATAATAAAATTAGATAGATGATACAAACTGATGGATAGCAATACAAATGGGAGAATGCAAAAATAACTGATGAAGTCATTAAAATTGAATAGAAATGGCAAAACACAGAATTGAATTGGATATCAGTGCATATATTCTTATTTTATTTAAGAGGCTACATTGGTAGAAATGGTTGAGTTTTGCTTAAAGCTGTTAAATATGATGTCACTTTTTACTTAACACTCAAATGCTCAGTTTTTTAGGGTACATTGTTGAGGAGGGGACAACAGAAAGGTGACTTCTCTTCTTTATTTGAGAATATAAGTGGTTAAAAAAAAGAAGCATCAATATGTAATAACTGTCACATAAATAATGTCTATCGTTTGAAATCAGTATGTTTCAGGTACTAATAGATGCTTTATATATCTTATTGAATTATGAAGGATGAATATTATTATCTTTGTGCTACATGTGAAGAGACTGTCTCTTAGACCTTATAACTAGCCAAAGTCCATATAACTAATAAATGATAGCCCTCTGTGAGTAACAA
>NW_012123820.1:3881278-3883432 GCF_000951035.1 Colobus angolensis palliatus
AAACCATATCATTCTGTCCCTGGTCCCCCAAAACTCATGTCTGTCTCACATTGAAAACTACAATCACCCCTTCTCAATAGCCTCCCAAAGCCTTAACTGATTCCAACCCCAAGTCCCAAGTCCAAAGTCTCATTTGAGACATAAATCAAGTTCCTTCCACCTATGAGACTGTAAAATAATATATTATTTAAAAGAATGTGTTTAACTTACAAGATACAATGGTGGTAAAGACATTGGGTAAATATTCCCACTCCAAAAAGGAGAAATCAGCCAAGAGAAAGGAGCTATAGGCCCCAAACAAGTCTGAAACTCAGCAGGGCAGGAACTAAATTTTAAACCTCCAAAATAATCCTTGACTCCATGTCCCATATCTAGTGTAAGAGGTGGGTTCTTGAGGCCTTGGGCAGGTCCACCGTGATGACTTTTCAGTGTGCAGTCCTTTAGCTATTCTTATGGGTTAGAGCTGAGTGCCTGTGGCTTTTCTCAGTGCAGGCTGCAAGTTGCCATTGGATCTAACATCCTGGGGTCTGGAGGATGGTGGCTCTGTTTTCACGGTTCCACTAGGCAGTGTCCTGGTGGAGACTATATAGAGGCACCAACCCCACATTTTGCTTCCACACTGTCTGATATGGTTTGGCTCTGTCCCCACTCAAATCTCGTCTTGAATTGTAATTCCCACAATCCCATGTTTTGTGGGAGGGACCAGTGGGAGGTAATTGAATCATGGGGTGGTTCCCTCCATGCTGTTCTCATGATAGTGAGTGAGTTCTCACAAGATCTGATGCTTTTATAAGGGCTTTTATAAGGGGTCCATCCCCTGGCCCTTTGCTCTGCACTTCTCCTTGCTGCTGCCATGTAAAGAAGGACATGTTTGCTTCCCCTTCCACTATGGTTGTAAGTTTCCTGAGGCCTCCCCAGCCCTGGAGAACTGTGAGTCAATTAAACATATTTCCTTTATAAATTACCCAGTCTCAAGTATTTCTCTGTAGCAGAATGACTTTGAAGAATAAAAATGGACTAATACAGTAAATTGGTACTGGGACTGGGGCATTACTATGAGGATACCTTAAAATATGGAAGCAATTTTGGAGCTGGGTAACACGCAGAAATTGGAACAGTTTGGAGGGCTCAAAAGAAGATAGGAAAAAATAGGAGAGTTTAGAACTTCCTAGAGACTTGTTAAATGGCTTTGACCAAAATATGGACAGTGATATGGACAATAAAGTTCAGGCTGAGGTGGTATCAAATGTAGATGAGGAACTTCTTGGGAACTGAATTAAAGGTCAGTCTTGCTATGCAAAGAGACTGATGGTATTTTGCCCTTGCCCTAGAGATCTGTGGAACTTTGAACTTGAGAGAGATGATTTAGGGTATCTGGCAGAAGAAATTTCTAAGCGGCAAGGCATTCAAGAGGAAGCAGAGCATAAAAAGTTTGAGAAATTTGCAGCCCGATGATGCAGTGTGGGGAAAAAACAAAACAAAACAAAACCAAAAAAAAATTTTCTAGGGAAAAATTCAAGCCAGCTGCAGAAATTTGAATAAGTAACATGGAAGAAATGTTAATCCTCAAGACAATGGGGAAAATGTCTCCAGGACATGTAAGAGACCTTCAAGGCAGCCCCTCCCATAACAGTCCTGGAGACCAAGGAGGGATAAATGGTTTCCTAGGCTGAGCCTCCAGGTCTCTATGCAGCCTCAGCACACGGTGCCTTGCATCCCAGCTGTTTCAGCTCCAGCCATGGCTAAAAGGGGCCAAGGTATAGCTTGGGCCATTGCTTCAGAGGGTGCAAGCCCCAAGCCTTGGTGGCCTACACATGATGTTGGACCTGCAGGTGCACAGAAGTCAAGAATTGAGGTTTGGGAACCTCCACCTAGATTTCACAGGATGTACAGAAATGCCTGGATGTTCAGGCAGAAGTTTGTTTCAGGGGCAAAGGCTTCATGGAGAACCTCTACTAGGGCAATGCAAAAGGGAATTGTAGGGCTGGCACTCCCACACAGTAACCACTGGGGCACTGCCTGGTGGAGCTGTGAGAAAAGGGCCACCATCCTCCAGACCACGGAATGAGAGATCAATCAAAAGCTTGCACTGTGCACCTGGAAAAGCCACAGACACTCAATGCCAGCCTGTGAAAGCAGCCGGGAGTAGGGGCT
>NW_012123820.1:3884087-3885588 GCF_000951035.1 Colobus angolensis palliatus
GAATTGTAGGGCTGGCACTCCCACACAGTAACCACTGGGGCACTGCCTGGTGGAGCTGTGAGAAAAGGGCCACCATCCTCCAGACCACGGAATGATAGATCAATCAAAAGCTTGCACTGTGCACCTGAAAAAGCCACAGACACTCAATGCCAGCCTGTGAAAGCAGCCGGGAGTAGGGGCTGTACCCTGCAAAGCCATGGGTCAGAACTGTGCAAGGCTGTAGGAGCCCACATCTTGCATCAGTTTGACCTGGATGTGAGACATGAAGTCAAAGGAGATCATTTTGGAACTTTAAGGTTTAGTAACTGACCTGTTGGATTTTAGACTTGTATAGGGCCTGTAGCCTCTTTGTTTTGGCCAATTTCTCCTCTTTGGAACAGGTGTATTTACCCAATGCCTGTATCCCCATTGTATCTAGGAAGTAATTAATTTGCTTTTGACTTTACAGGTTCATAGGCAGAAGGGACTTGCCTTGTCTTAGATGAGATTATTGGACTTGGACATTTGTGTTAATGCTGAAATAAGTTAAAACTCTGGCATACTGTTGGGAAGGCATGGTGGTGTTTTGTGATGTGAGGACATGAAACTTAGCAGGGGATAGGGATGGAATGCGATGGTTTGTCTGAATCCCCACCCAAATCTCATCTTGAATTATAGTCCCCATAATCTCCATGTGTCATGGGAGTGACCCAGTGGAAGGTAATTGAATTATGGAGGCTGTCACCTCCATACTGTTCTCATAATAGTGAGTGACTTCTCACAAGATCTGATGGCTTTATAAGGGGCCTTTCCCCCACTTTGCTCTGCACTTCTCCTTCCTGCTGCCATATCAAGAAAGGTGTGTTTGCTTCCTCTTCTGCCATGATTTTAGGTTTCGTGAGGTCTCCCGAGCCCTGCAGAACCATGAGCCATTAGACCTCTTTCCTTTATAAATTACCCAGTTTGGGGTATTTTTTTATAGCAGCACAAGAATGGACTAACACATTGCCTTAGCAGAGATTCTCTGTGGGGTTCTGCCCCTGCAGCAGGCTTCTGCTTGGCACCCAGGCTTTTCCAGACATTCTCTGGAATCTATGTGGAAACTGCCAAGCCTCCTTTATTCTTGAATTCCATGTGCCAGCAAACTTGACACTGCAAAAGCCACCAAAGTTTATGGAAACTTGCAATCTCCAAAGAGACACCCCAAACCTGTCTCTTGGGCCTTTTGGGCCACAGCTGGAGCCAGAGAAGCTGGGGATGTAAAGGGCAGTGTCCCCAGTCTGAGGAGGGAAGTGTTGCCCTGTGCCTGGCCTGTGAAACCAGTCTTTTCTCTTAGGCCTCTGGGCTTATTGTGATGGGAGGGGCGCCTGAAAGATTTCTGAAATGCCTTTGAGGTCTTTTTCCCATTGTCTTAAATAGTAATGCTTGGCTGAAAGGGCATACCACAAGAATATTTCACCTCAAAGCCTTTTGTAAAGTGTGTACCCACCCCATTGCTAAACCTAGCAACAAAGTGAAATAG
>NW_012123820.1:3886030-3886968 GCF_000951035.1 Colobus angolensis palliatus
CCAAGCCTCCTTTATTCTTGAATTCCATGTGCCAGCAAACTTGACACTGCAAAAGCCACCAAAGTTTATGGAAACTTGCAATCTCCAAAGAGACATCCCAAACCTGTCTCTCGGGCCTTTTGGGCCACAGCTGGAGCCAGAGAAGCTGGGGATGTAAAGCGCAGTGTCCCCAGTCTGAGGAGGGAAGTGTTGCCCTGTGCCTGGCCTGTGAAACGTCTTTTCTCTTAGGCCTCTGGGCTTGTGATGGGAGGGGCTGCCTGAAAGATTTCTGAAATGCCTTTGAGGTCTTTTTCCCATTGTCTTAAATAGTAACGCTTGGCTCCCCTTTAATCATTCTAATCTGTTTAGCATCTGGTTGTTCCACAGCCTGCTTCGATTCTTTACCACAGAGGCAGACTGCAAATTTTTCAAACTTTTATGCTCCGCTTTTATTTTAAATATAAGTTCCAGCTTTAAGTCATTTATTCTCCCTGCATCTGAAAATAGTCTATAGAATGTTAGAAGCAGCTAGGCCACATCCTGAATGCTTTACTGCTTAGAAGTTTCTTCTGCCAGATACCCTAAATTTTCACTCTTAAATTCAAATTTCCATAATTCCCTAAAGCATGGACACAATGCAACTATTTTTTTTTAATTTTTGTTTTTTTTGCTACAGCATAACCAGAATAACCTTTGCTTCAGTTCCTAATAACTTTCTTATTTCCATCTGAGACCGCATCAGCCTGGACTTCATTGTCCATATCTCTGTCAGTGTTTTGGTCACAACCAGTTAAAGTCTTACTTTGACGTCCTGTTTTCTTCTGAGCCCTCCAAACTCTTCCAACCCCTGCCCATTACCTGCTTCCAAAGTCACTTCCATATTTTCAGGTATCTTCACAGCAGCACCCTATTCCTCAGTACCAATTTTCTGTGTTAGCTTGTCTTTGCATTGCTATAGA
>NW_012123820.1:3892003-3892353 GCF_000951035.1 Colobus angolensis palliatus
TCAACCTAAAATTTTCTAAACCTATTTGAACACGGAACTTTCCAATTTTTAACCCAAGAAAATCATTGTATTCATTTATTTAAATCTTTTGATTCTTTATCATTATGATCACTAAATATTACTATTTTTATTATGGGCTTTCTCCATGCAAAGCATTGATCTAGGTAGGCATGCATAAGGATGAGTCTCAAACACAAAGTGCAATAAATTCTAGAAGAGAGGTAGAAAATGAATAGCAATACTGTACACTGTAAATTCAGAAAGCCCTGAGTTTAAACTTCAGTTTTGCCACTTAAGAATTTTGAAAACTTGGACAAAATATTTAAACTATTTTATATCAGTGTTTTCTT
>NW_012123820.1:3892403-3894792 GCF_000951035.1 Colobus angolensis palliatus
CCAAAGTCACTTCCATATTTTCAGGTATCTTCACAGCAGCACCCTATTCCTCAGTACCAATTTTCTGTGTTAGCTTGTCTTTGCATTGCTATAGAGATATACTTGAAGCTGGGTAATTTAAAAATAAAAGAGGTTCATGGTTTTACAGGCTGAACAGGAAGCATGGCACTGGCATCTGTTTGGCTTCTGGTGAGGGCCCAAGTGAGCTAACAGTCATGGCAGAAGGTAAAGCAGGAGCCAGTGTGTCACATGGAAATGTGGCGGGGAGGTGCCACACTCTTTTAAACAACCAGATCTCATGTGAACTACCAGAGCAAGAATTCACTCAACAACAAGTGGATGAAGCTAAGCTATTTATAAGGGATCTTGTTTTATGAGGCAGTCACTCCCACTGGGTCCAACTCCAAATTTCAGGATTATCTTTCAACATGAATGGAAACCATATCAGTTACTTTCCAAATCATGTCAGCCAAACCATATCAGTTACTTTCCAAATCATGTCAGCCAAACCATATCAGTTACTTTCCTGCAATTCTACAATCAAACATAGACTATGATCCAGCAAATCCATTCCTAGAGGTATGCCCAACAGAACTGCACATGTGTTCAACCAAAGGGTATATACTAGAATGTGTATGATAGCACTACTCATAATAGCTAAAAACTAGAAACTAAGTAAATTTCCAACTATAGACTTGATGGAAACATTGTGGCATATTCACACAATTGTACATTATATAGCAATGAGAACAAACAAATTAACTATATATAAGCAAAATGGTTATCTATACAAACTTCTTTTTATTTTTATTTTTTGAGACAGAGATTTTTTGCTCTTGTTGCCCAGGCTGGAGTGCAATGGCACAATCTCGGCTCACTGCAACCTCTGCCTCCCAGTTTCAAGTAATTCTCCTGCCTCAGCCTCCTGAGTCTGGGATTACAGGCATGTGTCACCATGCCTGGCTAATTTTTTTTTTGTGTATTTTTAGCAGAGACGGGGTTTCTCCATGTTGGTCAGGCTGGGCTCGAACTCCTGACCTCAGGTGATTCACCCACCTCGGCCTCCCAAAGTGCTGGGATTACTGGCGTGAGCCACCGCGCCAGGCCCAAACCTTTAAATAAAGCTCAAAAACATGCAAAACTAAGCTATGCTCCCAACTCCCATGGTTACCCAGGCTGATAATGTTACCCACTTACAATGTGTTTATTTTTCTTTATGTGTTATACGTCAAAAAATTTTTTAAGTAAAAAATTTTCAATTATTCTTCATTGCTTTTCATCTCTTGTTTTTCCCCTTCTATGGAGTTCCTCAAATGTACCCATTTCTGTAACCTCTTCTCCTTTACACATCTTTCCCCCCTGGCAGTTTCTTCTTAAATCTTTCTTATTCCTCTTTCTTCCTCCCTTTCCTGCCTCATTTACTCTAACTCATTCTTTAAGCTTTAAGTGGAATGAGCCTTTTCCTGAGCCTCAACCTCTTACTTTGTCCTACCTCTGCCATAAACATACCACCATGCATGAGTGTTATACTGGGGAGTTCTCTCACCCTCTAAATCACTGAGATTTTTAGAGATCACCACAGCATGTATATCCTTATTTTAAATCACAGGCCAGCTGGAGGGTGTGGTACCTTGAGATCCAGCATTCTATGCAGACACCGCAGTTGTCTTCCTTGTAGACAAGGAAGGTTTGGTTAAATAAAGGAATGATTGAATGAATGTGTAAATGGAATTTGAACCTTCTAATGCAGACATTCTGGACACTACTATTGCTATACAGAGTTTAGTTTCTACCACCACTCCTTATTTGTCCCATGCCATTTTTAGCTCAAAATTTAGCAAATATCTGAAGTTATTCTTACGAAATACCAAAATCACCATTTGATTTGTCAGTAAAATCAAACAAAAATATTCTGATTTTTTTCCCTTTAAAATGAACGTATCTATTGTTACTGCACTAACAGTTTAGTGTACTCAAAATAATTGAATACACTCTAACACACATCATCCAGTTAAATAGAGACATAATTGGCATAAGTTTGTATTAATAGAGTTTTTATATTCTAGATATGGTTAGGCCAGAGGTTGAGAATAGGAGAAAATACAATTCTCTCAAAGTATTACTTTTTCTAAACCAGTGGTTACTCCTGATTTGTGCCCCTCCATCCCCATTTTGTAACAAGTTAACTTGGTCTAGTATTTCTGTTTTTCTTCTAGCATGTTATTAATATTTATTTTGATGTCAGTATAAAATGTAGTTCATAGGCATTAATGGGAAATTTGTTCCAAAAGTGTAAAGGTCATATTTAGTAGAAATATTGATTTTAGAGATCATTACTCAATGGCAAATTATGATCTGCTCTTCTGACAATGCCTAAATTAATGGAAAT
>NW_012123820.1:3896822-3898543 GCF_000951035.1 Colobus angolensis palliatus
CCATTTTCACTTCTTTTGTGATTCTTCAGTTACTTCAGGCCATCTGGGCATATACGTGCAAGTCACGGGGATGCGATGGTTTTGCTTGGGCTCAGAGGCCTGACACAAACAATATACATTGTTGATATATTTTTGCTTTGTTGAAGTTAATGAGCATTCACTACTTCTATAACTGCATGCATTTAAGATTTCTTGTTTTTAGCTTTCAGTAATTTTATTATAATATGTCAGGGTGTGCTTTTCTCTGTATTAATAATTTCTGGAAGTCACTAATCTTCTTAAATCTCTGGGTTCATGTTTTTAATCAGTTTTGGGAAATTCTTCACCATTCTATCTTCAAAACTTGCTCCTTCCCATTCTCTCTCTTTTCTCCGTCAAGAATTTCACTTACAAATATTTTGGACCTTTTCATATGTCATGTAGTCTCTTACCCTATCTTCTGTTTTTAACTTTTTTGGTTTTTCTTTAATTTAAAAACCTTTTCTGGTCCTACATTTCCATTCTGTAATCTTCTCTTCTTCTTCATCTTTTTTGTTTTTTAATAAAGTAAGCAGTTAAGCTACTTTTTTCTACTAATGCATAATAATATAAGTAAATTAACCATTTAAACTTAGGTTTCTCTTGTCTATTTTTGTTTCTCTTGGCTTTCAGTTATTTGGTCTTCCTTCCTGAAATGCATGGCTATTTGAAAAATTCTAGAAGAATAAGAGGAAAAAGAATGGAATAAAAACTAGTCGACTTTTGGAATTTTAATCTTTCTTATGGGAGAATTTAATTTTGTTCTGGAAGATAGACAGAGTACGATCAGAAACAATGGAAAATATAGATTAAGTCTTAGAGACATGCCAACCAAACTGAAAAGAAATTAGGTCAATTATATATTAGCACCTTAACCATTACTAGATGAGAGTTGCTTTGGGAGAGTTGAATATTCAGAGTTTCCAATATGCCCACACATGAAACAAATATATTTTTGCATAAGACAAAGCTTGCAAGCAAAAAGTCGCAGATATATTCAAAACTTAGAGATGAGTGTACTGATGAAATTGGTGCAACATCAAAGATGTCTGCTATAAATTTTCTCTGTAATCTTGGACCCTTAAGTCTTTCTGCCATGAAAACTTAATTCTTTCATGAATCTTTAAGTTCTTAATTATTTTCTTATGCCTTTAAATATCTGTTTTATGTAATAATTATAAACTTATTAATGACTTAGAAATTGTTTAGTTTAATAATCAATAATTTTAATTATTTAATTACATTAATAACTGTTCTTGGTGGAAGAAAAGAATTTCCACCACAACGGCCACAAGTAGAAATCAGCTCATCTTTCCCCTTCTAAATTTAAGATACAAACACTGAGAAAGAAGTTCCAGGACACCAGAAATGAGATGAGTCTACAACACCTTCTATTAAATAGTTTTACAAAATTCTAGGTTTGAGGCTCAGCCAAATGGAAACCGGGAGAAAATCCAAATATTTGAAAACCAAATAACATACTTTTAAGTAACCCTTAGAATTCAAGGAAGAAAACAAAAGGAAAATTAGGAAGTATTTTGAAATGAATGAGAATGAAACATGTTAAAATTATGGAATGTAGTTAAATCAGTGCTTAGAAAGAAAATTATAACACAGAGTGCCTATGTTAGAAAAGAAGAAAGATACCAGAAATAAACTCTCAGCTTCTACCTTAAGGAAATAGAAAAGACAATTTTAAAAAG
>NW_012123820.1:3898593-3900207 GCF_000951035.1 Colobus angolensis palliatus
CCCCTTCTAAATTTAAGATACAAACACTGAGAAAGAAGTTCCAGGACACCAGAAATGAGATGAGTCTACAACACCTTCTATTAAATAGTTTTACAAAATTCTAGGTTTGAGGCTCAGCCAAATGGAAACCGGGAGAAAATCCAAATATTTGAAAACCAAATAACATACTTTTAAGTAACCCTTAGAATTCAAGGAAGAAAACAAAAGGAAAATTAGGACGTATTTTGAAATGAATGAGAATGAAACATGTTAAAATTATGGAATGTAGTTAAATCAGTGCTTAGAAAGAAAATTATAACACAGAGTGCCTATGTTAGAAAAGAAGAAAGATACCAGAAATAAACTCTCAGCTTCTACCTTAAGGAAATAGAAAAGACAATTTTAAAAAGTAGAAAAATATCAGAGGACAAATCAATGAAAGAGAAAACAGAATAATAGAGAAATTCAATAACACTAAAAACTAGCTCTTTGAGTAGACCAAAAAAATGATAAAGCCCTAAGCTCATCAAAAATTCATAAAAAGACACATATTATCAGTATCAGGAATGAGATGGGAAAAAATCACTACATATTTTACATAGGTTAAGAGGAAAATCAAGAAATACTATGAACTCTTTATACTCATAAATTCAGCAACTTAGGAGAAGCGGACAAATTTTTAAAAATACACAAGTTCCAATAAACCGTATAGCCTTATATGTATTAAATAAATTTATTTCATAGCAAAACTTTTTCCTATAAAATAACCTTTAGGCCCAAATGACCTCATTAATAAATTCTACAAAATATTTACAAAAGAAATACTATAAATTCTGCAAATAATCTTTCAGAAGATTAAAGAGGAAGGAATGCTTGCCAACCCCTATGGGACCAGTAGTACTTTGGTATCAAATCACAGAACAACATCACAAAAAGAATACTAGACACCAACATATTTCATGATTATAGATATTTAAGTCATTTTTTTAATTTAGTAAATCAAATTCAATAATGCATTAAAAGAAAAATGCAGTACGTCCCAGTGGGGGTTTTTCCTGGGAAAGCAAGCTTTGTTTAATATTTAAAAATCCATTAATATAATTCACTATATTTACAGTGTAAGCAACGAAAAATCAGGTGATCATCTCATGTAATGCAGAAGAAACATTGATAAAATCCGACATCTATTTCTGATTAAAATCCTTCCTAACTTGGTATAAAGAATCTACAAAAACATAGTTCATATCAGATGTAATCTTGAGATACTGAATGATTTCCCCCTAAAATCAGGAATAAGAAAGTCCTATTAAACACTGTCCTGAATGTCCTAGCAAATACAATAAGGCAAATCAATAAACAAATGCCAAAATCAATAAATAAATGGCACCCAGATTGGAAAAAAATTCTGTCTTTATTCACAGACATCCTGATTGTCTACGTAGAAAATTTTATGCAATGTGCAAGAACACTACCAAAACCAGTGAGTTAATCAAGTTTGCATAATAAAAGACCATTAGACAAAAATCAGTTCGTTTTCTTTGTATTAGCAAAATGCAATGGGAAGTTTCCATCTTAAAAATATCATTTATAATAGCATTGAAACTGTAAAATACATGGCAATAAATCTAACAAGAT
>NW_012123820.1:3901832-3919681 GCF_000951035.1 Colobus angolensis palliatus
ACAAAATAGAAATATCAGCACAGAGACAGGAACCCTAAAAAAGAAACCAAAAGTAAAGTCCAGAAATGAAATATAGAATAACCAAAATGAAAAATACACACAAGGATTCAAAGGCAGATGCGAGCAGGCAGAAAAAAAGAAAATTGCAAATTCACAGATAAGACCATGGAAATTATAGTGTCTAAGGAAGCAAAAGATAAAAGATTAAAGAGAAGTGGACAGAGCCTAAGGGACCTGTAGGACAACCATCAAGTGGGCCCACATATACATTACTGAGTCCCAAAAAGAGAAGAAAGAAAGAAAGGAGAAATTAAAATATTTAAATTAATTATGGCTGAAAACTTTCCTAATTTGATAAAAGGCATTAATACAGAAATCTAAGAAGCTAAACAAACTTCAAGTAATATGAACTCAAAGAGATTGACTGGAACAGATTATAATAATACTTTCAAAACTCAAACATAAAGAGAAAATCATGAAAGCAGCAAGAGAGAAGCAACTCACGATAGAAAAGAGATCAACAATAAAATTATCAGCAGATTTTTCATCAGAAACTTTGCATACCAGAAGGCAGTGGGCTGATGTATTCAAAGTGGTAAAAGAAAAAAATAAAGTCTGCCAAGCAAGGATCCTATCTCCAGCAAAATGGTCCTTCAAGAATGAGAGAGAAATTAAGACATTCTCAGATAAAAACTAAGGGGGTTCATTACCAATAGGCCTGCACTGCAAGAAATGCTCAAGGGCATTCTGCAGGGTGAAATGAAAGAGCACTAGACAGTAGCTCAAAGTCATATGAGGAAACAAATAACTCAATAAAGGTAAATATAATTATAAAAGCTAGTATTCTTCTAACAACTGTTAGCAATTCTACTTTTTGTTTTCTACATGATTTAAGAAACTAATATATATGATATATATAAATATATATACTTATTAGTCTAAAATCTAGTATTATAACCTTGGTTTATACCTACATTTTGTTTTTCACAAAATTGAGGACTCTAATGTATGTGAAAATTATTACTTTATGTTTTAGGGCATACAATGTATAAAATTATAATTTTCCGGCATCAATAACAGAACGGGGTGGGGACAGATCAGTAAAGTAGTAGAAATTTTATATTTTATTAAAGTTAAGCTAGCATTAGTTGAAATTTGTGTTGTAACTTTAGGATGTTTAATGCACTCTTTATGGAATAGCAATGGAATATACACAGAAGAACATAGGCAAGAAATTAAACCATTTTATGCCAAAAAATAAACTAAACACAAAAGAAGAGATTGATGCAGTAAATGGGGGACAAAAACTATAAAGCATCTGAAAAACAAATAGCACAATGACAGGAATAAGTCCCTCATATCAGTATTTTACATGTAAATAGATTAAACTCGCCAATCAAAAGACAGATTGGAAGAATAAACTTCTTAAAAAAACATGTTTTAACATAAGGTTATTTATGAAGACTCACTTTAAACACAAAGGCACAGATAGAAAGTGAAATAATGAAGATGTCCCATGCAAATAGCAACCAAAAGACAGCAGGTGATAGCTATGCTAATATCAGACAAAATACACTCTAAATCCTAAAAAGTTACAAGAGATAAGAACATTATATTTTTATTTTTTATTAACAAGTTATAATTGTATATATTTATAGTATAAGATGTGATGTTAGCTGTATATAATGCAAAATGATTAAGTCAAGTCAATTAACATATTCATCACCTCACACACCATTTTTTAGGGTGAGAATGTTTGAAATGCAATTTCAAAATATACAATACACTATGCATGATGTGTGCAATAGATCTCAAAAAATTATTCTTCTATGTAACAGAAACTTTATACACTTTGACCAACATCTCCCCATTCTCCTTACCACCAGGAGCCAAGTGTAACAATCATTTAACTCTGTACTGTTACAAGATTGACTATATTAGATTCTACATATCTGTGAGATCATGTGGCATTGTCTTTCTGTGCTGGGCTTATTCACTTAACATAATATCCTTCAGGTTCATTCATGTTATTGCAAATGAAAGAATTTTCTTCTTTTTTTTAAGGCTGAATAAATTCCTTTGAATATATATAGATATTCTTTTAATCCATTCATTCTTTGAGGAACCCGGTTGATTCCATATCTTAGCTATTGTGAATAATGCTTCAACGAACATGGGAGAGCAGATATCTCTTTGACATACTTATTTCAAGTCTTTTGGCTATACACACAGAAGTGAGATTTCTGGGTAATATAGCAGTGGTATTTTTAGTTTTTTAAGGAAAGTCCATACAATTTGCCATTGTGGCTATACCAATTTACATTAATATCAAAAAGTGTACAAGGATTCCTTTTATTCTATATCCTCTTCAACATTCATCTTTTGTCTTTTTGATAATAGCTGTTCTAACAGATGTGAGGTGATATCTCAATGTGGTTTTAAGTTGCTTTTCCCTAATGTTTAGTGATGTTGAGCATTTTCTTCAACTACATATTGACCATCTGTGTGTGCTCCTTTCAGAAATGTCTCTTTAGGTGCTTAGCCATTTTTTAATCAAGTTCTTCCTTTTCTTGCTGCTCAGTTGTTTGAGTTCCTTATGCAGTTTGGATATTAATCCCTTATCAAATATACGGTTTGCAGATATTTTCTCCAAATCTGTGGGTCATCTTTTTATTCTTTCAATCATTTTATTTGCTGTGGAGAAGCTTTTAAGTTCTATAATCCCATTTATCTATTTTTGCTTTTCTTGCATGTACTTTTGGGGTCACATCCTAAAAAATCACTGCCCATATCAATGCCACAGAGCTTTTCCCCTAAGTTTTCTTCCAGTAGTTTTACAATTTCAAGTCTTACATTTACATTTTTATCCATTTTGAGTTACAGACTTACAACACTACACTCTAGCAATGGATAGAACAACCAGACAGAAGGTAAGGAAAGAAATATAGGACTTAAACAACACATTAAACCAACCTGATTTAACAGGCATATACAGAACAACACCACTATCTAACAACAATAACATACATATTCTCCTCAAGTATACATGGGATATTTTTCAGGGTAGACCATATGATAGGTCACAAACAAAGTATCAATATATTTTAAAATATAGATGTCCTGTGAAGTATCTTCTCCAACCACGATGGGGTAAAAATTAAACAACATGGAAACAAGCAATGAATGAAGGAAGAAATCACAAGAATAATTAGAAAATACTTAAAAATTAATAAAAATGAAAACATAATGTACGAAAACTTATGAGACACAGAGAAAGCAGTGATAAGAAAGAAATTTATAGCTATAAAGGCTTATGTTTTAAAAAAGGTCTGTAATCAACATCTTAAATTTATAACTTAAAGAATTAGATAAAAAAGGACAAAGTAAACCCAGAGCTAGCAGAAAAAAAGGAAGTAATAAAAATTAGAACAGAGATTAACAAAATACAAATAGAAAACCATTCAAGAAAATCAATAATACTAAAAGTTGATCTTTTAGAAAGATCAACAAAACTGAAAAATCTTTAACTAGATGGACAAAGTAAAAAAAGAGAGAGAGAAGACTTGGCCAGACATGGGGGCTGATGCCTGTAATCCTAGCACTTTGGGAGGCTAAGGCAGGAGGATCACTTGAACTCAGGAGTTCAAGACCAGCCTGGGCAACATAGTGAGACCCCCTCTCTATTATTTAAAAATAAAAGTTTTAAAAGAGAGAAGACACAAATTACAAAGTTAGAAATGAAAGTGGAAACATTATTACCAATTCTACCTAAATAAAAAGATTATAAGTGAATACTATGAACAATTATACACCAATGTATTGGATAATGTAGATAAAATGGACAAATTTCTAGAAATACAAAAATCTACCAAGACTAACTCATGAAAAAACAGAAAATCTGAATAGACCTATAGCTAGTAAGGAAATAGAATCAGTCATTTAAAAACTCCAAAAAAAGAAAAGCCATGCAGCTAGTGGCTTCACTGGTGAATTCTACCAAACATTTAAAGAACTAACATTGATCCGGCTCAAACTTCTCTCAAAAAAATTGAAGATAAAGTAACACTTCCTAACTCGTTCTATGAGGTCAATATTACCCTGATACCAACTACAGACAAAGACACTGCAAGAAAACTACAAATGTCCCTGAAGACCACTGACACAAAGATTCTTAATGAATAACAGTATATTGAATGTAACAGTATGTTTAAAAGATTGCAGCATGACCAAGTGCAAGAATGGAATGCAAGAATGATTCAACATACAAAAATAAACCAATGTCATACACCACATTAACACAATGGGTAAGGGGAAAAAATACATGATTATCTCATTTGATGCAGAAAAAACACTTAAAAAATTTTACACTCTTTCATTATAAAAGTACTCAATGAACTAGGAATGAAAGGAAACTACCTCAACGTAATAAAAGCTGTATGTGAAAAAAGTCAGTGAACATCATACTCAATGGTATAAGATTGAAAGCTTTTCATCTAAGGTCAACAATAAGGTAAGCATGTCTACTTTTGCTACTTCTATTCTACATGGTACTGGACACTCTAGCCAGATCAGAAAGGCAAAAAATTAAATTTACAAAGGCATCCAAGTAAAAGAGAAAGAAGTAAAATTATCTCTTTTCACAGATGTCATATTTTATGTAGAAAACTCAAATGATTCCACAAAAAATGCTTAAAACTGATAAATGAATTCAGAAAACAGCAAAATACAAAGTCAACACACAAAATTCAGTTGCATTTCTATGCATTAAAAATGAAAAAAAATTATAAAACAATTCTATTTATGATAATATGAAAAAGAATAAAATATGTATAAATTAATGTAAGGAATAAAAGACATTAACAATAAAATTACAAAACATTGCTGAAAGAAATTAAAGAAGACATACATGGTTGGAAATTCATGCCATGTTTATGGATTTGACAGCTTAAAATGTGAAAATGTCAATATTACTCAAAATGATTCATAGATACAGTGTAATCCCTATTAATATCCCAAATGACCACATTTGCAGAAATAGGAAACCCCAACCTAAAATTTGTATAAAATGTCAAAGGACTCCTGAATGACAAAACTGTCTTTAAAAAGAACAACCTAGAGGACTCACATTTCCTGATTTTAAAACATACCAGAAAACTAGAGTAATCAAAGGAGTAGGATAGTAGCATAAAGTCAGACATTTAGACAAATGGAATAGAATGGAAAGTTCAAAAATAAATTCTTACATATATGTTTGTGCATCAAAAACACTATCAAGAGAGTAAAAAGGTCACCCATGGCATAGGAAAAAAATTTCCAAATTATATTTCTGATGAGGGATTAATAATACACAGAACTCCTAAAACTCAATAACAGAAAAAGCAAGGTGATTCAAAATGGGCAAATAATTTGAATAGACAAATACGTGGAATAGAATATAGTCCAAAAATAGACCCACATACTATAAAATTTAACAAGGGGCAAGGGCAATTCAGCAGAGAGAGAATAGCCTTTTAACAAAGGTTGCTTGGACAATTAGACATGCGTATGCCAAAATAAAAACAAGTAAGCAAAATAAACAAGCAAAAAACTTTAATACTATATCCATCACACTATATATTTTTTAAACTCAAAATGGTTATAAACCTAAAACTGAAAAGAAAACGCGGACGAAAATCTTTATGAGCTTGTAGTAGGCTTGGATTTCTTAGAAATAACACCAAATGCATCATCGAGAGAAGAAGTATAGATAATTTGGAGTTTATCAAAATGTAAAACTTCTATTTTCTGAAATGCATTGTTAACAGAATGGAAACATAAGTCACAAATTTGGAGAAAATCTTGCAAATCATATATTTGGTAAAGGACTTGTTTCCAGAATAACAAAGAAAGCTCCAAACTCAATAATAAAAAACTCAGTAAAAAATAAACCAAAGGTTTGAAGAGACACTTCGCCAATGAAGATATATGAATGGCAAATAATGCACACACACAAAATGTTCATCAGTTGTCCTTAAGTAAATGCAAATTTAAAAAAATGAGATACTACTATACACCTAGTGGAATGGCTAAAATTAAAAATCTGACGACTCCAAGTGTTAACAAGTTTGTGGAAGAACAAAGTATCATACATTGCTGGTAGGAATGTAAAAGTAGTTCAACTACTTTGGAAAACAGTTTGAGAGTATCTTAAGAAGTCAGATATACCTTTAGAATATGTTCACCCATCTCATTCCTAGGTATTCATCCAAGAGAAACGAAAGCATGTCTGCCCACACAAAGACTTATACATTGATGTTATAGCATTTGCATATTTGCTATTGTAGTTGTAATTTACAAAAATGTATTTGTAATTTACACAAACTAGAGACAACCCAAATATCTATCTTGAGTGAACAAATAAACAAACTTGTAAATTGGTACAAGGAACCAATAAGCAATAAAAAGAATGGACTATTTATACACGTAATAACATAGATGAATCTCAACAATAATTATGCTGAGTGAAAGAAGCAGTTTCTATAAAATTCTAAAAAATGCAGCCTAATCTCTGGTGAGAGATGGGAGATCCACTGATGCCTGAATGTAGCGGATAGGAAGAATAGATAGTACTATTTAAAAAGGGGCATAAGGACACTTTTTCAAGTGATAAATATGTTCACTATATTGATATTGTGGTGGTGGGGGCTTCGTGGAGATATATATACACACACACACATATATATGTGTATATACATATGTCACATATTATCAAATTGTACATCTTTAGTATATACAGTTCATTTTGTGTTAATTGTACCTCAATAAAAGTGCTTTTATAAATTCCAAGGAGCTCCAAATACTCTTTCTCTTATACTTGGGGAAAGAGATAAGGGTTTGCCTACCACTTCAGCATGGGTTCAAAGATACCACCTACCCTTGCTTAGGAATTATGGGAAGTGATTACATTCAGTGATAATTTGTAACCTCATTTGAGAAAGTTCCAGTGGGTTAGACTTCATCTAATCTTAAGGATAAGTACTAACAAATCTAAAAAAAGTTTCTGTACAAAGCATCTTCTCCCCAAAATTTTGCTAGGATTACTTATTGCAATATTTTGTTTCTGATAAAAGTTGTAGAAAGCTTTATGTAGTACACTTTATTGTCACATTTATTAAATTTTCCCCAGGAAAAAGAAAAAAATAATTGCATAGTAAAAATCTAGAAGGATATCTTTAGGCTCATGAAAGGAAAGTACATTCAAAAAGAGGACTTTACTGAAGACTGTCTAGAACCAAGGTACATTATGAACTGAGTGCTTAACTGCAAAAATTGGAGCAGGAAGGGGATATTTTAGGTGAATAAAATAAATGATCAGATCACGCAATTTTAACATAAGAGTAGCAAAAAAAAAATAATGATTATTTCCCCAATATCCATATTATTGCTTTCCCGTCTTGTCAGATCTCTGCTTAGATGCCATCTCTTCAGTCAGAACTCTTAATGCCACTCTACATAATGTTAGCCTTCAACTCTTTTGCTCTACCATCTTACCCTGCTCTTCTTTTTTTTCTTTTCTGGAGCATTATTAGCACCTGACATCTGTAGCTTGTTATAAAGTATTTGTTTCCCTTTTCCCCACAAGAAAATAATATCCGTAAGTGTCAAAACATTGTCCAAAGGTCATGTTCACACAATGTCCTCAGATCCTAGAACAACGTCTGGCACACAATACCAACTCAATAAATATTTGTTGAATAACTGGAGTAGTAGCAAACTACAAATAATCAAATATTTGTGCCTCTTCCTTACTACTACTCTGTTGTGAAGGGTTTAGAAACCAAGCAATAAACTAGAATATATCTTGTGTTTCTTTCCCCAAACTCAGAGCTTCCGAATCACAAACACCTGCTAACATGATCCTTTGAAGCCAGAGCCCATTCTTCATTTTAAAGCTTTTTTATGTGCTCTGTATCCCAGACTGGCAAATAAGTCCCCTACATTCCAGAAGCTCACATTCTAGACTTGCTTCTTATTGCAGGCTTCCTGGGTACCTTTGTCAATAAAAAAAAAAAGGAAACAGGTGGAAAATAATTAGATTTGCATATCTGCAAGAGTCGTTTAATTTTCTGTCATAAGCGTAGCTCCTGAAAAAAAATTCCACTAAGATTTCTGCAAATCACTTCCAAAAGACCTCACACTGAATAAAATTCTTAGAGTAAAATAGTGTCTTCAAGAGTATAGCCAGATATGCCTCTGTCAAGTTTAGTGTATGAATGTAGACATGGGCATCTGTTCAGTGGGTTTGATGGATCACAGCACCAACTGGCGACAGGGTCCAGGCTCCCTTGGTCCCAACCCTGAAAATCTCTCTTCCACTATGGATTATGCAGGAGTAATTATCCCAGGTCCCAGACTTCAAGATGGTTCAGGAGATAAATAAATTATGTAGTTTTCTACAAAAGGAGCCTGACAGTAGTATCTTAGCTCTAGATGATTTTAATAGGGTCCATGGCCCTCTCTATAAGCTGTAGAAAAGAGAAGTACTGTCAGTTTGTCAGACACCTTCATGCTAACTCACTGGTATATAAAGCAATTAGAACTAACTTGTGCTTATACCATTTCACAGCCACACCTCAAAATGCTGCTAACCTTTAGCTAGAACACCATGCTTAATCATCCTCTAATATTACCAGTGCCAAAAAATTAAAAATCCCTTAAGAGATAACAATAAAAAGTCATCCATTTATGCTGCACAATGCATCTCCCCATGCATATAACACAGAACACAGAAGCTGGTAGGACTCTAATTAATAAGATGCTTGGATTCTGATTCAACTGACATAAAGAAGTGAAAGATACAGGAGGTTGAATAATTTTCTCACACTCTAGGAAACAGAGCTAGAATAAGAACCTAAGTCCCCCCAACTCCCATTTCAGTTGTTTTTCTACAACCATCAATAATGTTCTAGATTTGTGGTGTTTAAACATTTTTGTTTAGCAGCAGGACCCTTTCACAAACAAATTTCTACTAGAAATCTGATATAAGCAACAAAGATGAGGTGATCTGATTGGAGAATTGTGGAGCCACCCCTCCACAAAGTAGCAGAGTCCCAGCTTTGCTTTTTGATATGGTTTGCCAACCAAACCTCAACTTGAATTGTAATAATCTCCATGTGTCAAGGACGGGACCAGGTGGAGGTAACTGAATCATGGGGGTGGTTTCCCCCATGCTGTTCTCATGATAATAAGTGAGTCTGATGAGATCCAATGGTTTTATACGTGTTTGGCATTTCCCCTGCTTGCACTCATTGTCTCTCCTGATGCCCTGTGAAGAGGTGCCTTCCACCATGAGTGCAAGTTTCCTGAGGCTTTCCCAGCCATGTGGAACTGTGAGTCAATTAACCCTCTATCCTTGATAAATTACCCAGTCTCATGTATTCTTTCTTCATAGCAGCATAAGAATGGACTAATACACTTTTCCTATCAACAGTTGAAGACTAGAAGAAATGACTAAGAAAAAATTGCAAAGTTTGTGAAATCTGATTACATCTCACAGCACCACTGTTTCTAATATACTTTTCTCTATTGGGTGGTCTAACCTGTCCTAATTTATGATGCATTTAGCACCTCTGCACAATAACCCTATTATTTAAAGCTGGAAGCAGTCATTGGTACATTGATTTAAAACTATTCTCAGTAATGCTTATCCACTCACAGTCCAATATGCTTTATAAGACTCTTTTTAATTTTGAAATATAAATTTCTCTCCTATTAAACATTTTAAACATCTGAGAACAGTTTAGGGCAACTATGTAGACAACAGAGCTATAAATCTGCTATATGAAGCAGAGCTTTCTAACTGGCTTTAGTTATTTCACGCAACCTGAGCTGAAATCAGGACTATACATTTTCTTTTCAGCTCTACATGCCTGGATTGTAAAGCTGACCCAGCCACTTACTTGCTATGTAAACTTCAGTACATTTCTTTACTTTTCCTAGTATCAATTTTCTTATCTGCCAATTGGGCTTAATCATTCTGTTTCAGAAATTTGTTAAGAAGCATCAAAGATGACAAAGAATACAGTACAGCGTACAGTGCTTAAGGTAACAGTAAACATTGATCCAGTGTCTAATTTCTTCTCTCCTTTTGGGGAAATGATGGTTTGAGTAAAATAGGCTGTGACTGCTAATGTACTATTCCCGGTAGCTGGTGGAAAGGAAGATACCATTAGCTACAGTGTTTTGGAACTGGTACATATTCTTCCCAAATAAAAGCTCACCCTTCATTCCAGCCCCTTCCCAACCTTGGTTTTTACTCCTTTGCTTTCTAGATGGTTCATTCATTCAACAAACGTGTGGTTTTAATTCCTGGTTTCTCTCTCTCCATCTCTCTCTCTCTGTGTGTGTGTGTCTGTCTGTCTCTCTCTCTCTCTCTCTCTCTCACACACACACACATACACACACACACAGACGTGCACACAAACCAGGCACAGTTTATTTTCTTAAGGGTTAAGGTTCTGTATAGATAGGCTACATATTTTTCTCATAGCCACACACACCTAAGGGTTTCACAAATACTTATGGGGTGGTTTATCATATGTAGGAGTCCTTAAGATAGTAATAGAATTATATAAATAATTCTAGTTTAGGATATGAAAGTGGTTGTGTATATATACCTGCTTATCCTACAGTTTAATAAATGGTACATAGTTAATTCTATAAAATAGGTGTTAATTCTCATCTTTATGTGGTCTTCTTGAAAACTCAAACTAAAATAACTTTTCAGAAATTGAAAAGAAGAAACTGAAGTAAATGGATGCCAGTGATAAATGTATTAGGATTTCAGTATCCAGAGTGGGCAAATACAAGTCTTCCTGTCTCAGTTATATAGCATCACCTGACAAAGGGTTTCCTATCAGTCTTCAGCTTAGTGCATTCCCCACTTCCCCTGCTCTGAGTTTTGTTCCACAAGAAATGATATTTCCTAGGATCTTCTGCCTCTGGGCCTCTGGATAGATTTGGCCAATAAGAAGGCAGTGGCAGGTGATTGGACGATAGGATGAGGAAGTAAGCTGAGGTACTTCTCTCCCTTCTCTATTTCCTGTAGTGTCTTCAGCAGTGGCTATGTTTCCTCCATGATAACAGCTCCTGATGGACAAACGGACTGTGGTCCAGCTCTTGTGGAACCTCCTCTCTGTCTATCTAACCAGGTGATAGGGACTTCCTGCTGATCCTGATTGCTCGATTGCCTCACTAGCTATTTGGCTTCCCAGAGATTCTAGCACCTGTTTAATCAGTTCCAAGAGTTAAATTTCTTGTTTCTTGTTTCTTGCTGAAAATTAAACACTGTAAAAACGTTTACAGTGATCTCAGTATTTATCTGAACTTTGCCTTATATACAAGGCTTGCTCTGATGTAAGTATACTATACATTTAGATACGTGCTGTGCATATGTCTATGTAAGCACTGTGAACACAGATAAAAAATTAACTTATGTTATATCCAACACATTACCTGGGATGCAGTCGGTATTTAATGTGCATTACTTGGTGAATTGACTGTATATGGTATCAGGGAAAATAGCATAAAATGTAATTCAAATGTGGAAAATACACACTAACTACAATCATTTCATGACTTGAAACCATTTATGCCTCTTCACTGTTGTGACAGTAATATACGTGTCAAATCAACAGTATTAAGTTTCAATTGACTAGGTATATAAACTATATATAGGTCCACCTCTTCATTTTTCACTCCTTTGAAGTGATTGCCTTCTCAGCACTTCAATATTTATATTGCAGCCAGGCGGAGTGGCTCATGCTAGTAATCCCAGCACTTTGGGAGGCCAAGGTGGGCGGATCTGAGGTCGGGTGTTTGAGACCATCCTGGCCAACATGGAGAAACCCCGTCTCTGTAAGAATACAAAACTAGCCGGGTGTGGTGGTGCATGCCTGTAATCCCAACTACTCGGGAGGCTGAGGCAGTAGAATTGCTTGAACTCGGGAGGCGGAGGTTGCAGTGACTTGAGATATCACCATTGCACTCTAGTCTGGGCAACAAGAGTGAAACTCCGTCGCAAAAAAAAAAAAAAAAGAAAAAATTTATATTGCCTGTTTTACAGGAGACTCCTTGCCTCAAAACTCTAAAATTTGGTTACTGTGGTTTTTTGTTTGTTTATGTTTTTGGTTTGGTTTGGTTTGGTTTTCTTTTGTTTTGAGAGACAGGGTCTCACTCTGTTGCCCAAGCTGGAGTGCAGTGGCACAATCACAGCTCACTGTAGCCTCGACCTCCTGGGCTTGATCAAGCAATCCTCCCACCTCAGCCTCCCAAGTAGCTGGAACTACAGGCATACACAACCATGCCCGGCCAATTTTTAAATTCTTTTGTAGAGACAGTGTTTCACTGTGTTGTCTAGGCTGGTCTCAAATTCCTGGGCTCAAGCAATCCCCTTGCCTCAGACTCCCAAAGTCTGGGATTACATGTGGGAGCCACAATGGTTGGCCCTGATTAATATTTTGTTTAGCAACAGTTAATCAATCAATATTTTAATGGCATTATATCAATACTCTCTGGAGTTTATAGGGCAAATGAGAAATCAAAATTGATTAAAAAATGAAGTATCCCCAGAGAAGATATAATGATATAGTTGATTTCTTAATTTAGACTATCCCCATAAGATATAAATATTCTGAGTTATGGAAACAATTAGAAAATAAAATTTTAAAATAATTTACAATGGAAAGAAGTAGAAAAACTGATTAGAGAAACATTGTTGGCAAACTGCTTAGCGTATTAACCAATATTTTTAGGAAGATTAATCATTGATAAGGCAAAGTGAGTGAACGAGATTAGGAGGCTATAATAATTAATGTATGAGATAAGCACAAATGACAGTGGTCACTATTACAGTGAAAAAAGTGTAATGAGTGCTAGAAATGTAGTGAAGAACACATTTTTAAAGAGTTATGTCTTTTTTTTTTTTTTTTTTTTTTTTTTTGAGATGGAGTCTTGCTCTGTCTCCCAGGCTGGAGTGCAGTGGCACAATCTTGGCTCACTGCAAGCTCCACCTCCTGGGTTCACGCCATTCTCCTGCCTCAGCCTCCCTGGTAGCTGGGACTACAGGTGCCCACCACCATGCCCGGCTAATTTTGTGTATTTTTAGTTAAGATGGGGTTTCACCGTGTTAGCCAGGATGGTCTCAATCTCCTGACCTCGTGATCCACCCGCCTCGGCCTCCCAAAGTGCTAGGATTACAGGCATGAGCCACTGCTGTCAGCTGTCTTCTGGATTAATAATACAAATAATGCTAATTACCATTAATATTCAAAAGAAAAGATGGAAATAACAATGACTTCAAAGTTTCTAGTCAAGATCCAGAAGACTGGTGATAGTGTCTGCAGAAGTAGTTAAGGTAAAACAAGAAACCAAGGAGGAGGGAAGATGGTTAATTTGGCAGGTACATAGAGTTTAAATAACGCTAAATATCCAAATTTAAATGTCCAGCGTAATAGGGAATTTCAACCTTCAAATTGGATTATTTTCAAAACTTAAATTTATTTATAGGTGAACTACATTCTTACCCTGCTAATTAGTTGGTGAAATACTTTAAATAGAAGAAAACAACTAAATTCACACTTTAAAAGTCCATGGAAATGTTTTTCTAAAGCACCAACGGGGAGGAAAGTCAGTATTTTTATTTGTTCATATGATTGATAGTAATGAATCCTGGCTTTGCTCAGACAAGGCAAAGAAATTTAGGATTTCCAAAGCAGTAGCCAAGTATGGTTTGCTTGTCTCATCCATAATCTTCTACATGAGTGTTTCTTTCTGAAAATTACACTTCTTCCTCTGAACACCACTCTAAAGAGTGGAGTGCATTATGTTGCTTTCCCTTCAGCAGGTTTAATTTTATTTTGTAATTAACAATAGCTAGTTTGGGAATTATACTGTGATATCACTTGGTTTTGAATTTTCATTGAGTCTTTTCATGAAAAATTACAAACTCCTCAGAGGGACTGATGTAGTTTGTTGCCATGGATAATTGTCTCTAAATAAACTCAGGGTTGTTAAGTGGATATGAACAGATGGAAATAAATTGATGGAAGTTGACTATTGTGCCTCTTGGCTCCTGTTTATTTGTTACCAGCAGCATATCTTTTTGTCTTGTCAGGCCCGGCATTTTATGCACTTGAACTTTAACAATGTCAGCTGGATTCCTCCTCAGAACTGGCATAGAAATTGCTCCAGGGTAGAGCCCTCTGCCAACCTGACCAGAACCACAGCAGAAACCAATAGCCTAATTACCGTTCTCTAAGCCCCATAGGAAGAAGGTCACATATATTGGTACAGCTGTCTAACCATGTCCAGGTTTACCTAACCTCAGTCGAATTGTAGGCAGGCTCTATTAAAGCATCACAATCTTTCCACTCTTATTTTACATATAGGGAAAATGAAGCTAGGGGAGAGAAAATTATTCAGCCTGGTGTTTAGTCATTCATTAAACTAATTTCACAATTACCTATTAAGTGCCAACTACAGGCCAGCCACTGTTCTGGACACCAATAATTCAATAGTCATAAGGCACTGTCTCTGCCATAGTGGTGGTAAGGGTGACAGATAAGTCAGCAGGAAATTAAGATACAATATGATCAGTACTTTGATAAGCACAAGTAAGAATGTAAGAATGGTATAGAAGCTCACAAGAGGGACACTTACCTTACTTTTGATGTCTAGATAGTTTCCAAAAGATGGAACACCTATTGTGACCTGGAAGATGATTAGATAACTGGCCAAAAAATAACTCACTGCCAAACTTACTGGCCATCCAATCAAGCTTGGCTCCTAAATATTTCAATTTAAACCAATAAATGCTTATGGGAATCCTGCATGTTTCTAACACTTTGATAGAAATTTTAGAAGGATGCCAGAAAAATATAATACCAAGATGTCTGCCCTCAGAAGACTGCAGTTCTATTGGAGAAAGCAGAATCAAAACACTTGAATCAATTAGGAGACAGTAAGAAGGATATTAGATTAAAGACTATGACATGTTTATAAATAATATTATTGTATGAGAGATCCTCAGAGTCACTTGATAGACTTCAATTGAAAGGCAGAGCTAAGCTGAGGCTTGACAAATGGGTAGGCAGTAAAGTGAGAATTTTTATCTTCTTCAGATATCACTAATCTCACTCCAAATTATGGCTAGAGTCTACCCACAACATTAACGCTGAAAACATTTTTTTTTCCAGACTGATTCTTTTGGAAACCACTTCTTTTCTCAAACCAACTCTTATAGGCTCAATGGTGTTGCCCCCCAAAACTAGGCTGAACTCCCAGTACCTGAAAAAGTTACCTTATTTAGAAATAGGGTCTTTGCAGATATAATCAGGTTAACACAAGGTTATATGAATTAGAATGGGTCTTAATCCAGTATGACTGATATTCTTATAAGAAGAGAATCAGAGACAGACACACTAAGAATTAATATGACGTGAAGACACACAGAGAGAATGTCATGTGATGATGGAGGAAGAGATTAGAGTGATGTGTCGACAAGCCAAGAGGCTCCAAAGATTGCCAGTAACACCAGAACTTAAGAGAAAGGCATAAAACAGATTCTTTTACTGAGCCTCCAGAAAAAGCATGAATGTAAATGACGCTTTGATTTCAGACATTTAACCTCCCAAAGTGTGAAGGAATAAATTTCTGTTAAGTCACCTGGTTTGTGGTACTTTGTTATGGTAGCCCAAGGAAACTAATACACAAACTGGGCATGTTGACTCCTGAAAGAAATTTGGCATGTGTGAATACTGTAAATGAATAATAGCTTTAAGATTGTGTGAAATTTCAAGTGATATGGAAAGATAAAGGATTCAGCAGCAGGGCAAGGCTGATTACCCAAAGTGGGTTATTGCAGAGAATGAGCTTTTGAACACAGAGATTAAGCCCTCCATAGCATCAGTCTCAGACGTAATGGCATGAAGGAACTGGAGAACCTCCACCATAACTAGTGTAGGGTTCACTGGGGCTCTGGCTATCCTCTCCTAGGAATATCCTTTTAAATAAAACATTATAATATCAAAGATGTGAATATTTTGCTCAAGGAGTATGAAAATTGCAATAGTGTTTTATGTAGTTTTGGTTAGCTGATAAGTTTTACAACATCATATAGTTTTTAAAATCATATTTTGAAAAAGGAAAACAATAAAAAAGAATATGAAACACTAGAGAAAGAAAACAATAAAGAAAATATATATATATATGTGTATATATATATATATATACACATAATCACCAAATGTTTAGAAAGTACATATTTACATTGATGGTGGCATTTCAAACATCCTGGTAGCTCTACTTTTAAAATATATGTGACCACTTCTCATAAATAGCAAATCTACATTTATGGTCCAAGCCACTGCCATCTCCTACCTGAATTATTGCAACAAGTTCCTCGCTGTTTTCATTCTTACCCCACAAGGATCCACACAACAATCAGAGTAATTTTGTTAACAATTCAGTCTACATCATTCCTCTGATAAAAACTCTCCAATCGTCCCCTATCTCTTCTAGCATGAAAGAAACCCAGAACCCTTATAGATAGTTCTACAATACCATATAAGATCTGGACCCAGTTACCTGTCTGATCTCATGTCCTACTATTCTACTCCCACAGAATTTCTATCTTCCTAGGAATACAATCATGCCAGGCATGTTCTTGCCACAGCCTAGATATCCCAGAATGTATCCCTCACCCCTCAAAGCCTTTGCTCAAATGTCACCTTCTTTTCAAGGTCTTCCAGACCACACTATTAAAATGACACCACACACTTTCTACATTCCCCAACCCCTTTCTTGCTTTTTCTCCAATGCACTTATCATCTTCAAGTATACAACATAATTTGCTTATTTAATTGATTTATTGCTTGTTTCTTTCCCAGCAGCTATAAGATCCATGAGAACAAGAATTTCTGTTTATTCTGTTGACTGTTATATTTTATTGCCTAGAATCATGTCTGGCATAATAGGTACTCAATAAATATTTGTTCAATGACAGGATAAGGATATTTATCTCAGCATTATTTAAAATAGCAAAATATTGGAAATGACCTACATATCCAACAAAGGAATGGCTAAATAAACAATGATACTTTTCAATAAAATATTATATGCCTGTTAAATTAATTGTATGTGCTTCATCATCTGTGTATTTACAATCAAATAATTTAAAAAGTTGAATACAATCAAAGGTTTCCTTTAAAGAAAACTACATCAAATTGCTTGTGATGGAAAAAGAAAAAATAAAAATGCTTTGTTAAGGTGATGGAATTATAGTACATTTTGGAATTTTAAATAATAATGTTTGATATCTGTGTTACTATACATATTTTTAAAGTAAAATGGAGCTATATTAGAATACTAAAAACAGAACCAGAGTTATATTTTGAGATAGCTACATTCATTGTCACTTGGTGAAGTTTTAAAAATCAACTTTATTCTGATTATTAAAACTAATAGTTTCATTCTTGAAGAGCAGAAAATGTCATTGACATATTCAAGTTATAAAAATGAAGTAGAACTTTTCTGTCATGCATGCTGAGTTAAACTATTACGTAGTTTAAATTTACTCAGAAAATTCTGAACATAGTTTCCCGATGGTTCAAAGTAGGAAAGTGTTACTATGTTTGCTAATACATGCCCTGAATTCCAATGGGCTTAGGGAAATTTGGGACTTTAAAGAACTATTGACATACAGGCCAGCCGCGGTGGCTCACACTTGTTAACCCCAGCACTTTGGGAGGCCAAGGCGGGTGTTTCACTTGAGATCAGAAGTTCGAGACCAGCCTGGCCAACATGGTGAAACC
>NW_012123820.1:3919991-3963728 GCF_000951035.1 Colobus angolensis palliatus
GGGAGGGAAAAAGAAAAGAAAAGAAAAGAAAAGAAAGAGAAAGAAAAGAAAAGAAAGAAAAGGAAGAAAAGAAAGAAAGGAAAGAAAAGAAAGAAAGAAAGAAAAGAAAGAAAAGGCTTGACATACAACCATATGTAATAAAGCCTGAATATCAACAGGGAAACCCAAGGCTTTAGGAGAACGTTGCTTATAATAAAAAATATTCCTGCTGAAGGAGAAAGGCTGATACATTTCCAGAAAAAATGTATATCTAAACTTTAGGTGAAGATTTTTTCTGGCTTTGCAGCAATTACCCCAATATCCTCAATCTTCTCTAAAAGTCTAAGCTGCCCAGTACCCAACAGTCTTACATTGATTGTGCTCTGTAGAATCTGGGTTCAGCCTTGGAGCAATATATGAAAGAAAACAGAAAACAGTCACAGAAGCCTGGATAGACAGAGTTGCTGGCTGCTTTGTGGACCACTGTACACCTGAGAAAGGTGATTATTGAAAGGAAAAGAGGTAGGAAGAGATGGGATCCTTCTGCCTCTTGGGTGGACACCATGCAGGTGGGAACACTTTGGTTATACACAATTCCTTTCCTATCCACAAGGTTGCATCCTGTTACATTCTATGAAAATTAGTGGGACAGCATACACGGCAGTTGATTTTTTGTACACACATGAAATAAGTAAAATGAATCAGTAAATAAATGAGTGGAAGAATGAATGAGGAGGATGAAAAAGCAAAGGAAGAGAATGGAATGAAAAGAAAGGAAATGAAAAGAAAGGAAAGGAAGAAGCACTATCACTAAATATGAAAATCAGAAAGAAAGGAAAGAAAAATAAATGACTAGGAAAATAAATTTGGAATTAAATAGATTAAAAGAATGACAGAAATATAAGAAATTTAGCTAAAGTAACTGGAAAAGAAAATAAAAGAAAGACCCAATTGTTAGAAAATGCCTAGTTTTCCAAACAACATTTCAGGTTTTCTCAATATTCTGTGGAAGTCACACATGCAAAGAGAATGATGGTTTGGTCTGAAGGAGGCTGGACAGATATGGAGAGAAAGATGGAAAGATGTCCATATTGATGGATAGATGTTGATGGAAAGATAAACATTGGTTTTTAAAGTATCTAGTGATTTTTGTTCTCATCGCTATTTTATTTTATTTTATTTTATTTTTGAGACGGACTCTTGCTCTTGTCGCCCAGGCTGGAGTGCAGTGGCGCGATCTCGACTCACTGCAACCTCTGCCTCCTGGGTTCCCGCCATACTCCTGCCTCAGCCTCCCGAGTAGCTGGGACTACAGGTGCGTGCCACCATGCCTGGCTAATTTTTTGTTGTATTTTTAGTAGAGATGGGGTTTCACTATGTTGGCCAGGATGGTCTGGATATCCTGACCTCGTGATCTGCCTGCCTCAGCCTCCCAAAGTGCTAGGATTACAGGCGTGAGCCACTGCACCTGGCTTATCACTTTTTACATTTGGAATCAATCACGCTAAAAGGATATTTCACTAATATTAGGTTTCTACAAACAGTTAACAAAGGTAATAGAGAAGCCATTAGGCTGAGAGAGCTCTACCATTTTGATTTTCTCTGTAAACAAACTGATTTCCAAGGTAAACAGTAAAACAAAACCAGACTTAACCAATCAGAAACCTCCAGCTAACCTCTAACTAGGGACTTTCCATCAGATAATGCCCAAATAAGCCAAATGCTGAGCTGTTGCCCATCAGTAATTTCTTCACTTTGCTTCTATAATCACCCTATGAAAATCCACTGCCAAAATTGCTAAGGCAGAGCTCTGTGAATCTCTTCTGGTCCTAAAGCTGCCCAGTTCATGAATGGATCCTTGCTCAGATAAACTCTGCTAAATTTAATCTGTCTAAAGTTTTTTTTTTTTTTAAAAAAAAGTAACTTACAACAAAATATTTCTTCATATTTCAAAAAGCACATTAAATCATGAGGCAGGTATTAAAGAATTCATCAATGCTTTTATGAAGGGCATTATTATTATTACATTTAAAATAAATAATATTTAAAATGATATGGTTTAAAGATGTTAAATCCTTGATGGAGTAAAGAATTGTCCTAAAAATAATTCTGGTGATTGGTTGCATAACATTGTGAATGTACTTAACACTAGTGAATTATACACTTTAAAATATCTAAAATGGTAAATTTTATGTTACAGGCTTTACTATAAGTTTTGAAAATTTTAAAAATTAAAGATGTCTTAGATCATAGAGTAAGAACATTAATGATTCAGGGAGAAGCACTTGGTTATAATAAATCTGACATAAATTTAAATTGCAAAATCTAAATACCTATCCTAAAGTGATGATTTTGTATTTGTAAATATCTTAAAATTAGGCATGTGGGGAATTGTGAATGTAATAGGATAGTTGCCTAGGAGATCAAATTTTGTAAAATGAAACAGAGCCTGAATCCAGAAGTGATTAACTTCCAGAAGCTTGATAAATAAACATCTACAAGATTTTAAACCTTAAAAAATTTTGATTTTGCTATTATCTCTGAGACTGCAAAGCTTGAAATTATATGCAGGCATATTTTGTATTATGCGATCTAACTATCTTCTTATCCCCTCTTTGCTAACCTGTAACATCCACATCTCCCCTGCTTCTCTTATGGCTGACCCAGGTAAGTAGCTACAGCTGTTTAGTTCTTTTTCCTTTGCCATCAAGTGTTGGGTTTCAGCTTAAGTTGTTTAAGGAAACGTCACCACTCAAAACTGCCTTTGGCAAAATGCCTCAGACACTAGCCTGTGGAGAAAAAATTATATGCTGAACTTTAGAGAAAATCATTACATTATGTGTGGTGAGAAAATATGAAAATTCTCACATATAGAGACTCTCTAGGAAACTGAAGTCTTGATGCTACCTACATGTAGCATGAAGAAGTAAAACAGGAGTGAAATAGAGTGTCACATTATGAGGAAGCATATTTGACAGAGTTAGGTAGAAAACAGCCAAGCATCAACCGTGTCCCTCTCTCTTCCAAGAAGCTCTTTCCCTAACAGCCTAAGTAATACTAATAGATGGACCTGCATTGATAGAGACAGCAGAGGCCTGAGCACCTAACACCTCCACTATCATGTAGATTGTTAAGGGGCAGCACTTGCACTTTTTGTTGGTTCTCCTGGGATAAAAACATTTAATTTATTAGTACCTACACTCTTCCATTAAGACTCCCCTGCTTCCAGCCTTATAAGGAATAGAGGGCCATGAGTATATCAGTTATGCTTGAGTGAGGTCACTGATGTGAACGCAGGTAGGAGAAACAAAATACAGCCTGGCAGCTTTGCTATAAAGGCTGCCAATTTGAATGCCTAAGGAGGGGCTTAGTGGGAACTGTGAACTGCTTTGAACCAGAGTAAAAAGTGCCTTATGACAAGAAAGTCTAGGGTTACCAGATCTTCTAGTTTGTCAAGAAATGCTGAGATATCTGGATTTTAACATGAAATATCGTGACTTTCAAAGGTTGGCAAGCAATTCAAATTTTTCAACACTATATGAAGGCAAAACTCCAGATGCCCGAGGGCTATATTCAGACTGCAGGTTATCAAATTGTGACCTCAGCTTTCCATACCAAAGACTGAGCAGCTGGAGGGGGAATGGGAGGGAGAGATAAGAAAAACTGAGCTTTAGATAACTGTTAAATGGAGTGGAATTTGGAGAGAAGGAGATTCTTAAGGGAAAGTCTTAGGGATGTTTTCTGTGTAATGGGTGCTGTAAATCCATTTGTAAACCAAAACACCTTCAGTGCTTTTAAAACTGGATTTGTATTTTTTGGATATGATAGCATGCTAATACATGCTTTAGAATAAGAGGGAAAAGGCTTAGCTATACATGTTTACATTTACAAATGATAAATATTGCACTGCCAAATTTTTATGAAAAGATCCTATTTGATTTCATGTCACAGTTTACGATAAAACCACAACTCTCAGAGATTTAGTAAGGCCATCAGAGCTGTTCAAATAGGGTATAAAGGCATAATGCCTCACCAGATTACTATTTCTAGCCAGCAGATGAACCCAACCCAGAGCATAAGTATGAAAGATGGACTGTAATACTTTCAAGGTATGTATTTTCTAATCTCCAGACATACACACACGTGTGCACACACACATCTGACTCTGTAATAAATGCTGTGGACTGAATTGCACCTTCTCATATTCACATGTTGAAGTCCTAGTCCTCAATGTGATGGGATTTAGGTGAGGTCATCAGTGTGGAGCCTTCATGAATGTGTTCAGTGCCCTTATAAGAAGAAACAAAAGAGAGTTCTCCCTGCCTCCCCAGTCTCCCCGACTCTGCCATGTGAGGATACAGCAAGAAAGCAGTCATCTATCTATAAGCCAGAAAGAGGGCCTTCATCAGGACCAACCATGCTCTTGCCCAAAATTCAGACTTCCCATGCTTCTAGAACTGTGAGAAATAAATGTCTGGTGTTTAAGCCACTCAGTCAATGAAAGTTTGTTATAGCAGCCATAGCCGACTAAGACAAATCGATACTCCAAAATTGCAACGTATCATTGGAAAGGTATTTATAAATACCTAATTCTTCCAGTGAGTCTTCAAACTACCTCCATAGTATGCAAAAATCTCCATTATCCAACCAACCTACTGAGGGACTAAGTGGCTAAGTTGGCTGGACTTCCTGGGTCAATAGGGACTTCCCCAAGAGGACTTTCCCCTAAGCTAAAATGAGTCATAGCTGCAAGCTAATGGATTGAAACTTCAACCAATCATACAGGCAGTTTAAGCTCTAGCTGCAGCCTGATGGTTTTAACTAATTAGGCCCTCCAACCCACAAGCCGATAGAAAATAAGCTAATCATATAGGACAGGAAAAGGAAAAGGGGAGGAGTCATAAAGAGATATAAGCATAAGGAGAGGTGACAGCCTGCTAGCAGCCCTCACTCTGGGGGCCTCCTCGGCCTCTGCGTCCACTCTGGCAGCACTTGAGGGGCCCTTCAGCCTGCCACGGCAGTGTGGGAGCCCCTCTCTGGGCTGGCAGAGGCCAGAGCCACCTCCTTCTGCTTGCGGGGAGGTGTGGAGGGAGAGGTGTGGGTGGGAACTGGCACTGCCTGGGCCAGCGCGAGTTCTGGCGGGCATTTGCACGGCTCGGAGGTCCAGCACACTGGAGCGGCCTGAGGGCACTGCCGGCCCAGGGCAGTGACGGGCTCAGAACCGGGGCCAGCAGCTGTGGAGGGTGCACCGGGTCCCTCAGCAGTGCTGGCCCACCGGCACCATGCTCGAGTTCTCGCCAGGCCTCAGCTGCATCCCTGCCGGGGGTTCGGGACCTGCAGCCCACCACGTCCAAGCACCCCACACCATGGTGGGCTGCCATGCCGCCCAAGCCTCCCTGAGGAGGACTGCCCACTGCTCAGTGACACCCAGTCCCATCAACCGCCCAAGGGCTTAGGAGTGCAGGCCCCGCTCGGGACTGGCAAGCAGTTCCCCCTGCAGCCCTGGTTGCGGATCGACTGGGTGAGGCCAGCTGGGCTCCTGAGTCTGGTGGGGACTTGGGGAAATTTTATGTCTAGCTAAGGGATCCTAAACACACCAGTCAGCACTCTCTGTCTAGTTCAGGGATTATAAATGCACTAATCAGCACCCTGTCAAAATGGTCCAGTCAGCTCTCTGTAAAATGGAACAATCAGCTCTCTGTAAAATGGACGAGTCAGTAGGATGTGGGTGGGGTCAGATAAGGGAATAAAACCAGGTTGCCCGAACTGGCAGTGGCAACCCACTCGGGTCCCCTTGCAAACTGTGGAAGGTTTGTTGTTCATTTGCTTTTTATAATAAATCTTGTTGCTGATCACTCTTTGTGTCCACTCTGCCTTTAAGAACTGTAACACTCACTGCAGCTTCACTCCTGAAGCCAACAAGACCACAAACTTACCAGGAAGAATGAACAACTCCAGAGGGGCAGCCTTTAAGAGCTGTAACACTCACCGTGAAAGTCTTCAGTTTCACTCCTGACAGCGAGACGACGAACCCACTGGAAGGAAGAAGCTCCAGACATATCTTAAGGTCAGAAGGAACAAATTCCGGACACACCATCTTGGAGAACTGTAACACTCATGGCAAGGGTCTGCAGCTTCATTCTGAAGTCAGTGAGACCAAGAACCGACCAATTCCAGACACAGTAAGACACCCAAGCCAGAAACAACAACCCTTCTGGGTCCCCTTCCACTGCGTGGAAGCTTTACTTTCACTTTCGCTTTAGTAAATTTTGCTGCGTCACTCTCTGGGTCCGCCCGTTTCTCTAATTGAGCTGTAACACCTGCCGCTGCGGTCCACGGCTTCATTTCTTGAAGCCGGTGAGACCAGGAACCATTTGATCAAGAAAATCCTTTGATGAGAAGAAGACTTCTCATTTCCAAAAGAAATGTTAAAATCAGTCCTTAAGTAGAGTGTAATTATAGAAGACCCCGCTGTTAACTGAATGTTTGGGTCCCCCTAAAATTCATATGTTGAAATGTAACTCCCCAGGTGATGGTATTTGCAGGTAGGGCTTTTGGGAGGTAACTAGATCATGAGGGTGGGACTACTCTTAATGAATAGGAATAGTGCCCTTAAGAGGCCAGAGAGCTAGCTCTCTGTGCTCTCTGCCATGGGAGAATACAAAAGAGAAGATAACTATCTGCAAATCAGGAAGAGGGTCCTCACTAAAAGTTAGATCTGCTAGCATTCTGATCTTGGATTTCCTAGCCTCCAAAATGTGAGAAAGGAATGTTGTTTGAAGCCACTCAATCTATGGTATTCTGTTATAGCACCTCGAGCTAACCAAAGCAGACTCCCTTCACATTGTATATTCTTAGTTATTTTACTTAAGTATGGTTTTTAAATTTAGTTCTAGAGGCATCTATAACATCACTAATATTACTTGTACAATCTACACTCCCTATTACATTAAATGAGAGAATTAAGTTTGTTTAAAGAAAATAGGCTTGAAGTCAGCAAGACCAGATTCTATTGACTCTGCCACTTACTAATTATGTGATATGGGGCACCTTATTTAAGCAATCTGAGAAAAGAATTCCAGCTCTCTAAAATAAAGATATTACTTAAACTGCCTTTGCAAAAATTTTAACAGTGAGAAAATTATGACAATAAAAGGGATCAGATCTAACTAACCCCCATCTTGCCTTTAACCTCCAAGCTGCCCTTAATCATTCCTGGGCTAAGACCAAGCTAACATTGAGAGACATTAAGTTTATAGTTTAAATGATAACAGCCCTTCCCCTAAACTAAACCACCTTTGTAAAGCTAATGAAAAACCACCAGGCTAGTAGGATAAGAAGGCTAAATTCTGCCAAGGTGTAAACATAAATGATTACCAGCCATTATTCTGGAGGTCACAAGGTTTGTAACTTCTCCAGTTGCTCCTGAGATAACATATGTATTGTAGAACCTAAGACTGGTCTCTTGAAATGTCTTTTCAGGTTTTTGCATTTCTGATGACCAGTGGCTCCACCTGGACCCACCAACTGGTCCTGTGATCCCATATAGAAGCAGACTCCCTGGCTCAACAAACTATCCTGAAAAAACCCTAGCCTCCAAATTTTCAGAGAGAGTGATATGAGTGTTTGATTTGAGAGACTGATTCCTCCCATTCCAATGCCATGCTGCTCTTGCTAGTGCTGGGAGGACCTCAGCTACTAAGGTCATTAAGGTCATTCTTTATTTTGCAATGCTGTGGCCTCAGTGAATTGATTTTGTCTGTGCAGTGGGCAGGAAGAACCCACTAGGAAGTTACACTACTAACTAGCTAATAGAATTGTTCGAAATATTAAGATTTGTAAATGTATCTAACCCATAGAAAACCATAAAATTTATTTTGCCATTTCTCCTAAAAGTGAAGCTATTGCTTAAACCTAACTAAAAGAATTATCCTTGGGTAGCTGTGAGGAGTTAAGATTTCCCTACGGGCAGTTGCTAACTCAGGAAGAGGTAGCTAAATGTATAAGGAGCTGATCAGAACTTCCAACAGGACAAAGGAACAAAACTAAAAAAAAAAAAAAAAATTGGACTCCAGGGTCCTCAAAAGTTGAGGCCTCTTCAAAACTGCAAGCTTTAGGTCAGAACACTGAAGGACCACACACTAACAGAGAGCAGGTGATTTATGTACTGAAGCCTAACTTTGAATTAACTCAACACACAAAACTAAATTAAGAAAATCTTAGCTTTCAATTGCCCCAAACAAATTACCAGAAAAAAATAAAAAGAAAAAAAACTCTTACAGGAAAGGGTCCTGATCCATACCCCAAGAGAGGATTCTTGGATTTCATGCAGGAAAGAATTCAGGGCAAGTCCACAGTGCAAAGTGAAAGCAAGTGAAAGTCCACAGTGCAAAGTGAAAGTTTATTAAGAAAGCAAAGGAATAAAAGAATGGCTACCCCGTAGACTCAAAGAGCAGACCTGAAGGCCCATTTTTATGGTTATTTCTTGATGATATGCTAAAAAAGGGGTGGATTATTCATGCCTTCCCTTTTTAGACTGTATAAGGTAACTTCCTGACATTGCCATGGCATTTGTAAACTGTCATGGCACTGGTGGGAGTGTAGCAGTGAGGACAATCAGAGGTCACTCTCGTCGCCATTTTGGTTTTGGTGGGTTTTGGCTGGCCCCTTTACCACAACCTGTTTTATCAGCAAGGTCTTTATGACCTGTATTTTGTGCTGACCTCCTATCTCATCCTGTGACTTAGAATGACTTAACTGTGTGGGAATGCAGCCCAGGAGGTTTCAGCCTCATTTTACCCAGCTCCTATTTAAGATGGAGTTGCTCTAGTTCACACACCTCTGACAAAACCACATATCCTCTCTAGAGAAAGATACCATCATGCTAAGCTGGAAATTATTTTTTAAACTTTTCACATAAAATAACTAGCAGTCAATAAAAATGATCATGAATATGAAGAATCAAAACAATATGAAAGAAGAAAAAAAAACCAGACATTAGTAGGTTTGAGAGGCAAAGTTAAGTCACTTGGAAACAGTTTGATACTTTCTAGTCTTGCTTTTAAGCAGGACTACTTCACAGGTATATGACCTGGTCAGTCACACAGGACCAAAGGTTAGAGAGGCTGTAGGCTTGATTTGGTACTCTACTCTTGCCAACGTGGAAGTCTTAATAATTTTGAGTAAGGGGGTCTGGCATTTCCATTTGGCATTGGGTCGCTCAAATTATATGGCTGGTCCTTCTTTTAAGATTCATTAGATGTGAAAAGAGCAATGTTTAATCTAGGGCTGAGTATACTACCAAAGCAAGACTTTGCAAAGTACTCTACCCAATGCCCTGTGAATAATCAGATTTTCCAGTTGGACTGGAGGGATCAGGTATTGTTCCCAGCCCTGTGTGAGGGCAGGGTATTTTCTCTAATATTCTCAGGTAGTTTTTTCATCTACCTCAGATAGTTTCCTCACATGCACATGCTGATAAGTATTCTCCTGAATACCCAGAGAGACTCTGAAGATTCATAAAATTCTCCCTATGTAGCTGTCCCTTCTCTGGTCTTCTTTCTTGCAAACCCAGGGAGTCCACCTGGGATCTCTGTTCCCGCACCATGGCCTGCAAACTCACTTAGTAATCAGTTGTTTTGGCCACCTCATTTATTTCTCATAGATATCACTGCCCTTCATTGTCTAACATCTTGTGTTTTGAAAACAGTTGTTATATATCTTGTCCAGTTTTGTTGTTGTTACTATCTCAGATGGAATAATTTATCCCATCCTGTTACTCCGTATTGGTTGGAAGTAGTAGTCCAAAAGCATTTTATGCAACAGCTTACAAAAGTGTAAACATCCCCAATATTGATCAACAGTAATGTAGATACACAAATTGTGGTACGTTCCTACAGAAAAAAAAAAAATGCCATTAAAGAAATAAAAATAAATAAAGTGCAACCACATTCAGCAACAAGGATGAATTTTGCAAGTAATGTTGAACAAAAGAAACCAGACACAAAATAATGTAATACTGCATGCTGTATGACTTCAACACAGGCAAAACTAAACTGCTGTTAGAATTCAGGATAATGGTTATCTTTCAAAAGAAGAGAGGGAGAGAGGGTCGTAATCTGAGGGTACATAAAGGAGGCTTCTGTGCCCCTGCCATGTTTTTTTTCTTGACCTGAATGGTGGTTATGCAAGTGATCTCTTTATGATAATTACTGAATGTTCTTTGTAGTTTTCAGAATTCTAACAAGTGCATTTGGAAAGCATTTTTGTCAAGAGGTATATAACATATTCGCCGAGAGTATTCTAAAATTCCTGAGACACAAGCTATACGTGCTTACTAAAATAGAACGGTTTTTGACATTGATATACATTGCCATGATGTATGTATGTTATGTGTCAAGAAGCTTCTCTGCTAAAACAAGCCAAATTTCACTAAATTGTTTCCTTGTCTATGGAGATTTTTAAGTGTATTTGTTTGCAATCATTGCCATTAAAATATTTAGTACATGACTAACACCTTAAGTTTTGGATTATTGATACGTTGCTTAACGTACCCTTTGAAGTTCACGGGCACTGCTAAGAAAGCATTTTTGTAGCCAATTCAGCTCAAATGCCCAGATTCATCCACATCTGCAGCTTATGTCACAGGGCTGGTAGCTAATAGAAACCATCAGCTCTGCCTTTGTTTTGTTATCAAATCATATGTGATAATGTCACAACCAGTAAGTTGTGTTTTCAGGTATGTGTTTGTATTGACTTGACAGTGAACTTAAAAAGTGAAATAAATATGAAGAATGAGAAATTCTAAATTCTCACCCTTCAGGGGTGTTAATATTATCAATTTGCCTGTGTTGTCTTTAAACACACACACACACACACACACACACACACACACACACATCTTCTTTACCACTAGTGTATAGAAAAGCAGGACAAATCCTACAATGACAAATTAATGACAGTACTAAGCTAAGTCATTTTAAACTGGATAGGTGAGATATTTGGATTTGCATTTTGATGGAGGTTTTTAGAAAGATAATGTGTAATCCACTGTGTTATCCGCTAGATAAAGAAGTAGTTTGTGGTGGAAGAAAAGGGAGAGTATTTGAAGGCAGGAGCTCAGAATGGGGCTCTTCACCCCACCACTTACTAGCTGTGCTACCTTCACCAGTCACCAAATTAATTTAATTTAATTATCATTTTTCCCATCTGTGAAACGAGAACTGCTTCACTGGGCAGTTATGGATATAAGATGAGGAAAAGATGTTTTAGGCCCCAAAATGTGTGACTACCATCTAAATGTGTAAACTGAGACTCAGAAAAGCAAGTGACCTGTTCAAGGTCACAATTAATTAAATACCTTGCATATAATGTTAACTTTTTGTGGAAGAAACTTACTCCAGCATCCCATTCCAATGCCATGTTGCTCTTGCCAGTGCTGTGAGGACCTCAGCTACTAAGGCCATTAAGGTATTCTGAGTGGCAGGAATGGTGCAGTTGTTCTGACTAGAAAGCAAAAGTCATTGAGTGTGATTTGAATTTAAATTAAATAATAGAGTTGTGTCAATGCAGGTGAATATGATAATTTTTCATTAACAGTCTTCGTAGCCTTTAATCAAAATTGACTCAACATGAGAGTAATCTTCTCAGCTGGACTTTATCACATAATTTGCTTATATTTGGCTGATTTAATTCCTCAGCAATAAAGGGTAACTAACATCATTTTATAAAATAGACGGTATAACATTTTATCAGCTTCTGAATCCTCATTAGGGTTCAGCTCTACCTGAAGTTCGGCTCTAGCTCTCCATCCTATGATTTTTGCTTTATTCACAATAAACTCACACAGTCTTCCCCCAGCACGTTTCCCCACATTTCACATGTAAAATATACATTCAAGTAATGTATTGGGAAGAAGTCATGTCATTGTGTGGAATAAAAAAGAAAGTAATATATAAATTTAAATAGCTATTGAGATGAGTAAAGAGATCTATTGATTTTGATTGTAAAAGATTTTGTTGAGCATCTAGTTTTATACTATAGGTAATGGGAGGTTAAAACAAAAAAGGCAACATAAAAGAAAGTCTCTAATTTCATAGAACTCATAATCCCATTATGAAAACAATATGTGTATCCATAAACTATCAAACAACAGTACTAGGCATTTAATAATTAAAGTTAGAATTAGAATTGGAACTTAAGGATTTATGGGCTGGAGGAAATGATACTTAAACTGGGTTTTGAATAATAGGAAGGTTTTCCACAGTGGAAGGGAGAGAAACACACACACACACACACACACACACACACACACACACACACCCCCTAGATGAAGAAATACCAAGAGAAAAGGCTAGGAAGTAAAGTTCCAAATGATTACAGAGATTGTTTCAGGGAACTTGTGGAGGAGATAAGAGGGATTTTAAATTCTTCTGGCTGAACAATCAATTTCTAGGTAATGGAAAATGATTGAGTTTTATGACCCACTCATAGCCATATCTCAATGACCTAAGCTCCAAGTACGCTTTGTTCCAAAATTGAGCTTTCGGACCAAATGTCCTTTCTATTTTAATTCTGACACTAACTTAAAATGGGTTGAAGTGCTGATAGATATATATGTTCTTTTCAACACCAAATCAGGAAGTAGAGAAATGGGACAAATAATTGATCTCCCCATTCCCACACTCATTAAGTATCCACTTGCTCTCTGGAAACACAGATTATGTGTACTCACAAAGCCTGGTGCATCGAGTAGGTGTTGATCCCTTAATATACTCAAAGAACATGCCATATGAATGGATTAGAGTAGGTCTCACATTTGGTGAAGGAGAGGCATTCTCCAGTGTCTAGCTAAATGAGCCAGAAATATTCCCAATAGTTCTGCATCATAAATGAAGAGAGGGTAGATAGTTCTTCCAGGAATTCTTGAGCACTTGCAGAGCTTATTAATGTATTAATTTAGGAATAGAATTCCCAGGAATATAAATGACACTTGCCTCAAAATATCAAAACAATCTTGGGGCGACAAAATATGTATTTTTTAGAATTATATTTTTTCTTTCCATTCAGTCTAAATGATATATGTTTACAGAGAAGTGGTAGGGGTAAAATTCCCTCTCTCTCTCTTTCCTTATCCCTTTTCCATGTATGTGTGTGTGGATGTGTGTGTTCATCTTTCTGAACAAAAAATATACTATGAAAATACTAACTATAGCATAGTAATAGAAAATATGTTAGAATCAGAAAATACAGCTTAAATTAAACCTATACTGTTATTGACAGCCTCAAAAACATTTAAAAATTGTTAAACAAATGAAAGTCTTCATTATTATTAACTTCATCATAATTGTTATCTACAATGAGCTATTTTTAGTTTAGTAAGCAGCTGTAAATAAGAGTATTTTGACTTGAAGCATTTATTAAAATATATATTTTTTAAACTACCCAAGGCCAGGATTATAAGAGCATTCAGTTAGTCACTTTAGCATATATATTCATGGGTAGAGGGAGAGCAAAGAGAAGAATTTCTCTTTGAAGAAAGAAAGAAAGCATTCACCTGACTGATTAAAGATTTTATGGATCCAGATATAGCCTTAGATTTCCTAAGGGGTAGCTTTAGGCCACTTACTGCATATTCCCTCTGTTCATGTGATATCTCCAAATTGTAGAACAATTGATGCTGTTTTAGGAACAAAGCAAATACTCAATATGCATATTTCAAATAATTAAAATATATGGAAATTTACAGCAATGCAAAAACAAAAGTTATATTCCATGCACTGCCTAAATTACAAACAGCATAGGCTGAAACATTTCAATTCTCCAAAGACCACAACTCCCTATGTCAACCAAAAACCATGTTTTTTGCATTTTCCTAAAAGCAATCATGGATCTTTAATGGAAGAATCTAAGAAGTAGCGACAGCTCCGTAATTGAGTGGTGACCAAGACCCTGGTTCACATACTGCAATTGGCTTTAATGGACTTTAAAAATAATTTTCTCCAGGACACCTCAGAGACATGAAACTAGATAATAGTGACAGGTAGAAGCCACTTTTTTTTGGAAATTTCAAGGCCTAGCTGAAGGAAAATTAAGGACAAAGACTTGATGTGAGAGAAGCTTAGAGATGACTCTTTGTATATTATTTGGAACCACAGATTTTGAAGCAACTTTACACAGCATAATATTAATTGGAATTTGCAAACAAAAATAAAGCTTATGCCAAGTAAATGAATTTATATACACCTCTGTATAATTTGTTGGGATCCTCTAATTTTTGATGCATTGTATCTATTTCCAGGAAACATTGATGTGGTATGCAAAATTTTAAGATATACCTCAACATTTCTATCCCCTAGAGCACACATCACCCATAACACTCTCCCCTTGAATCCAGGTGCCATCTGTGATTACGATGGATGTCACTCCAGTGATTATGCTAAATTATATGGCAAAGATCAAGAGATTTTGCAGGTTAAGGTCCAAGATTAGTTTGAGTTCATCAAAAGAGTGATTATCTTATATAGGCCTGACCTAATCAGGTGACCCTTTTAAAAGAGGGTCAACATCTTCCATAAAAGGGAAATTCAAAGGGATAAATTCACCTGCTGACTTTGAAGAAACAAACTGCTTCGGATGAGGCCATGTGGCAGGGGGACCTCCAGTAGATAAAAATGCCCCCTGACTGACAGAACAAAAAAGCAGGGACTTCAGTCTTACAATCCCAAGGAAGTGATTCTGTCAACAACTAGTGAGTTTGGGAGAAGATTCTGAGCTCCAGATTATTAGGTAGTCCTGGTGGACACCTTGATTTGAGATGTATAAGATGCTGAGCAGAGAACTCAGCTATGCCATATCCAGACTTCAGTCATGCCAAAACTGAGATAAGAAATGAGTATTACGTTAGGTTGCTGAATCAGTAGTACTTCGTTATTCAGCACAGAAAACTAATATAGTCAATCTGTATTGAACAACTACTATTTTTTTCTGCTTCCTATCTATCCATCTACCCATCATTTTTTCCTCTTTTTCTAGAAACAAGTCATATTTCCTTCAGCAAATTAGTCCTCACAAATTCCAACCACACAGTTCTCTTAGAGGTTGTTAGTCACAGTATTCTGTTCCCACTGACCCTAGCAAAGGGCCTGTGACAATCACACCAATCATGGAACCCAGTAACAGTGGCCTGGCATGATGAATGGCCCAGGCATTACTATTTGGCTCAAACAAGGCCAATAGAGTTCCTTTACAGGATGATTCTTAAACTCTCTACAGGGAAACTGATTTTCACTCACTAAACTGAAATTATGCCCATGGCTCTATTCTCTAACTCTGTGTTCACTGAATCCTGGAAAAAGCTTGATTTGATATAAGAGTATACATAACCAACAAGTAGAAAGAAGCAGACAGGAAAGATGGGAAGAAAGAGAGAGCCCTGACCCCAGTAAAATCCCCAGTTCAAATTCTTGGAGCTGTTCTTGTCCCCACTCCACTTGTTTCTATTACTTGTGCTTCTAAAGTTAAGTTTTACTGAGTTCCCTAGGATTTCCCCAAGGGAAGACAGGAATGAGGAAAAGGGCGTATGCTTTATCAGCAAATACGGCTTCAGAAGAAACAATCTTGTTCACCTTCTAAACAGATTAAATCTAAGATACTCCTACCTAAAATTTCTGACACCATTACTGTGTGAGTTTGGGGCAACAGAGACAGTGTATACCTTTGTCAATAAACAGAAAGAATCAGCTTAGATTTATGTACATAAAAATACGTATTAGATAAGAAACTGGAAGTGAAACAAGAGGTGACAGTTGACGTTTGATCATTATTTTAAGCTCCACAAAGCAGAATTAAGTAACAAGACTGGTAATTATGATATTTGCTGTCATTTTAGAGGTTTGTCTTTGTAATATTTTGTTAGATTTACAGGATTTAGAGGTTTGTTGTCACCCCATCTTACAACCACAGTGGTTTTTACCAATCAAGGACTGATCTGAACTGCAGATCAAAGGTATATATCTAAACCATGGATTTTCCTCTCATTATCCTTGTTAAATGACATCAGAACACTTGACTGAAACTACTGAAAAGATACATAAGCCAGTATTACTAGACTTTATACTTAGATGAAATAAAATATGAAAAATATGAACCTGGCAGTTACATCATATAATCACTTAATTCAGGAGAATTCAATCTTACTTGTTTATCTATTTTTATGATGCCTGTAATTAAGTAATCAAAAAATTAAAAATAAGTAAAAATAAAAACTGTAAGTAGTGCAGTTAATTTTGTCTACCACTACATCCAGCAGGTGCATACCTTATCCTAAAATGAGTGTGAAATGGTAGATGTGTAACTCTTATTATTTTAATCTTTTACATTTTCAGCATGCCTGTGTATGTGAGCAATTTACTGCATTGAATGTTAAATATTTCAAGATTAATATATGTACATATATATACACACACGTTTACACATATATATATACACACCCACATACATACTTTTTTGACTCACCATAGCTCTTAAACACAAGCCAACCACTTGTTCACTCTAAAAAGGAACATCACTGTATACATTATATATTTATAGGTGTGTAATGTTGCACAGAATTGTATTTTAAAAGCATCCATTTTGTCCTCTATGAACCTTTTAGAGGTTTTTCAAATTTAACTTTGACTCTATACAGTTTTATCCTTACCTATAGGCAACAGTACCTAACCTCTACCAAGGCTGCCTCTACGCTTGTTAGTTTACAAGGGAAATAAGCTTTTGGAAACACTAGAAAATTGAAGGCAGAAATACAGCTTAATATTGACTCTCTTTGTAATCACAGATGAAATGTCCTAAGAATCAAATCTGGAGGGCCCCAGATAGGGCAGAAGCAGCCACAAATCAAAAAAACATTACAAAAGAACAGATGTTGCTAAAATAATATTCAGAGTGAGAAGTTTTTGGTCAGAAGTTTTCAAAGAATGTTCACCTAATTGTCAAAATATGATAAATATGAGAAGAGAAAAGGCAGCTTTTAAAAGACTGACAAATCAGAAAGAGGTAGATATAACAAGTGTTGGGATCTGCCTTGAAGAAATTTAAAACAGAGAAATAAAAGTCAAGTGAGGAGTCAGGGTAGTGAAAACGACTGTGTAAAAACACTAAGGAGAGGAAAGGACTGGGAACAAATCAGAGTTCTTCATTAAGACCAGGGTGCCCCCAAAATGACAGGTATTATTCATGGAAATGTCTGTGAATGGAAACCATGAGGACAATTGCTCATGGGATCAAGAGGCTGTCTATTCCATGGATTATTAGTGGTTGGGGAGCCATGACCCTGAACTATCCTTGCTCTTTGAGGGGGAGCCAAAAGAGATGTTAGAAAGTGATGACGGGAGGTCTAAGGAAAGATAAAATGATACACCTAATGAGGGTTACTTTGGGAAATAGAATTAACTAGATCATGAGCCAAAGACAAAGCCTGAGACGATGGGCAAAGGGAATGAGCCACCCAATCTATACACTAAATTAAAAGTAGTAATGTGTAAACATCTGACTCTCCCCCAAAAAACTATGAAGAATGTGCTTGCTTAGCTCATGTATCCAAGATTCTCAGGTTGGTGGGATGGTTATGGTGAAGAAATGGAAGGACAAGCAATGGAATCAAGCTAATGTGAGGTCAAAAAAAGCAGTTCTGTAGGTAGCTCTACAAACTGTTTTATATTTTGAATGTCATGCAACATTTTGCCCTAGACATGGTCAGAGCTTATCTCTTAAAGGACAGAGATACCCCAGACGTCTTGTTATTGACTCTCTGAACCAAGGTTTTGGGCATTCTCAGAAGACTCCAAAGTGGCAAGTAGCAATAATTTATTCTCAGATAGAAAAGATGCAAACTCTTATAGTATTAATATGTTTTTCTTAAGAAATATTTTAATAAAATAACATCATGTTTTAGTAAAATATTTATTAAGGAATATTCTAATAAAATAAAATATTAAAATATTTTAATAAAATAAGAACTATTTTGATAAAATAGCTGATTTTAATAAAATAAAAATAATTTTAATAAAATGTTTTAATAAGATAATATATGTCAAAGACATTACTACATTTCTTTTACCTTGTTAGAATGTTTGGAGCATCAATTAACCTGATAGACAGAAGTTTCAGGTTTTAGAATCAAACAAACCTAGATTTAAATCTTAGTTTCTCCACTTAGTAGACATAGGACTAATAAATTTCAGTTTCCTCACCTTTTAATCAGTTACAAAAATTAGCGAGCTTAAAGCTTTTTTGAAAGTATTAAATGAGATAGTATATGCAGATATGTTGTTGTCTGTGAAAATATATATATTTAATAAAGGTAACTATAACTATTAACTAAACATCACTTGAAATATATATTTTTAAGATTTAGTTGTCAAGCCCATCTCAGACTAGTACATGACAGAGGCATATACTTTCTTATTCACAATCACAGTGATTACGAAACTCATTAGGTACTTGTATAGTTACCATGGTACAAGCACCTTTCATTTATTAGAGTCTTATATATATATATATTTTTTTCAAAGATGGAATCTCACTCTGTCACCAGGCTGGAGTGCAGTGGTATGATCTCAGCTCACTGCAACCTCTGCTTCCTGAGTTCAAGCGATTCTCCTGCCTCAGCCTCCCAGGTAGCTGGGATTACAGTTGCATGCTACCACGCCCAGCTAATTTTTGTATTCTTAGAACAGACAGGGTTTCACCATGTCAGACTAAAATTTTAAAATGGTCTAAGCTAAGATGAGCAAAACATCAATTTCTATACCTTTTCTGTAATCACATATTTGAGCTCTATGTAAATATAAGCAAATGTGTAAATTGAGTATTATTATCCTAAAGGGGAAGAAAATAACAAGTGATAAATTGGTTTTCAAGGACTTGCTTTCAAATAACCATAGATACAAGCCACAGTATTTATATAACTAAAAAAAATCAAATAATCCAATCATTAAATACCACACTAGAGACTGGTAGACAAAATCCCAAGACATATTTTCAATTTATAAATATTAATAAGCCAAGTTTGACTTCTAATATTAACATGACTGAATCAGCCAGATGTTCTTCCAGGTATTTCTGTGATTTTGATTTCTGCACCGATATTCATTCCACCATAAAAATGTGTTCAAAGATTGTGAAAATATCACAAGAAATTGAATGATAGAAATAAATGGAATGCAATATGATTCCTGAATCTTTTATTGGCCTGTACTTATTATGATTATATTAATAGTTCCATCATGATAACAACAGGTAATGTTGAGAGGTGTGTGAAATGGTAGGTCAGATAGAGGATCAACTAAAGAATCCAATGATATTCAGTTTCTACTTATGTATTCTCCTGGTCTCTTTTCAGCCAGCATAGAAAATCACCAGTTCTTGGCCAAATATTGTAGCCCCCACACACACAGTTGAAGGGGAAGACTGTCATTATATTGCTAATATTTGTGAAAATACAACATGACTTTTAAAACTTTAAGCCAAAAGATACAGCAATTGCCTTTGAGGCATGTTTCCTGTGTCTGTTTCCTCTTCATTTTTGTGCCAAATATCTACCTCTCCATGCAGGCCCGTGAGTCTGTTTTTCTATCTGCAACACTTCCCTCTCTGTCTCTGCTTCTTTATTCAGAGTATCATAAGATGAAAATCAAGTCCATGACAGATGGGCACAAGCAGTGATCATAAGATAAATTTGATGAAAGCATGGGGTAAGCACCAAAAGCAAACTGCTATAGCAGAAACCAGTATCTATTACAGGGACTCAGTACATATTTCTAGAATGGATATTTCATTTAATCCCACTTGTAACACAGCAAAATATGTATTATTATTCCCTCTCAATAAATAGAAAAAATGATGTTAAACTAGATTGGGTAAATTACACAGCAAAAAATAAAAATATAGCAAACTGGAAAGAAAAATTACATCAAACAGAATGTGAAGTACATATTTTTGCCGTTATTCCATTATTCCATATTTGCCTTCACACTGGTCTCTGTCTATATATGATATATGTGTGTGTCATATGTATGTGTCTCTTCATTTTAACATTGTTTCTTCCTATCTCTTCTGGCTTCTTTTCCCTTATAATAACCATAACATCATACAAAATTTTGGAACATTTGCTGCAATTATCAAGTAACACTTTATGTTCTCTGGTTCTCATTTCGAAAAGGAATTTGGAGGCATAAAGGGAAACGTTGAATATGTCTTTAAAAAAAAGAGAGAGAGAAAGAGACAGGGCAAGTACAAAACCCTATAATTTTTTCTCCCCATGGATCAAGTCAATAATAAAAATAATGATTTTATATCCCTCCCTATATCATAAAACAATGTCTCTTATTCTATTGCTACTAGGCAAGTAAACCAAAATCAAAGACTTCATTTGTTTTCATGTGTATGCTTAAGCAGCTTGAAGTATAATAGGAAATACAGCAGATGTAGGAATTGAAAACACAAAGCCATTTTTAGCTAATTATACTTTTTAAGCTAACATTTATTTTAAAGCTCATTCTGCTGCATTTATCATGGTCGCCATGAAGACAAAGTAGATGTGAAGCAAAAGGGGAGCGGGGGCAGTTAGAAGAAGAAAGAAGAAAAAAGATGTAAGGTCAGTTGAGGATTGGGATAAGAGGGAAAAACGATAGACCAGGGAAAATAGCACTTTATGTGAAGAGAATTAAAATATATATATATATATATATATATATATATATTTTTTTTTTTTCCAAAAAGCTGTTAGGGAATAAAACAGAACCCCAACACATGCAGAAGATAGACATATAATTCGATATTTAACATAATACAGAAAAAGATGGCATTGGGGCATGTTAGAGTAATAAGAATGCCATAGAGATATTATTAGGACACCTAACCTAATCTGGGGATGTAGGGAGAAAGAGACTTTGAAGGGTTTGCCCAGTAGAAGTCTTATAGGATGAATAAGAGTGAACAAGAATAGGAAACAAATTCCAGGCCAAGCCAAATCACAGCACTAAGACAATGTGTTGTGTGCTGCAGGGCACAGCAATCTGAAATTACTGGAACATAGCATGTAATATGAAGAGTAGTGGGAAATAAGTCAACAGATAGATACTTGCAAGTTCATAGAGGGTTTGTCAGTGTGGGAGTACTGCCTGGAATCGATGTAAAGTAATATGATCTGCAGTCATTGCTTGGTTAACTTATAATTATTGCAAAGTAGATTTGTTTATATTTTCCCAGCCTTCCATCACCACTGCCTCCTTTCATACAAAATTAAAGTAAACATATAAAACATGGTGAATTCTTCAGCATTCTTTTAAAGAGAGCTATCATTATCATGCAAGCCTTTAATGTTTTTAAGCTGAAGACAAAAACATTTAAAAATATGAGCGAACATTCTTAACAGCAGAGGTGATTTTTTTTTTTTTTATATGCTTGTGTCATGGAGGAATGAATTTCAACTTAGCAAACACAATGGTAAGTCCTTTATTTTTGTCACTTACAAATGAATAGTAGCAAAATCTCATTTTTTAAATTGTCTTTTTAAATACACAAATCATGACTGAGCTTTTGAAAAGTGTAGAGGTCCCAGAAAATTATGAGGCAGTCATGTAGCACTGGAGTCCTCTGATCTCAATCCCCTTCCAAGCCTAATGATTATTTTCAATCTTTGTAAAACATAGATAAATCAACAGAAACCAAATCAAGTTGCTCCACAGCAAATGCCTGACCTTGAGTTGTCTACAATTCCTTTTCACTCGAATACGATGTCTCCTTTCAAATTCTGTACTCCATTTAGCACATGCAATCTTTAGCTCCATAATATATTCATTCACTTTTTTGTCTCTCCTGAGAAATGTGCCCTGCTCTTGGCATGCTGGGATAACTAAATGAATTTTCCTTCAAAAGGCCAATGTTTTCTAAACTCACTGATTTATCTCAGTCAGCATCCATCAACTTTTGATTATCCATCTGTGTTCAGTGCTATGCTAGCTACAGTGGGAGACACCAATAAAACTCCAAGAAAAGAAAGTCGGCACTTTTCTCATTGACTTTATGATCAGGTTTTGGGAGACAAGACTAACATGCATATAACATCTAGGAAACAATTTGAGACAGTGTATAATTAAGTGTTGAATGTAATACTGACTGTAAGTGCACAATTCTTCACTAATTACCAATTGCTTTAAGGAATTAATACTTAACTTTGGGGATTTCAATCACAATTTCTCTGTAAGTCTTAATTCTTGAAAACAGCAATTCAATTCATTTCAAAGAGTTACAAACATACCCTGGTTTAGCAAATTATCTGCATTGTTCTCAGAAATGTTTTTTTTCCATTAAGCAATTAATTTAAATCCTGATTGTTCTGACCTCCAGGGCCTTTCGGGAGGTGCTTGTTTCTCAGACACAATTTGATTTTTCAAATGAATTTTCAGCTGGTGCAGGATTCAGAGCCCTGAGCGGAATGAACACGTTTTCTGCCTAGGAGCAGCACAAAAGGAGACATCCATAGCAGGCCAGTTCTCCCCTCTGGTGGGAAGGAACAAACTCCAGCCCTGGGCTTCTTTCCTTTTTCCTGTCTTCCTTTCTCCTCTTTTAGCTACTTTTCTTTCCCTCTTCCTGTCTCCCCTACTTTGATTGTCTTATTGCCCCTCTTCCGCCTTTGTTTTAGTCTGGCCAGCTCTGTCACTTACTAGCTTCCTGGTCTTGGGGAATTCATTTTACTTTTTGATGCAGAAGGGCTGGGCTCCCAGCTAAACCCCCACCGTTAAGCTTGGAACCGCAACCCTAAGTGAAAACAGCTGACACCGTTTTTCCACCCGAATGTTGCCTTTTTGACATGCCATGCCCCTATCCTGGACCCATAAAAAAGACTTCAGCTGGCAGAGCAACACAGCTGGCTGAGGGGTGAGGATACAAGTGACTGAGCGGTGAGCAGAGAAGTAACTTAGTGTCTGAGACTACAGATAGATGCAGCTAACTTCAGACACTGTAGCTTCAGGGAAAGATCACCTTCTTCCCACACCATCTCCTTTCCAACTCCCCATCCTGCTGACAGCCACTTCCACTGCCCAATAAAATCTTCTGCGTATACTACCCTTCAGTCCGTTCATGTGACCTGATTCCTCCTGGATGCGAGACAAGAACATGGGTGTGGAGAAGGCAAGGGCTTGAGCGCCACTGCAGGGCCCACACAAAGCCTGCTACCACCAGAGATGAGGGACCAGCTGGTTCCAGCATTCATTGGCTCCGATTCCCACTTTCTCTTGCTCACACACTCCCTCTTATGAGGAATGGCCAGTGGTGGGCTGGGTAAAACAAGTCACTCCAGTTCCCGCCTATGAAGGGGTTCAAGGTCAAGGGAACAATCTTGTCTCACATGGCAGAAAAAGTCTTCTCACTGATACCCCTCAGAATGGAAGAGGCTCCTGACTCTGATCTTTGATGCCTCCCTTGCCAGCATGTTGGAGAGGAGCATAGCAGGGATTATGGCAACAGAGAATAAGCTCCTTCCATCTATGGAACATTTGGAGCCTTTAGCCAGCTTCCAATCAGCTAGTAGGTGTGCTAAGAGGATTGCAAACATATTTTTCTCACTGCCCTCAGCTCCCCTGAGCATCTTCATGGATTCACTCAGCCAGGGCAGCATAAAAGGCAAGTGCAGCCATATCCAAACTTGCCCTTTGTTTCCCTTTAACCAAAAAATAATGGGCCACTTTTATGTTTGAAATGACACTTGTATCTTCTTCTGTCTGAATATGGTATAGGCTAGAGGACAAATACACGTTACTCCACTTCTCTGAGCTTCTGGTTCCTCCTCAGTAAGAAGGTGTTATCCACACAATGAGTTGCTGTAGAAATGAACTGAGAGGACAGCATGGCAGAAAAGAAAACACAGACTTCCCAACTTCAAGTCCGAATTCTGCATCTTTCCAGGTAGATAGCCTGAACAAGTTGTATAACTTTTCTATGTTTTAAGTCCTCATCTCTAAACCAGGGATAATAACAGTATCTATTTCATGGACTTTATATCTCAGAATTCAAAAGTTGAATTATGAATACATATACAAAATTCTGTAAATATTAGTGTCTGTTACATAAAGCAACTTGCACATAGTTGATACTCTATAAGTGTAAGCTCTCTTCTTTCTATTCATTTGGACCTGCTGGAGGGTGTAATCCCCAGGACAGTGACTACGCTGTCTACTAGGAAATGTTATTTCCTTATGTTCAACCCCTTTCTTGGTTTCTATCTCAATCTAAATGTTTTCTTCTTTCTTCTCCATTCACCTGTATTTCTCTAGCCTACAATCTGTTCTATACACCTGACCACCTCTCAGAAGCACAGAATCAAGGTGGGCAACACTACAGGCTTCTGCGATGGCCAGAACCAGATCTCAGTCCTGCTTCCCCACTCAAAATCACTACATTATCATTGGTGGAAGTAATATTCTCTGTGATCTGATACAACTCAGCAATATGCACTGAAGGCTTCCTTAATAAGTCACTAAAAACTCTAACTAGGACAATATAGGACAAAAATAAGTGCCAACATCAAAAGCATTTTTGCAGTAGACTGTGCAATTAGGAAATTTTAATCTGACGAACATAAAAACATCCAAGAATGCTCAAACAGCTTAGATGATAAAAATAGGAATGAATGGATTTGAGAAATTTCTGCTATTGTTTTACTTTTTTACAGGTCAATGGAAAACAAAATTTATGTAAATGGATGAATAAAGATATTTTTTCTTAACATATAGCCCTACCATAATTGATAGTATTTATGTTGTTCTACCAACAATGAGGGTTCAAAAGTGGTCTTGAGCATGTAGTAGATAAACAAAAGATTAAGAGAAAGGAACTTACAGCGTATCACCACAAAAAGTCATCAAATCACGAAGGAAGACAGCAAGAAAGGAAGAACTGAAAGAAGGAACTACAAAGCAATCAGAAAACAACTAACAAAATGGCAATAGCAAGTCCTTACCTGTTAATAATTGCTTCAAACAAAAGTGTTTTTGATGGTGAGCACATTCCTGGGATTGACTAAACTGATGACAGGGGAATAAGAGTACAATTTCCAGTAAATCTCCCACCCTCCAGTTACTAAAACTTGAATTAGTAATTTCTCTCCAAAGCTAAACACATTGGGAGCCAAATTACTTATGTGATCATGATAATGATAATGATGGCTGATACGTATTGAGTGCTTGCTCTATGTCAGACACTGTCCAATACATTTTACATCTCTGATCGACTTATATGATCACATTTAATCCTATTGCAGCTTAATGAGCAGAAACTATACTTTTTCTTTTCTACTAATAAGTTATTTCAGAAAGTCAACTACCTCGCTCAAGTCCACACAACTGAAAGGATGATTCCTACTAGTGCAAAGGCAGATAATGCAAATCCGAAAGCACTTTGCAGTTAACTTTTAAAGTGATTTAATTGGGTCAAGGTTCGTCAACAGCAGAAGTTATCTAATATAAAAGTCTGCACAGTCATTAACTTTTATGGTTGTAATATTGGCCTTAAATATCAACTACCTCTTTATTTGCAAAGTCATATAATTCTGCTCCTAGGAACCAAAAACTGAAAATTTACCAGATACCTTATTTGTGCTGTACCAAATCTCTCCAATCCAGTTTATAAACCAGAAGCCCTTTCCCAATAGACATGATCCATATAAAATCTAATCGTTTTCCTTTTACAAAAGAACAAGTAACAAGGCTGCTGGCCAATTTATACAACAGGTACAGAGGCCTTTAAATTCCTCACTGCCTTCTCCTTATCAAGAAAGTTAATTATTACCAAACTCCCAGCTCTCAAAAATAAGCCAAAAGTCACTTTGCTCCAAACTCCTTGCCAGGTAAAATAAAGTGGGAGGAAAACGGCAGTTTTATTCTGAACCAAATTCTTGATTCTCTAGAATAACACAACTTTTAAAACCCAGATAAAATTTGCAAGAATAGTTGTTACATGAAGCTGGGAGACAGGGGGAAGCGGAGAGAGTTGGGGAGAGAGTGAAATACTTGAGAACCACAAAGAAAGACAGTTCAGAATAGATAATCAACTCTTCCTAAGGTAAAATGGTAGAACTCGAGTGATGCATATTAAAGCATTATTAAATGAAGAGCTAATCTAGTAAGATTGCCTGCTCTCTTACTGTGCGTAGAAACCTAAAAGCTACCCAGCCCTTGTGTGGAGGAGAAATATCCATTAAAGATGGAAGTGCTTTGGAAATCGTGTCTCTTGGTATCCCTTTGATGCCCAAAACCAATCTGGAGAATAAAATAAGGGCATAGTACACATATCCACATATGCAGAAATATGAAGAGGGAGAGAGAAAGAGGGGAGATGATAAAATAAAAAACAAATTTCAAAGACAAGTCAGTCATCAGAATGTCTTTCAGTTTATAGAATCATTTGTAGAAATCAAACTCTGGTTTCCATGTGATCTTGGAAATATGGATTTTCCTAAAGCTAAATGGATAGTGAATTATGTTTTCACAGAGATTGAAGTAAAAGTAATCTTGGAGGTCTTCAATATTCTCAGAGGGCTCTTTTGGCTTTGAACAGACAGACTACAATAAATTGTAGGATAATTCTAATTTTTTAACTCAATTTGTTCAGATGAATTAGAAAAAAATAGCCTATGAAGGATTAACTTGTAATGTGGTTAAGACAAAAAGGTTATAACTTTATAGTAAGGTTGCTAATACACATGAAGATTTGATTATGAAGTACTGATTCCATATGCCACATTCAAAAGATGCTTTAGTTAATGAATAGTAGCATATCATAACTATGAGAATAGCAGGCAAAATGGCTTCACATATAAATAAAAATTCCAAGGAAGCTGGATTCTTAAATGATTGTTTTTCTGGCAAAAGATCCATAGAGTTTAAAATGGGTGTACGTCAAAGTCAATTGCCTGAACGACATGGAAAGCATGTGTCTCACACACTAGACTTCTTGCCAAAAAGGAAATGCCTTTTTCAAATCGACAACTTTGTTATCTCCTTTCGCAACAGTGATTACATTTGAGTTTTACATTTTGGGTGCAATGAAGCTGGAATTTACTGCCTTAATAATAGATCAAAGCAAATCAGAAAGTAATTAGGTGATAGAGCAATGAGTTGCTTATCTGAACAACTCATTTATGGAACATAAAGGAACAGGAAACCCTTGACTTCTATAGCTTTTGAAATAAAGAAGAGGGAAAACTCCATGGCAGTACAGTTTATCAGCAGGGAGAAATCCAACTACATCTATTCTTTTCTCTTGCAAATTAGTTCCTTTTTTTCCTTAGGACTAAACTTACTAATCTGACAATCCATTTACCTTCATTGCATATGTTTCCCTAGAGGCTGCATATTCATTTTCTGGATATTAGATACCCTATTTACCACAGCCTGGAGCCTGGAGACATTTGCTGTGCAGGGTTTTCTCCCCTCCCCTTTCGAAGAAGAATGTTATAGTGAAAATTACTGATAAAGGAAGTGAGTGACAGACCCTTATTGAGCAGCCAGTGATCACTATACATTTTGATTTTATATTATTATTATTACTTAGCATATTAGGTGCCTACTCTATCATTATTGTGGGTGACTTCTCAGGGGGTAGCAGAGCATTCAGTTTCAAGAGGACAGAGTTTAATATTAGGTTGAAAATGGTTAACAACAGGCTGAGGGCCTAACGAAAACACATTTAGAAAGTCAACCAGAGGGATTTTTATTTTAATGAAAAAGAATAATGAAAAACCCTCTGCAGGGAGAGCAAATTTGACAAGGTTATTTAAACATATATGTGGGCTTTAATGTTTCAAAGGAGTTTTTTTAATAGGATTTAATCTAATTTGTGAGTTTGGAGCTGAGTTTCAGGGTAGTTGCAAGATAGTCTTAGAGAGCAAGACTCCTTTGCCACCAAATAATAATTTAGAATAGATTTTAGGGTGTTTGCATTGGATAGGGACTAAGAGATGATCTAATTTAACCTCTTCATTCATAGAACAAGACACTGAAGCTCAAAAAGTAAAATGAATTCCCCAAGACCATGAAGCTAGTAAGTAATAGAGCTGTACTGAGGGTCAGCATATGATGAGCACTTATGCAGACCATGTCTATTAGTAACTTTCTATCTGTAATCCCTACGAAATACTGCAATCAAGTACTATTATTGCTATTTTATAGACAAAACAAAGGAAACTCAAAGGATTTATGTAATATACCAAAGATTACATAGTCAGAAAAAGAAGATTGATTCTAGGGGGTGCTCTTAGCTACTCACCCCACCAGAAAGCAGAGCTGTCCACTACCCACAACAAAGCCTTCAGCCTTTAGTACACTAGCTTTCAGCACATCTAGCTAGTCTCTGTCTTCTAAACCTGTACTATCAACTGACTTGTTTCTATTTGCTTACACTTTAATTCTGATCTCCTTCACTTGATATTTTGAATGCACCCTAGTTTCCAATTCAGCCCTAACCTCTTCCGAAATTAGATCTTATTCCTCTTGGCTCCCACTTGGAATCACCCCCACCGCTTTTTTCCTTAAGATCCAATTCCTGAGACCCTACCAAAGGCCAGTGATCCTGGTTCAGAATCAATTGAGGGGCAGGTCAGGTGGAAATCTGATTGGTGCAACTCCAAACTGGGTGGAGTGGAGGTGGTAGTGTGTGTATGTGTGTGTGCATGTGTGTGTGTGTGCGTGTGTGTGTGTGTGTGTGTTGTGTGCTGGCCAGGGTATGCTGGAAAGGAGGGATATGGGACCAATCTGGCAGCCCAGTGATTCAGGTATCAATTCTGTCATCAGAGATTGGTTTAGGATTGGAATGCAATTCTAAAATCTACCCTCTAAAATCTGTAGGGTAGTACAGAAGCTGCTGACCTGAGGATAGTCAGCATCAGATTGAGTCAGAGCTACTTTGGCAATGGGGCTCATCTATGGTTCCAGCAGTGAGGTGTGAGGACCAGCAGAAGCAGAGGACCTGAGGCACAGCCTAACACACTGCCCCACTTCCCAGACCTCTCTGTCACTTCCCCAATCTTCTGCAGGTGGGATCTGTTGCAAGTGGTCAGCAATGCCAGGACCAACTCCCCTGCTTTCTGCTCACATGAGCACCATCCTGGGAGAAAAACAGTTTGGGGATTTTCCTCCACTCTGTCTTGCACCCACCCTTAATGATCACTTTTAACTTCTTTCAGCCCGAGTTTTATCTCTTAAATAGTATATACCTTAAAAGAATGAATGAAAATTTGTTTACAGCTGTGGCTCCAACACTGAGGTCCCTTAGTAAATTTAATGTTAAGCCTGAGCCAACGTAGGCCAGAAAGTGTGTGAAAATAAATTCACAAATGCATTTCTATTTTTATGCCCAATTTCTGTGAGGTAGATCAGATATTTTAAATTTAAACTAATGATCAATATGCCTGAAAACTGCCATTGATATAGCATACATTATAAAAATATTGCAGCTTCCAAACAAAATATGAGAAATCACATCTTAATAAAACTAGTATTCTAATTCTTGGGTAAATCCATTAGGAATTTAATTAAAGGAAAACCAGCCACTGTACTGCAAAGTTTACAGAGCCAATGAAACAAATCCAAAAACAGTCTCTAATCTACTAAATTTTCTCCTGTCTTACATAAGATAGAGCATACTATATACGGGATCCAGTGGATATAATTTGCTCAGAATTTTTTAATAAGCTTTTTGAAAAATTTCTTTATAACAGATTATAAAGGGAAAGAAATCAGTAGAGGGTAAAGGGCAAAATACTGCCAAGAGTTGCTGTGAAGAGTCGCGGAAGTCTTAGTGAACAGCTGTGACTAAGACTTAGTAATTAGATATCCGGGGTCTAGCATTGGTTCTAGCATTGTTCAATACAGTGTATTTGATGAGAAAGAGGTGGAGAAACTGGGAGATGCATTCATATATATAGGCATATAGGATTTGACTGCCAAATCTGCCAATGACTCTGCTTTAGGTAGGTGGACAAAGTTGGTCAAGAACAATGAAAGTTATCACATGAACTCAGCGTTTTGAGATTTATGCATAAATGAAGGCACTTACAATTCAACTTGTACCAATAGTCATACCAGCAGAAATTAATTCAAATTTCTCTGAAATCTCTTCTGCAAAGTAAACTGGTTAAAAGACAATCTAATGCCTATATAAATAGTTAAATGACAAGAGCAGAATGCAATTATAACATGAATCAGTTGTATAAATATAAAATGTTTATCTATGAATTTCTATAAAATTATGATAACAAAGACAACTACTCATTGATTTTTTAAAATGATTCAATATACTTTGTTTTTTATTGGCTATCCATGTTATCCTGCATTGCCCTAGGCCTTAGCAGACTGTAGCACAAATGAGTTCACATTAGCATTGATACACAAATTTTCATGGCAAACAGTTATCACTTTCATAACTGCCTCAAAACCTTCAAGGTTTGCAGCATACTGAACAGAGGGCTAGCATCATTTCTTTCCTTTACCTTTACTTCTTTCCTAAAGCCCACTTTACCACAAGACTGGAACCGGATGCTGCATGAGAAACCTGCATCACTAATACCAGGAGTTCCAGGCTGCAGTGAGCTGTGATTGTAGCACTATACACCAGCCTGGGAGATGAAACAAGACTCTGATTCAAAAAATTAAAAAATTAAAAAACCTTCAGATGATTCTAACCACTAGCTTTGGAGTTGCTCAGCCGACTCCTAGTCAAGCGGCAATGAGTTATCCCTGCAAAACTCTGTCCAAATTGCAAAATGTGAGCAAAAGAAATGTTGTTATTGCTTTATGCCACTGTTTGGGGGTAGTTTGTTATGCAGTATTACATAGCTGAAGCAATCCTCTTTCATCGGAGCTACATATTTCAACATAGAACTGAGAATACCAACACCCTCAATTCTATGTGAGAATTTGAACATAAATCCCAAGCCTATGGCTACCCAAATACTACAGAATTCTTCATAAAAACAAGCCTCATGACTTCTGCTTTAGACATTTCCCAAAAATAAGCCACTGAAGATTCTTGGCCCAGCACAAAGGTCTTCTGTCATCTCAAGCTCACTATTTCTCCCCAAGGAACTTTACTCCTAAATTTCCTAATAACAGACTCCTTTTATGCATACATTTCAACATGTAAATAGGTTCCTCTGCATTGAAGGTAGGGCTAAGTAACTGTTCCAAAATTTCAGATGGAACATGAGATTCACTCAAATTCACACTTCAGGCCCAACTTGCTCCCATTATGTTTTATAACCACATCTGAAAGAGAAACCTTCTGAGAGGCTGTGATTTCATTCTCTGTCATGGCAATGTCAACTGATGAATAAAGTGACCAGGTAATATAAATAAAAATAAAGGAAATTTTATTCTTGGAGGGACACATTTTCTTGTCAGAAATGTACTTTATGCGGGTTACAGGGCCGCAATAGAAGTAAAAAATGTTCATACTTCTTAGAAAGAATATCACACTACCAAGCTAACACTTAGTGGGGGTAAAGTAGGAGGGTTATTGACAGGGTTTGGCTCTATGTCCCCATCCAAATCTTATCTCAAATTGCAATCCCCATATGTCAAGGGAGGGACATGGTGGGAGGTGATTCGATCATGGGGGCAGTTTCCCTCATGCTCTTCTTGTGATACTGAATGAGTTTTCACGAGATCTGATGGTTTAAAGTGGCACTTCCTGCTTTTCTCTCTCTCTCTCAAGATAAGGAACTTATTGGGAACTGGAATAAAGGTTACTCTTGCTATACTCTAGCAAAGAGACTGGCAGCATTTTGCCCCTGCCCTAGAGATCTATGGAACTTTGAACTTGAGAGAGATGACTTAGGGTATCTGGTGAAAGAAATTTCTAAGCAACAAAGCATTCATGATGTGACCTGGCTTTCTCTAAAAGCTTACATTCAAGTGCATTCACAAAGAGATGATTTGAAACTGGAAGTGATATTTAAAAGAAAAGCAGAGCATAAAGGTTTGGAAAATTCACATCCTGACCATGTGGTAGAAAAGAAAAGCCTATTTTTTGGAAAGAAATTCAAGCCAAAGCCAGCTCCAGAAATTTGCATACGTAACAAGCAGTCTAATGTTAATACCTGAAACAATAGGGAAACTATCTCCAGGGCATTTGGGAGATCTTCACAGCAGTTCCTCCTATCATAGGCCTGGAGGCCTAGGAGAGAAAAATGGTTTTGTGGGCCAGGCCTAGGTCCACACTGCTCTGTGCAGTCTTGTGACATGGCACTCTGCATCTCAGATGCTCCAGCACCAGCCATGGTACAGCTCAGGCCACTACTTCAGAGGATACAAGCTCAAAGCCTTGGCAGCTTCCATGTGGTGTTGGGCCTGTAGGTACACAGAAAACAAGAGTTGAAGTTTGGGAGCCTTTACCTAGATTTCAGAGGATATACAGAAATGCCTGGATGTTCAGGTAGAAGTCTGCTGCAAGGCTAGAGCCCTCATTTCCTCTCTGCTAGCGCAATGCAGAGGAGAAATACGGGATTGGAACCCCCATACAGAGTCCCTACTGGGGCACTGCCTAGTGGAGCTGTTAGAAGAGCCCACCAACCTCCTAGATGCGCTGACAACTTGTACTGTGCACCTGGAAAAGCCACAGGCATTCAATGGCAGCCCACGAAAGCAGCCACGGGGGTTGTACACTGCAGAGTCACAGGGGCAGAGCTGCCCAAGATCTTGGAAGCCCATCTCTTGCATCAGAGTTTGCTTCTGTGTCCTTACCCAAATCTCATCTTGAATTGTAATACACATATGTCAAGGGAGGGACCTAGTGGGCAGTAATTGGATAATGGGGGAATTTCCCCCATGCTGTTCTAGTGATAGTGAATGAGTTCTCACGAGATCTTATGGTTTAAAAGTGGCATTTCCTTCTTCACTCTCTCTCTCTCTCTCTCTCTCTCTCTCTTCCTGCCATGTAAGACATGCCTTGCTTCCCCTTGGCCTTCTGCCATGATTATAAGTTTCCTGAGGCCTCCCCTGTCATATAGAACTGTGAGTCAATTAAACCTGTTTCATTTATAAATTACCCAGTCTCAGGTATTCCTTAGAGCAGTGTGAAAATGGACTAATACAGTTATAGAAAAAAACTTTTTATGCTTTATAAAACTATGAAAATCTATGAGTTAGAAGATCCTACACTGGACAATTAGAGAAGAACTGAAAGGATACTCCAAATAAGTGATATGGAAATAAATAAATCTCTTATTAAGAAATAAATGGGTTCTAAAATCAAGTGAAAAACTATATAACCTTCACCCTAACCCACAAGATTATATACACCCTCTATAGCAGAGAACTTTTAAACACAAAAATTGAAATTAATTATAAGATAATTAATTATGGAGATTCAGAAATTGAAGCAGGTACAATAGTTTTTTTTTAATTTTTCTTATTGTTAACTTCATTTTACAAAAGCAGTACAAATTAGAGAGTTGTAGATATATACTCAAAATAAATACACATTTGAAAATCATACATAAATACAATCGTACATAATATCTCCTAAGTTTGTTGCAATACTTTCATTTTGAGCAATGTTTGGCTTGATAATTTGTAAAGAATTATGACTTTTTAATTTTAATAGATAATTATAACTAATAATAATTGTAGCTTCTTGCCATTTAGAATTCAATGGAACCAGTCACTGCACTAATTACTGACAGTATCTTACTTCATCCTCATAACAACCCTTTGAGATACATATTATTATCTGTTATCTCCGGAGTAAAACAGCTTAAATAACTTTCTCAGTATCCTACAACTGGCAGAACCAGGCATCCAAGGGAGGCTACGTAACCCCAAACTTGTGTTCTGAACCCCTGAAATACATTCCTCCTATAGTCATGTGAACTGTGGCATCAAAACTTTTATGTTTAAGAAAGTCCCAAACACCTCAGTTTAGGGTTAAGAAGACTACAGCTCAATCTAATTGTAATTATTCCCCAATATGTCACTGACTCCTTCCCAGAAAAGAAACCAGTTATCTCCTTTCTCTCTCTGCAACAACCACTATGGCATTTCTTTTCAGAGGCCTTGCTTCTCTTATGTATTTTAGGAGTGAGATCCAGGGACTCCGGATTTAAGGAGTATCAGGAAGAGGGATTTGATTGTGGGGAAAAAGTATTACTTCCATGCCAGCTTGACAACCACACCCCTTAAAACCCTGCCAACCTCCATATTCTCTTTTTTTTATTTTCTTAAGGAGATATTCAAAATATGTTCATGCCAATGCAATGACACTATATTTTACTTTCCTCTTATTGAAAAGGTCAAAGAATTTGGCTCTTAGAAAAGGAAGTAATGGTAGGCAAATTCCAAATGTAGACACTTCTAACTGATTTGGGCAGAAAGGACATTCCAAATTTATTGAGTACTCAGCTACAGAATCATTATTAGCCAGCTTTCCATGATTAGCAGTGCCAGAGACTTGAAATTAATGTAAATGTGATATTTTCACTTTAAAAGGATGACCACAGAGTTTTAATCTTGTCTATTAGCATGAACAATTTATCCTTAATATGCCACATATTTTAGTAATTGAAAATTATATGATTTAATTTGTTCTCAGGCAACATTTGTGGGGTGGTTAATTTAATCATTAACATATGATTAAAAGTAGAAACTCACAAATAAAAGAATATCATCAAACATCCTTTACAGACTGCAGTACATATGACAGATGATTGGTTTAAAAGAGCAACAGCAATCTTTGCCATGATCTTTTGCAATGGAATCTTGTAAGCTTTTCCCTTCAGAAGGCACTCATATCTTCTCCCCATGTTTCTTTACTGGAGTTATGACTTCTTCAACCAGTAAAATGTGGCAAAAATGATAGTGTACCAATTTCAGGTCCACCTCTCAAAATTCCTAGTAGCTTTCACTTTTCCTCTTGGAACCCAACCTATACTCCACCCACCCCTGCCACTGATAGGCAGGCAATGCCTGCTAGAGCAACCAGCCCAGCAGTCCTGCTTCTGTGTGAACTCAGCTGGAGAGTGCAGCTTCCTATTGTCCTGCTTGAGCATGCCCCCACCACTGGTAGCCAGGTGGGCAACATTTGCTAGAGCTTCTGACCCAGCAGCCACACTTCTATGTGAACTCAGGTGGAGGGCACAGCCTCCTGATATTCCAGGAAATATTTGATCAGCAAGGCACATGACCCTACCACTCCCACCACCAACAGCCAGGTAGGCAACACCTGCTAGAAATTCCAGCCCAGAAGCCCTACATCTGCCTCAATTTGCCAAGGGGCACAGGCTCCTTTTTTTAACTAGAAATATCCAAATAGCAGTGCTGACAACCCCACCCACTCCCACCTTCCATAGCCAGATAGGTCACATCCACTAGAGTTTCCAAGAAAATTGTCCCACTTTGGCCTGAACTCTGCTGGTGGATGCAACCTCATCTTTCCCCAGAAAGTACACTGATAGAAGATTAAGGCCAGCTTGACAAGGAAACAGCTTGTCGGCCAACTGCAGCCCCAGTCTGAACAAGTCCCATGCACCAGAATGCCCAACAAAAAAAGTGCAGACACTACACAATAATTGGAGGGGGCTCCTCCAAGACCCAGGAAAAATCTAGAATCGAAGATGGTCAACCAAACCCACCTTATACTATAATCAAACTCCCAAGGGCATCGATGAAGAAAAAGACAAAACAATCCACCCAAAGGACACCAACTTCAAAGACTGAAAAAACATCAGCCCACACAAATGAGAAAGAACCACCACAAGAACTCTTGGCAACTCAAAAAGCCAGGGTGCCTTCTTTTCTCTAAATGATCATACTGATTCTCCAGGAAAAGGGTCTTAACCAGGCTGAGATAGCTGATGACAGAAATAGATTCAGAATACGGATGGGGGAAAAGAAGCAGCTTGCCACTGCAAACTCCATGAGAAAGACGAAAAACATTTGAGCGGGAGCTCAAAATGTGAAGGAGGAAAGTCTTTCTCTAGGCATATATCCTCACTGGCAACCTGAAAATCCAGATCATGGGAGAAGGATTTAACCTTACCTAGACCTGAAATGAATTTAAAGAGCCAAGCAAAATATAAAAGTAGAAGAAGCAGCAGAAAGAACCTTGTAGGCACTCCTGTTCCCCAAGGAAGCCATTTCTGACTTTATCTCATAGGGGACCTTGGGGAGGGCTGCCATTGAAATTGAGAGGGAGCACAGGGAGAAGGCAACTTCCAGCTGAACTTCATAATAATTTCAACTGGGTGTTAATTTTCCTGGACAGAATCTAGGGGTGGTGGAGCAAATGAGATGTGCAGATATGAGCATAGAAGCTGTGGCAGGCAGGGACGGAGAGGACCTGAAAGCTCTTTTTTGCTTTCTCAGTGGGCAGGCTTGTACCCTGGTGCAAAATCTCAGCCATGCTCACCAGCTGCCTGGATATAAAACTCAGTGCTGTTGGTGGGGCATGGTGGGAGTAAAACTGGCCTTGCTGGCTGCATGGAAGCTGGATGAAGCCTATCACTGCTGACCTTCCTCCACTTCCCTGGCAGCCAGTATGACACAACAGAGACATCCATAATCCTCCTGGAAACATAACTCGATTGTCCTGAGAACCATACCCCCATTCCCCACAGCAGCTGCAGCAAGCTCTGCCCAAGTAAAGCCTTGAGTTCAGACAGCCTTAAACCACCCCCCACCTGGTGGTCTTTCTCTACCTACCCTGGCAGCCAAAGACAAAAGACATAATCTCTTGGGAGTTCTATGGCTCTGCCCATTGTCTGAGAAACTTGAATACTTATCCAAGTGACCTTAAGGAAAGGTATCCCTACTATACTACTGCAGCTGATGCACCTCTGGAAAGTACCACCTCCCGGTTAAAGGCCAACCAACTCAAGTCATTACAGCAACTCATAAAAGAACAACGCTACTCCAAGAAAAAAGAAAACAACAGCTAATTCCACAATCTGTAACATTCTGGCTAACCAAAGGTCTTGAGTCTGTCCATGTGACAATTTCACTGCTACCACAACCGGCATTTGAGAAAAACTGCACACTAAATAAAACTACAACCAAAGACCATCATAGAGTCCACTTCACTCCCCTGCTGCCTCCATTGGAGCAGGTGCTGATATTCAAGGCTGAGATATCTGAAGACAGGCCACATCAAAGGACTCCTTGAAGACACTTCCCTAGTACCAGCCCGGAGCTTGGTAATTCCATTGGGTGGCTAGACCCAGCAGGGCAATAACAATTACTCCAGTTCAACTCTCAGCAAGCACCATCCCTAGCAGAAGGGGAAGAAAACCACATCAAGGGATCATCCTGTGGGACAAAAGAACCTGAATAGCCGGCCTTGTGCCCCAGATCTTTCCACCAAAACAGTCTACCCAAATGAGAAGGAATCAGAAAAACAATTCTGGTAATATGACCAAGCAAGGTTTGTTAGCACACTCAAAAGATCACACTAGCTCTCCAGCAATGGATCCAAACCAAGAAGAAATCTCTGAATTGGCAGAAAAAGAATTTAAAAGGTTGATTATTAAGCTACTCAAGGAAGCACTAGAGAAACATGAAAAACAACTTAAAGAAATGTTAAAAATTATACAGGATATGGATAAAAAGTCTCCCAAGAAATTGATAGCATAGATTAAAAAACCATCACAACTTCTTGAAATCAAAGACATACTTGGAGAATTGCAAAATACATTACAAAGTTTCAACAATAGAATCAAGCAAGTAGAAATAAGAACTTTAGAGCCCGAAGACAAGGATTTTGAATTAACCCAAACCAACAAAGACAAAGAAAAAAGGATTTTAAAAATGAACAAAGAATATGCATTCTATTCATCAGCACATGGAACAATCTTCAAGATAGACCATATGATAGGACACAAAATAAGTCTCAATAAATTTAAGAAATTCAAAATTATATCAAGCACTCTCTCAGTCTACCATGGAATAAAATTGGAAATCAACTCCAAAAAGAACCCTCGAAGCTATTCAAATACATGGAAATTAAATAACCAGATCCTGAATGGTCATTGGGTCAACAATGAAATCAAGATGAAAATTTAAAAATTCTCTGAACTGAACCACAATAGTGGCACAACTTATCAAAACCTCTGGGATACAGAAGAAGTGGTGCTAAGAAGAAAGCTTATAGCATTAAACATCTACATCAAAGAGGCTGAAAGAGCACAAATAGACAATATAAGGTCACATCTCAAGGAACTAGAGAAACAAGAACAAACCAAACCCAAACCCAGCAGCAGAAAAGAAATAACAAAGACCAGAGCAGAAGTAAATGAATTTAAAAAAATACAAAAGATAAATGAAGCAAAAAGTTGGTTCAAAGGTGATAGACCATTAGTGAGATTAACCAAGAAGAGAAGACAGAAGATCCAAATAAATTCAATTAAAAATGAAACGGGAGATATTATAACCCATACCACAGGAAATAAAACAGAATATGGATAGGAATGAAGATCACTGAGATTCAGGAGAACGTTGAAACCCACTCCAAGAAACATAAGAATCAAAATAAAACAATACAGAAGCTGACAAACAAAATAGCCAGTGTGGAAAAGAATGTAACCAACCTGACACAGCTGACAAACACACTACAAGAATTTTATAATGAAATTGCAATTATTAACAGAGGAATAGATCAGGAAGAGAAAATAATCTCACAGCTCGATGACTGGCTTTCTGAAATAAGACAGTCAGAAAAGAATGAAATAAAAGAGTGAAATGGAACAAACAAAATCTCCAAGAAATACAGGATTATGTAAAAAGACAGAATTTATCAATCATAGGCATCACTGAAGAAATAGAAAGAAAGAAAACCATTTAGGAAACATATTTCAGGACATCATCCATGAGAACTTCCTCAACCTAGCTATAGAAGCCAACATTCAAATTTAAGAAATTCAGAGGGGCCAGGTGTGGTGGCTCACACCTGTAATCCCAGCACTTTGGGAGGCCAAAGTGAGAGGATCATGTGAGGCCCAGAATTCTAGAGCAGCCTGGCCAATATGGACAAACGTGGTCTCTACTAAAAAAATACAAAATTTAGCTGGGCATGGTGGTGCATGTGTGTAATTCCAGCTGCTCAGAAGGCTGAGGCACAAGAATCACTTGAACCCAGGAGCCAAAGGATGCAGTGAGCCAAGATTGTACCACTGAACTCTAGCCTGAGCAACAGGGGAAGACTTTGTCAAAAAAAAGAAATGCAGAGAACTCCCGCAAGATACTTCACAAGAAAGACATCTTCAAGACACACAGCAGATTTTCCAGGGTCTAAATGAAAACAAAAATGTTGAAGGTAGCTAGAGAGAAAAACCAGGTCACCTAGAAAGGGAACATCATCAAGCTAACATCAGACCTATCAGCACAAATCCTGAAAGCCAGAAGATACTGATGGCCTATATTCAACATTCTTAAGAAAAGAAATTCCAACAAAAGTTTAATATCTGGCTGATATGGCTTGGTTGTGTCTCCACCCAAATCTTATCTTTAATTGTAACTTCCACAATTCCCACAAGGAATCTGGTTGGGGGTAATTAAATTATGGGGCAGGTCTTTCCTGTGCTGTTCTCATGATAGTGAATAAAACCAGATCTGATGGTTTTAAAAATGGGAGTTTCCATGCCCAAGCTCTCTTTCTCTTTGCCTGCCACCATCCACTTAAGATGTGACTTGCTTCTCCTTGCCTTCTGCCACAACTGTGAGGCCTCCCCAGCCACATGGAGCTGTAAGTCCATTAAACTTTCTTTTGTAAATTGCCCAGTCTTGGGTACATCTTTATCAGCAGCATGAAAATGAACTAACATAGTAAATTATACAAGTAAAGTAGGGCACTACTGAAAAGATACCCAAAAATGTAGAAGTCACTTTGGAACTGGGTAACAGGCAGAAGTTGGAATAGTTTGAAGGGCTCAGGAGAAGACAGGAAAATGTGGGAGGATTTGGAACTTCCTAGAGACTTGTTGAATGGCTTTGCCCAAAATGCTGATAATGATATGGACAATGAAATCCAGGCTGAGATGGTCTCACATGAATATGAGGAACTTGTTGGGACTTGGAGCAAAGATGACTCTTGTTATGTTTTAGCAAAAAGACTGGTGGCATTTTGCCCCTGCCCTAGAGATACGTGGAACTTTAAACTTGAGAGAGATAACTTAGGATACCTGGCAGAGGAAATTTCTAAGCAGCAAAGCATTCAAGTGGTGACTTGGGTGCTGTTAAAGGCATTCAGTTTTAGAAGGAAAACAGAGCATAAAAGTTTGGAAAATTTTCAGCCTGACAATGCAATAAAAAAAAAAAACAAACATTATCTGAGGAGAAATTCAAACTAGTTGCAGAAATTTGCATAAGTAATGAGAAGCCAAATGTTAATTGACAAGACAATGGGGAAAACGTCCCCAGGCATGTCAGAGACCTGTGAGGCATCCCGTTCCATCACAGGCCTGGAGGCCTAAGAGGAAATAATGGTTTTGTGGGCTGAATCCAGGGCTTCCCTCCTGTGTGCAGCTTAGTGATTTGGTGCCCTGCATCCCAGCTGCTCTAGCAATGGATAGAAGAGGCCAAGGTGCAGCATAAGCAGAGGCTTTGGAGGGTGTAAGCTCCAAGCCTTGGCAGCTTCCACATGGTCTTGAGCCTGCAGGTACACAGAAGTCAAGAACTGAGGTTTGAAAACCTCTACCTAGATTTCAGAGGAAGTTTGCTACAGAGGCTGGGCCTTCATGAAGAACCTCTGCTAATGCAGTGTGAAAGAGAAATGTGGGATCATAGCGCCTACACAGAGTCCCTACTGGGGTACTGCCTAGAGGAGCTGTGAGAAGAGGGCCATCCTCCAGACCCTGAAATGGTAGATCCACTGACAGTTTGCACAATGTGCCTGGAAAAGCTGCAGACACTCAATGCTAGCCCAAAAAAGCAGCCAGGAGGGAGGCTATACACTGTAAAGCCACAAGGGTGGAGCTGTCCAAGGTTGTAGGAGCCCACCTTTTGAATCAGCATGACCTAGATGTGAGACATTGAGTGAAAGCAGATCATTTAGGGGCTTTAAGATTTGACTGTCCTGCTGGATTTTGAACTTGCATGGGGCCTGTAGCCCCTTTGTTTTGCCAAATTTCTCCCAGTCAGAATGGCTGTATTTTCCCAATGCTTTTATCCCAATTGTATCTAGGAAGTAACTAACTACCTTTTGATTTTACAAGCTCATATGCAAAAAGGACTTGCTTTGTCTCAGATGAGACTTTGGACTATGGACTTTTGAGTTAATGCCAAAATAAGTTAAGACTTTGGGAAACTGAGGACTCTTCCAAGATGACAGAATAGGAACAGCTCCAGTCTACAGCTCCCAGTGAGATAGATGCAGATGAGTGATTTCAGCATTTCCAACTGAGGTATCAGGTTCATCTCATTGAGACTGGCTGGACAGTAGATGCAGCACACAGAGGGTGAGCCAAAGCAGGGTGGGGTGTTGCCTCACCTGGGAAGCACAAGGGGTCAGGGGATTTCCCTTTCCTAGCCAACAGAAGCCATGAGAGACTGTACTAGGAGGAACGTTATACTCTTGCCCAAATACTGCACTTTTCCCATGGTCTTCACAACCAGCAGACCAGGAGATTCCCTCCAGTGCCTGGCTCAGGGGATCCCATGCCCATGGAGCCCAGCAAGCTAAGATTCACTGGCTTGAAATTCTTGCTGCTAGTGCAACAGTCTGAGATCCACCTGGGATGCTGGAGCTTGGTGTGGGGGGAGGGGCGTCTGCCATTGCTGAGGCTTGAGTAGGTGGTTTAATGCCCACAGTGTAAACAAAGCTGCTGGGAAACTTGAACTGGGTGGAGCCCACCACAGCTCAGCAAGGCCAACTGCCTCTCTAGATTCCACCTCTGTTGGCAGGGAATATCTGAACAAAAGGCAACAGCCCCAGTCAGGGATTTATACATAAAATCCTCATCTCCCTGGGACAGAGCACCTGGGAAAAGGGACAGCTGTGGGCAAAGCTTCTACAGACTTAAATGCCCCTGCCTGACAGCTCTGAAGAGAGCATGTTTCTCCCAACACAGTGTTCAAGCTCTGATAATGGACAGACTGCCTTCTCAAATGTGTCCCTGACCCCCATGTAGCCTGATTGGGAAACACCCCCCAGTAGGGTCTGACAGGCACCTCATACAGGAGAGTTCTGGCTGGCATCTAGTGGGTGCCCCTCTAGGATGAAGCTTCCAGAGGAAGAATCAGGCAGCAATATTTGCTGTTCTGCAGCTTCTGCTGGTGATACCCAGGCAAAAAGGGCCTGGAGTGGACTTCCAGCAAACTCCAACAGACCTGCAACTGAAGGTCCTGTCTGTTAGAAGGAAAACTAACAAACAGAAAGGAATAGCAACAACATCAACAAAAAGGACATCTGCACCAAAACCCCATTCGTAGGTCACCAACATCCAAGACCAAAGGTAGATAAAACCACAAAGATGGGGAGAAACCAGAGCAGAAAGGTTGAAAATTCCAAAAACCAGAACATCTCTTCTCCTCCAAAGGATCACAACTCCTTGCCAGCAATGGAACAAAACTGGACAGAGAATGAGTTTGATGAGTTGAAAGAAGTAGGCTTCAGAAGGTGGGTAAAACAAACTTCTCCTTGCTAAAGGAGCATGTTCTAACCCATCACAAGGAAGCTAAAAACCTTGAAGAAAGGTTAGAGGAATGGCTAAATTAAATAACCAGTGTAGAGAAGAAAATAAATGACTCGATGGAACTGAAAAATACAGCACGAGAACTTCACAAAGCATAAACAAGTTTCCACGGCTGATTTGATCAAGTAGAAGAAAGGATATCAGTGATTGAAGATCAAATTAATGAAATAAAGCAAGAAGACAAGATTAGAGAAAAAAGAGTGAAAAGAAACTAACAAAACCTCCAAGAAATACGGAACTATATGAAAAGACCAAATCTATGTTTGATTGGTGTACCTGAAAGTGATGGGGAGAATAGAACCAAGTTAGAAAACACTCTTCAGGATAATATCCAGGAGAACTTCCCAACCTAGAAAGGCAGGCCAACATTCAAATTCAGGAAATACAGAGAATACCACAAAGATATTCCTCAAGAAGAGCAACCCCAACATACACAATCATCAGAGGTACCAAGGTTGACATGAAGGAAAAAAAATGTTAAGGGCAGTCGGAGGGAAAGGCTGGGTTGCCCACAAAGGAAAGCCCATCAGACTAACAGTGGATCTCTTGGCAGAAACCCTACAAGCCAGAACAGAATGGGGGCCAATATTCAACAATCTTAAAGAAAAGAATTTTCAACCCAGAATTTCATATCCAGCCAAACTAAGCTTCATAAGCAAAGGAGAAATAAAATCCTTTACAGACAAGCAAATGCTGAGAGATTGTGTCACCACCAGGCCTGCCTTACAAGAGCTCCTTGATGGAAGCACTAAACATGGAAAGGAACAGCTGGTACCAGCCACTGCAAAAACATGTCAAATTGTGAAGAACATTGATACTATGAAGAAATTGAATCAACTAACGGGCAAAACAACCAGCTAGCATTATAATGACAGGATCAAATTTATACATAACAATATTAACCATAAATATAAACAGGCTAAATGGCCCAATGAAAAGACACACACTGGCAAACTGGATAAAGAGTCAAGATCCATTGGTGTGCTGTATTCAGGAAACCCATCTCATGTGCAAAGACATACATA
>NW_012123820.1:3963818-4037688 GCF_000951035.1 Colobus angolensis palliatus
TAACTATCCTAAATATATATGCACCCAATACAGGAGCACCCAGATTCATAAAGCAAGTTCTTAGAGACCTACAAAGAGACTTAGACTCCCACACAGTAATAATGGGAGACTTTAACACTCTACTGTCAATATTAGACAGATCAATGAGACAGAAAATTAACAAGGATATCCAGGAATTGAACTCAGTTCTGCACCAAGCAGACCTAATAGACATCTACAGAACTCTTCACCCCAAGTCAACAGAATAAACATTCTTTTCAGCACCACATCACACTTATTCTAAAATTGACCACATAACTGGAAATAAAACACTCCTCAGCAAATGTGAAAGAACAGAAATCACAACAAACTGTCTCTCAGACCACAGTGCAATCAAATTAGAACTCAGGATTAAGAAACTCACTGAAAACCACACAACTACATGGAAACTGAACAACCTGCTCCTGAATGACTACTGGGTACATAACGAAATGAAGGCAGAAATAAAGATGTTCTTTGAAACCAATGAGAACAAAGATACAATGTACCAGAATCTCTGGGACACATTTAAAGCAGTGTGTAGAGGGAAATTTATAGTACTAAATGCCCACAAGAGAAAGCAGAAAAGATCTAAAATTGGCACCCTAACATCAAAATTCAAAGAACTAGAGAAGCAAGAGGAAACAAATTCAAAAGCTAGCATAAGGTAAGAAATAACTAAGATCAGAGCAGTACTGAAGGAGATAGAGACACAAAAAACCCTTCAAAAAATCAACGAATCCAAGAGCTGGTTTTTTGAAAAGATCAACAAAATAGATAGACCACTAGCAAGACTAATAAACAGGAAAAGAGAGAAGAATCAAATAGACACAATAAAAAATGATAAAGGAGATATCACCATTAATCTTGCAGAAATACAAACTACCATCAGAGAATACTATAAACACCTCTATGCCAATAAACTAGAAATCTAGAAGAAACGGATAAATTCCTGGACGCATATACCTCCTCAAGACTAAACCAGGGAGAAGTCGATTCTCTGAATAGACCAATAACAGGTTCTGAAATTGAAGCAATAATTAATGGCTACTAACCAAAGAAAGTCCAGGACCAGAAGGATTCACAGCCAAATTCTAACAGAGGTACAAAGAGGAGCTGGTACCATCCTTTCTGAGACTATTCCAATCAATAGAAAAAGAGGAAAACCTCCCTAACTCATTTTATGAGGCCAGTCTCATCTGATACCAAAACCTGGCAGAGACATAACAAAAAAAAGGGAGTTTTAGACCAATATCCCTGATGAACACCAATGCAAAAATCCTCAGTAAAATACTGGCAAACTGAATCCAGCAATACATCAAAAAGCTTATCCACCACGATCAAGTTGGCTTCATCCCTGGGATGCAAGCCTGGCTCACCACATGCAAATCAATAAACATAATCCATCACATAAACAGAACCAATCACAAAAACCACATGATCATCTCAATAGATGCAGAAAACACCTTTGACAAAATTCAACAGCCCTTCATGCTAAAAACTCTCAATAAACTAGGTATGGATGAAACGAATCTCAAAATAATAAGCGCTATTTATGACAAACCCACAGCTAGTATCATACTGAATGGGCAAACCTGGAAGCATTCCCTTTGAAAACCGGCACAAGACAAGGATGCCCTCTCTCACTACTCCTATTCAATATAGTATTGGAAGTTCTGGCCAGGGCAATCAGGCAAGAGAACAAAATAAAGGTATTTAATTAGGGAAAGAGGAAGTCAAATTGTCTTTGTTTACAGATGACATGATTGTATATTTAGAAAACCCCATTGTCTCAGCCCAAAATCTCCTTATGCTGATCAACAACTTCAGTAAAGTCTCAGGATACAAAATCAATGTGCAAAAATCACAAGCATTCTTATACACCAACAACAGACAAACAGAGAGCCAAATCATGAGTGAACTCCCATTCACAATTGCTACAAAGAGAAAAAAATACCTAGGAATCCAACTTACAAGGGATGTGAAGGACCTCTTCAAGGAGAACTACAAACCACTGCTCAACAAAATAAAATAGGACACAAACAAATGGTAGAACATTCCATGCTCATGGATAGGAAGAATCAATATCATAAAAATGGCCATACTTCCAAAAGTAATTTATAGATTCAGTGCTATTCCCATCAAGCTACAATTGACTCTCTCCACAGAATTGGAAAAAACTACTTTAAAGTTCATATGGAACCAAAAAGGAGCCCCCATAGGCAAGACAATCCTAAGCAAAAGGAACAAAGCTGGAGGCATCACGCTACCTGACTTCAAACTATTTTACAAGGCTATAGTAACCAAAAGAGCATGGTACTAGTACCACAACAGATATGGACCAATGGAACAGAACAGAGGCCTCAGAAATAACACTACACATCTACCACCATCTGATCTTTGACAAACCTGACAAAAACAAGCAATGGGGAAAGGATTCCCTACTTAATAAATGGTGCTGGGGAAAATTGACAAATGGCAAATAATTAAACTAAAGAGCTTCTGCACAGCAAAAGAAAATTTTCAGAAGTAAACAGACAACCTACAGAATGGGAGAAAATATTTGCAAACTATACATCAGATAAATGTTTAGTATCCAGAACATACAAGGAACTTAAACAAATGTGCAAGCAAAAAACAATAACAAATAACCCCGTTAAAAAATGGACAATGACATGAATGGATTCTTTTCAAAGGAAAACATACATGAGGCCAACAAGCATATTAAAAAATGTCCAATATTGCTAATCATTAGATGAATACCAATAAAAAAGCCAAAAACATATCATCTCACACCAGTCAAAATGGCTATTATTAAAAAGTAGAAAAATAACAGATGATGGTGAGGTTGCAGGAAAAAGGAATGCTTATACACTGTGGGTTGAAGTGTAAATTAGTTCAACCATGGAAAGCAGTGTGGTGATTCCTCAAAGAGCTACAAACAATTACCATTTGACTCAACAATCCCATTACTGGGTATATATCCAAAGGAATCATTCTACCATAAAGACATGTGCACATGTATGTTCATTGCAGCACTATTCACAGTAGCATAAGTATGGAATCAACCTAAATGCCCATTAACAATGAACTGGATAAAGAAAATGTGGTACATATACACTGTGGAATGCTATGCAGTCATAAAAAGAATGAGATTGTGTGATTTGCAGAAACATGGATGGAACTAAAGGCCATTATCCTTAGCAAATCAACACAAGAACTGAAAACCAAATACTGCATGTTCTCACTCATACGTGGGAGCTAAATAATGAGAACACATGTACAGAAAGAAGGGAAAAACAGACACAGGCCTACTTGAGTATGAAGGTGGGAGGAGGGAGAGGTGCAGCAAAAATCAAGCAACTCTTGGGTATCATGTTTATATACCTGGATGACAAAGTAATCTGTACAACAAACTCCCAAGTCATTAGTTTACCTATATAACAAACCTGCACATTTATTCCTAAATGTAAAACAAAACTTAAAATGTTTTTAAAAATCAGTGACTAAAGAAAAAAAAAAAAAGAAAAATACCTCAGGCTGGGCTATAGCATAAGGATACATCCTGTAGGAAGAAAGGTCCCAGCTTCTGGCTTTCTCACCAGGGCCTCAGACATACAGATGAGGATATATTAGGCCCAGTTGATCCCCTAAGTAAATAAAAAGCATGAGTGATGCCACGCAAGAGCGGCATGAACATTCCACAGCCAGACCACAGAATTGTGAGACATAATAAATCATTGCTTTAAGCCACTAAGTTTTGGGATGGTTTATTAACCAATACAGTGGATTAAGTTAATCCAAAAATAAGTTTGGCTCTTGTTGCTTTAGCCCTCACAAACCATTTGTAAAGTTTAATCATGGTGAGAATAGTTAGCCTCCTAAATTAATGCATGTTTACATTTATAGATTAATTGACATCCTTGTTCAGTATCAGATACAGACAAGATCTTAGATACTACTCTTATCCACAGTTAATAAAGTAATAATGTTCCAATCTCAGCACTTTGGGAGGCCGAGACGGGCGGATCACGAGGTCAGGAGATCGAGACCATCCTGGCTAACACGGTGAAACCCCACCTCTACTAAAAAGTACAAAAAAACTAGCCGGGCGAGGTGGCGGGCGCCTGTAGTCCCAGCTACTCGGGAAGTTGAGGCAGGAGAATGGCGTAAACCCGGAAGGCGGAGCTTGCAGTGAGCTGAGATCTGGCCACTGCACTCCAGCCCGGGCGACAGAGCGAGACTCCGTCTCAAAAAAAAAAAAAAAAAGAAATAATGTTCTATATTGATTACCTTGCCTAAAAGAATCAGTCTATTGCTTAGAATCATGTTGCAGCTTTGATGAAAACTCTTTTTTCCTTTGAAACACAAATGTCAGATAGTGCCACATCCCTCCAATGGATGAAAGGAAGACCCCTTATCCTTCTAAATCCTCTCCTAAGCCTAAAATATTTGACTCAAACTCCAGGGGTCTCAAAATTTAAAACCTTTACAATAAAGTCATGCTTCCCGAGAAAGACAACAAATACTAGTGGGGAAAAAAAAAAAAAAAAACCTTGCCTTGTATTGAGTCTAATTTACAATCCACTCACACTTGAACTGCCAGTGTCATTTAGTTAAGAACTAAACACGACCTTGAAGGGTCGCTGGTTCAGTGTTTTCAAATACTGTTTTTAATCCATAGCTATTTTCTTTTCTTCCCATATGCCTTATTTTTCCCAGAATCAAAAGAGTTAAGGAATTTCCCACCTTAATAATGACTTGGTTAAGAAGTATTAGAGTTAGAGGATAATTTCATTTTATTTTTTACTGTGATGTGCTGGTAAATGTTTAAAACCAATTCTCTGTAAAAAGAAATATGTGCATATAAATATATAAGCAATTTTACTATAAATTTTCATGATATAAAATATGCGTAGCACACAATTTATAAAACACAGTAAAAGAATATTTATTATAAATTCTATGTAGCCAATGATTCTCCCAGAAAACATTCATTAATATTTGTATTTTTTTATCTGTAGCCAACTTATGGTACAAACCAACCATAATTTGCCAAATGGAATTGTGTTCCAATCCAGTAACTCTTTTCTCAATAAATTTATTATCATTTAATGTGATATATGACTAAACTACTTCTCTTGCTTTTGTACAAATTATATCCAGTAAATTGAAACTTCTTTTATTTTCAGCACAAGACATGACACATGTTTAAGTTTAATCTTCATTATTTACATTTACTTATCACATTCTTCAGTCTAGATAATCAACAACACAAGAAATCAAACCCTTATTATAGTATTTGCGGATTTCTATGGTACATGCCACGGTTTAAATGTGTCCTCTAAAGACCATGAGTTAGAAATTTAAGCTAGACCTAAGCAGGAGGGAACAGGACAAAGAAATTAAATTTGGAGAAGGAATATTCACAGCTTTGTACGTGTATGAAATTTTTCTTTACCTTAATCTCTTATATTCCGATTCCCTTGCTCTACTCTTTATGGACACTGTTCTCCCTCCATGTGATCAGATAAAAACCCTCCCAATTTTTTACACAGGCTCCAGGACAGAGGCAGTTGAGATGAATGACTTTTAAACTCTAGCACTGCAGTGATACTCAGTCAGGAGTACTTCTAAAGAACTCATTAACACATCAGGTTAATATCCCATTTGGCTGTTAAAGTATGCAGAAAATGCTCTTCTGTATTTACTTCGTAGACTTTCAAACCCCATTAAGAGTGTACATATTCAAGCTTGAATTTTCACACTTGACTCTGGCCAAGCTTCTGAGTGATAAACACTGATTTCTTTTATTTCCTTGGCTTTATTTGGCTACAAGCATGTGGCTTCTCTGGAACCTTCTTTGAATCCAAAATGCTTTCTCTGCTTGAATGTATTTATGGTCTTTGCCTTAATTTTCTGTATTTTTGTCTGTATGGGTCTTTCTAGTCTTCCTCCTTAGAGTATAATCTCTTTGAGAGGACGATTGGTGTTTTCTTCTTCTTCGTATTCTCTGAAGACACAGTGCCTTGCACGAATCAAGCTGATGTTTTGTAAGGTATCTTATACCATCTATGCAAGGCAAGGCCCAAGGTCTTTGTCTTCTATTTTAGAAATGCACAAGGCTGAAGAACTGAAGAATTATCCCCTATTATATCTAGGTAAAAATCAAATAGACATCAAGTAAATAAACCTTATTCTTACTCTAAGGACTCTTCCCCTTAATAAATAGTCTTCTTTATTTGAAAAAATAAAAAAATAAAGCTCAGTATCAGGTACCAGAAAACTCTAGCTGGTCAGTCCTGGGTGTCAAAAACAAAGTTAATAGAAAGCATAAATCATTTTTAGTCATAAATTGAAGAGAGTAATTTTTAAACAAATCTTACATGATAAATATCATTGTCATTGAGTTCAGGAGTTATCTGAGAGATTTTACCTTTTCCCTTTTCATCTTGTAGTTTTAAAAACAGGGGAGTGGGGTGCTTTCTAAACATGCTTGTCTATTATATAAAGTGCAGAGGATACAAATATTAGTAAAATACTGACTCTATCTTTAAAGAGCCACAGTCAAATGGAAAAATAGAACTGTATCCTTGATTAGGAAAGAACCACAAACATTTCTGTGTCAAGCCAGAAGAAAAGCTTCCAAAATTTATTGTCCATTCATTCTGTGCCAGACACTGGCTAGGTATTTTGTATATGTTCACTCACTTGCTACTATGCTTACTGTGCGCTGCACTGACTATGTTAGCTTATATGGCTGTGGGGCTTATCTTCCCAGTGGCCTTATAAACTGCCTTATGCCTACTATGCCTCTTCTATGTAATTTATACCTCAACAAACAATCCTAAGTGACAAAATATTTGAAGGGGGATCTAATGCTTTTTCAAGCCTACTCTATCAGAATAATTACATAATGAATTAATCAGCTTTTGCTACTACAATAATCTTGCATACCAAATGTAGTGACTTACAAAAGTATTTACTTTTCTCTCCAATGAGTCTGCAAACTGGCTGGGCCGTCTCTGTGTAAGGCTGAAGTTTGGATTTTCAAGACTTCCTCAGACATATTCTTTCAGGATTTTTCTAGTCTGAAGGGACAATGGCTTCTTGGGGGATGCTATTTAAAATGACCATTCATTTACAGGAGCATAAGAATTATATCTAAGGTCATAGCTTTCAACTGGCACAGTAACTTATCTGCCCTCATTCCACACCAAATTGATTCACATGATGAAACCCAGATCAATGGGTGGGAAGTATACACCCTTCACTCACCTATTGCAAGACCACATGGCAGAAGAGACTGAAGAATGGAAAACAATTTACCACACATGGTTTATTTCATTTAGCTCTCCATAGAAGGATGTATTCGTACCCCTATTAAAAGCATGAGTAAACTAAAGCTCTGAGAAATTAAGATCCAAAGTCACATAACAAATGAGAGCAAAACTAAGAATTTAAACAAGATGTAGATTTGATTTTATGGAGCACTTACTATTTTCATGGCAGCAGTAACCTCTTTTATAGCACTCATATTCCTAGATTAAAAAGAAAAGTTGAGATTTTGCAGGTGATGGAGCTCTTTTTGCTGTAAAATAGATCAAGATACAAAACAAATGAAGGTATTCATAGTCCATAGCATCAATCACTCCTCTGGTCTTAGCCCTAAAAAAAGAACTGGATTTGGCCTTAAAGTGACTCTCCCTTCCATTGTTACAGAAAGTATCTATTGTGGCTGCAGTCAGTGGACTCCACATAGCATGTGCTGCTAATTAGCCATGTGTGGTGGCTTAAAATAAAATCTTTTATGAGACTTGCAAAGTCAGTTTAACTTTCTTTCTAGCTAAAGAGGGAGACTGCAGCAAGCAACAGTGATAGTATGTAATTTTAATTCAGTTCTTCACAAATAAAGATGAGAAATTCACCATTAGAAGGTGAATTTTGACACAGGTTTGATTTTTTATGAATGTTCTGTGAATATGGGCCGGAATCTATTATGACCAAGAGATTATGTTGGATAACCAATGAACATGAGAGGGTCACACTGGGTCAAGGAAAACTTGACCCAAGCTACCGTCCCTCCATAGATGGGGGCTTATGTCCAAGACTTTGGCTTCTAAGCAACATTCTCTCATGCACTGTTATCCACATTTGCCAGCTTTTAAAAATCACATTGGAGTGCTGGTTAAAATTACAGATTGTCAAGGTCACTTCCCTGGAGAATTTGATTCAGTAGATAGCATATGCTCTGGTAACCTCATGATCAAACTAGCATGGAGGTCAATGCATTAAAAAAACTGAGTAGCTATGATTTGTTTTGGATGGCTGTTCCTCATAGCATTTAGAGCTGAAGAAAAAGCTGATACTTTAAGAATTTATCCCACGTTATTCTTAACCACCTTGTACTTTCTATCTTCAAAAGAATAAGGTAAATGCCTTTTGAATTATAATTATATAATCATAATTCTACTGGGGAAAACTATGGAATTGTCAAAAATTTCAAATTTTTTCTTCATAGACAATTGTTTAAACCTTCTCAGACTTCATTCTCTCTTTATTTTTCCTTTTTTCTTTCTTTTTTTTTTTTAATTGTTATATGCTTTTCCATTGTTTGACCCTTTGCCTCTTGGTCCAGATACTTCCATAGCATACTCTCAACTCCTCCAAATCACACAAATGCAAGTAATCAAACCTGATTAATCTCGTCCTGTCCACTGCATGTCTCCCTTGAGTAACAATGCTGCCTTTCTCTGAATTGTCTCTCAATAAGTTGGGCTCATGAGTATCGTATAGTAGTTTTTAACTCAAAACTAATGGAGAAACAGGAAAGCCTGATGGGATGACAAATAGTTCCATATCTCTTAAAGGAGTATTGGAAAGTACTATAGTTATTGTAAGGTCCTCTGAGCTGGCCACACCATGGTCAAGCCATCGTGACATTCCCCCACCCTTGTGATAATGTACTTTGTGATATCCCTTGTCCTTGTGAATGTACTTTGTAACATCCATCCCCTACTCACAAAAAATTGCTCCTAACTCCACCACCTATCCTGAATCTGTGAGAACCAATGATAATCCCACCACCCTTTGCTGACTCCTTTCTCAGACTCAGTCGACTTGCATCCAAGTGAATAAACAGCCTCATTGCTCACACTAAGCCTGCTCAGGTGGTCTCTTATATGGACATGTGTAACAATTATGTTCAGATTACATCAAGATTAAATCTAAGGTAGAGCTCAGATCAGATCTATTTTTAAGCCAAATCTCTTCTTGTGGCTAGATGTGGACTGTATGTATGGTCTACTGAATGCTGATTTAAAATGAGATTGCATATCTTTCATTAGCTGCAATTGTATGGAGTGCTTGAATTTGGTTCATTTTCTAAAATGCTTATAAAAATGATTCCTTCAGATATGCATCCAGCTACAAGTTGATCACACCTTAGTATGTGTCATCACGAGTACAGTCTGGTGAATGGCAAATTACTCTTAATAACAGGAAGATGAAATCTGTTTCCTGTCTTGGCTGGTGACTGGCTGCCACTGTGGCCAAATCCCTTCAACTTCTTCTGCCTCAATTTTTAGCCTACAACCTAAATGAGCTGATGGAAAGCACGTTCTCTATAAAGCAGCTGTCTTCAAAATTCTAAGCATAATCATTTGTGATTGTTATCCAGGCAGTTTAGAAGCAACTGAAAAAGTCAGTTTTGTCCTTCCATTTTTAGCAGAAGTAACACAAATTAGCAATAATATCCAAGAAGAAATATTCATGGTATATCTTTTCTTTATATTCTTCTTTTTAAAATCCAAAAAATTTTTGTTTCTTCCCTTTATAACACAAATTCATAGGGAATAGAACATTCTAGACAACTTTACATAAGCTTAGAAGAGACTGCTAAATCTGTGAATCCCCAAAAGGGTATCCCAATGCCTATATATACACACACACATATATATATATATGTGTGTGTGTATATATATCATTGTGGTCATGGGTGACACAGTGGTTTCCACACTACCTGTAAGTTTGAGGATTTTTCCTAATGCTGAATGCATCTGCTGTACTACAGGTTTCATTCATTGGAAGATGAATGAAATTTATTGATGTATTTGTTTATTTAATGCTCTGTTACATTACTCAGGAAAGTGCACACAATTAATTATAGGACAAAATAAAATTTAAATGAGGCAAGTTAGGAAATTAGAGAACATGAAAAGGAAAATAAAGTAAAACCAGAAACTAAATTACTGCATAAAAGACTTTCCCTGATCTTGTAAATTTGCTAAAAATGGGACATCAATTTGCCTCTGAGATTCTGGCAGCTACCCGTTGGTCTGACTTTTGCTCCCTGAAGCTACACTTAATAAATCAAGTCTCCCTTCCACAAGTCTGTCCCACAGATACACAAAAAGAAGTACTGAGTCCTTTAGCCTAAATCAAAATGAATAATTTTACCTATTGCCCAGAAAACATTATTAATTTACTTCACCTTTGTAAGAAAATTCTAGTCAGCTCTATTGCCTCTATGCTTGAGACTCTAGGGCATTTGACTTCCTAACCTCATTCCACTTAACTTTTCTTTAAGTAGAGCACGTTTTCACATGGAAATTGAGCCATTTGTAGAATAGTGGAACTGACAATAGCAAGGCCACAGTGTTAGCAAAGTCCACTTTTAAAACTTTCTTTCCTGACCTAAATAAAGTCAAGACCCATTTTTACATTCCCTTCCAGTGATCCACAATAGGCAGCATAGGGAGTCGTTTTATTTACCTGGGGGATTAAGTAGTTATTTGCCTTCCCAACTTCATAGAATTGCATTGAAATCCTGCAAAGTGAAAGGAAACTATTCTGTTTTAAGGTTTTTTGGCAAAGGGGATTATGTGTGGGGACTCCTTGGATATTAGAGTGATCTGGCTCTAATATCTGTTATCCTTACAATGTCAGCATTGTGGTTCAATACATTTGGCTGTTAGATTGGCTAAGGCTTTTTCTCCTTCTATTCTGTGTATATTCTTGCCCAAATATGGCATTTCATGAAGAAGACATCAGAAAAAGCACAGAAATGTCTGAACTCCTATACTCAAACCTCCAGCGAACATCAAAAAGTATATCTGAGCAAGATAAACTGTAAAATCTGTTACTCTGTGCTTAGCAGGATTAGATCTTACCTTAGCCTTTAAATTGTAAAAAGTTTATCTTCAGGCCCATGCACAAGTCCACTTGCCTGCTGCCACAGCCAGCAAGAAATAACCAGTGTTTCTGTCTTCATGATCCCAGAACATATCAGTGAATCACATACCACTTTAAATATGTTTAAATACCCCTCAAATCAAGTGGCAATTTCCATCAGCCAGCAGTGATCTGCATCTAATTCATCACCAACTTCTTCTCAGATACCATTCAATTAGGCATTCTAGAAAGATTCAAGAGGAACCAAACACCGCAGAGATCAGAGCTAAATATGCTTCCCAAGGTTGTGTCCTAAGTAAATAGAGCTCAGAAGTCAAGAAAGACAAAAATATTGGCATAACTCCACTGTGAACCAATCACACCTTCTAAGCATCTTGATATTACCATCAGAGCTCTAGTATCAAAGATTTTACAAAGGTATCCCCTGGAATTCATTTTCACCTCCAACCTCTCAGAAATGAGTGGCTGAAAATTGTAAAACCATTTTTGTTATTCAGAGAGGTGATGGTGCCCTCACCAATTAAGGCAGCCTTTGGTTGTCTTGGCAACAAGATGCAAGGGAAAGCCCAGAATGTAAGCACTTCTCTTATATTCTGTTTTTGGCCCTGGTACACTGACTTTCTTCAGCATCTAGTTGCCAGAGCAAGTGGCAAGTTGCCATTTTTTATATTGCCACATCAATGTGATGTTTTGAGAGAGAGCTACCTTACCTTTGACCAAGAGAGTATCAGAATTCTGGTATTTACTCGTGATACTTTGAACAATCCTGTTAAGTGCAAAGACTGAAAAAGAATCAAATAAAGCAATCAGAACTTCAGAAAAGTAAATAAATATAATTATACAAGAAAAGCATGATCCAAATAAAAGGCCAGCTACAACAGAGCAGCAAGAATTTGAGTGATTGGTAAAATATATGCCAAAAACTTGAACTTGATACTAGGATTGGTATATTTTGTGAGTCACAAGTGTTATGATATTGGAACTGTCAAAAAGGATATGTAATCATAATAAACTACTTGGCTATGTAGATAACAATGCTGACTTCTCATGATGATGTAAGCAATTTTACTTTTCAACTTTTAAGATTAGTGTCTGAACAAATCACAAAGGCCATCAAACTTGAGCTTGCATATGTTATTTTAAGTTCCCTGGTAGAAGCAACAAAAATAGGTAAAGGAAATAGGTCCTCATCTTCCAGGGTGGGGAACAAAATATTCTATATAAGAATAAGAAATGAATATTTAAATTATGTGAATAGAATTTGAAGTAAAAAAATGAACCTTATTGGTTATATGTGCTCTCCTATTTAAAGCAATAAGCAGGAGAGTATATTTAAGCAATAAGTTTCATATATATATGCAATAAGTAAGAACATTTGCATTTCATATAGTAGGAGGTAAATTTTAAAATAATTTCTAAAGTATATATGTTGAATAGCAGTTATAGTGCATGGTTAACAGAGTTATGGAGGCAACCACCAGATGAACTAAATTAAAAAATTCTAAGAAACACTTCCTTCTGACAAGTGGCGCTAAAAATGCAGAAGGATAAGTAGGAATCTGTCACTTTTCTGTTATAAATTTTTCTGTTAAAATATCCATGTAGCAAGGTGTTTTCAGTGCTATCCTTGCCTATTTACTCTCTACAGTCAACAGAAATCCAGATAGATAATTATCATTGAAATAGAAACTAAGGGAGGGCTCAAGAACCTCTTCCTAAGAGTCAAAGAAAGGTCTCTAACATTCAGATTAAGGACATGGTTGAGTTGTTTCATTTAAAATGTTATATCTTTCTGAGTTTTAACAAACACCAAGATAATTTTAGACTAAAGTTAGAAGTGCCACCACATTTAGTATAAAACTTTGAAGACCTACAGATCAATTCATGCTTCTAACCATCCCACACAGCCTTTCTGCAGTGAAAATGTGATTGCACTGTGATAGAACCTTGACAAAGAAATGTGTTTAAGAACATAAAGATTGTGATAATATCACAATTTTCTTACTTGTGCAACATACAGACTCCTAAAGTCTTAGATATCTTTATGTTTACTATTAATTTATCCAAATTGTAAATGGGGGAGATTGGAAAAAGCACAATTTATTTTACTCAAAATTAAGCAAATTCTTTCAAGGTCATGTGGCCAATAGAGAGTCCGGACATTAAGTAAAAACAATTTGATTCAAATTCAGTATTTGGTTTGCTAATCTCAGACTTATAATAACTACAGTTACTCTTTATTGAACACTAATAATATATGCTAATTTTAATACATCTATTAGCTCATTTTTTCCTCATATTGTGCAATTACTATACTCATTTAACCAGTAAGAAAACTGAGAAATAAAGACATGAATTTATACAAGTGGATTTACCTAGTATATGATAAATTTAGGATCTGAATGCAGAAATCACTGGTATAATATAGGATCAGATTGGAAGAGACCTACAAAACTTCTTAGCCTAACTTATTCATTTTATAATAGGAAAAAATTCTGGATCGTAGAGGAAAATTAACTCGTCCAAAACTACACAGCTGGTTAGTGACAGAGCCAAGACTAGAACCCACAGATTCTGGCATCCAGTCTAATTCTCTTTCACCACAGAAGGTCAGAAAATGTTAAACTTTGTGAAACTCTGCAACCCATCTGGGTTTTTTTAAGTGCCAGAATTGTAAGTCATCATAAAAAGTTAACTTGGGATCTAGAGAAATTTAATATCACCACACTTTCACATTTGGCAGGGCCATGAGATTTAATGAAAAATCACAGCACCCAATGATGCTACAATTTTTCATACTCAACAGCACAACAAAAAATCCACTTACCCATCCTTGTAGGGACACCTCAAAGTCATCAGAAAAAGCATCTGTCATTCAGATGCCTTCCATGTTGAAGAAATGTTTCTTAGAATTAACTAATGATTAGAACCAAAAATTTAACTTGTAGATAGGGAAATTCATGTATAAGTAAATTAAAACACAAAATCAAGAATTCAATCCAGATGTCTATCTGGTACACTCTTAATATACGTGCTTTAAGTTGGCTTAGGCAGTAAATCAAAAAAAAAAAAAAGAAGCCATATACCAAAGTATATACTACATAAGTCCATTTACATGAAGTTCAAACCCAGGCAAAGGAAGTTGCAGTGAGCCAAGATCGTACCACTGCACTCCAGTCTGGGCGACTGAGCAAGACTCTGTCTCAAAAAAAAAAAAAAAAAAAAAGAAGCCATATACTTCTTCCTGCTCTTGCCTCCAAGGTTGTGAATATTGACTTTTAAATACTAGAATGTCTTGTGAGGATTTCTCTTCAGCTCAGGAAAAAATATTTAGTTGCTATTCTATTTTAACTGTATCTATCAAATAAGATAATAATTATTAAAAGTAAGCATTGCAAACTGGTTGGCTCACCAGCTGAATTTGGGTCATGGAAAAGTATTTTTTGGGGATCCACACTCTCTAGGTCACCACTGTTCTCACCAAGACAATTCTTACATGCTAAGTGCCTAGTGTCTATAAACATTTTAATTGGTGATTCCCCCTAAAGTAACACACAGCTCTCCTTCAATTTCTAAATTTGAAAGCTCTTAGAAAATGTAGTTACTGTTAGACATTTTTACACTTAGGAAAAATAGTCAAGGAAAGAAAATCTTAAGCTTTCAATACCCCTTTCAGGTGTGTTTTTTTTTCTGTCTTCATCACCCGTTTTTATGTCCCAAAATATCCATATCTCAGGGTCCTTGATTTTGGCCTTCATATGATGTTTTTCCTGACTCTTAAATTCCATATAAAACTTATCAGAACACAGTCCTAATCCCTAAGCAAACTAAACCACCAGTTTCCAAAATTTACTACTCCAAATGATACATCAATAATCAAGATGATGATATATAGATGTTTTCTTCATTCAGATAACTTAAAGTAGAAGAGTGAACCTTCAGAAACACATACTTTTGCCCCAAAGGACTTTCAAAATTTTAGAAACTGTGGCAGTTCAAAAAAAAGGAGGCATTTTTTCAGAGGCAGAAGGCCTACCCATTGGCAACTCCTCCTGACATGAAATGAAAAGAGAATGTTTCACAATAATCGGTTTCTGTTAATAATGAAAGACAAGATCAAACACCTCATTCATAGTGAACAGAGCACAAACGTACCATAATTTCATTTAAAAATTCCAGCCAGCTGTGGTGGCTCACGCCTGTAATCCCAGCATTTGGGAGGCCAAGGTGTGTGAATCACTTGAGGCTGGGAGTTTGAGACCAGCCAGGCCAACATGGAGAAACCCTGTCTCTACTGAATATACAAAAAATTATCCAGGCATGGTGGCACATGCCTGTAATCCCAGCTACTTGGGAGGGTGAGGATGAGAATTGCTTGAACTCAGGAGGTAGAGGTTACAGTGAGCTGGGATCATGCTGCTGCACTCTAGCCTGGGTGACAAAGCAAGACCCTATCTCAAAGAAAAAATTCTACAACAGCTACCAAATGACCTATTTCTAATCCATATCTGATGACATGTTATTTTTATGTATTTGTGACAAATAAAAACTTCCTGTGAGGCACCAGTGTGTTTGGTGGGAGAGAAAGAGAAACATTACAGGCAAGCACCCAAACTTGAGAGACACAGTTCTTTTATGCCAATAAAGTGGAAAACAGTATTCTAGCTAGATCTTTTTCGAAATGCCACATGTTTCTATGAATAAACTGTTGACCAGTGAAGCAAGTACTCAGTAGAAGAATCCAGTCTTTACATTGTGTTTCAATCTTCTTACTTTTCAGATATTTTGCAATCAACAAGGCATTTTGAAACCTCTATTATGTATGTGCCTATATTGTGTTATATACTAAGGGAACATCCTTTTTCTGGAGAAATTTAATAGTCACCTTGGAAGAACATGATTATATATGGAAACATTATTCTGTAAGTAAGTGCTTATTTAGCACAGATAAATTTTTCTGAATTCAAAGAAAAGTTAATGTGCCCTGAAACATTCACCTACACCAAAAGTTGAGAACAGGCAGGTCCCTGCATATATGAGAATGCTCAACAACTAAAAGAAGCTTTGAACTCCTAATTCATCACTTGCTTTTACCTACATAACTTCCTCAAGGTTGATCCAAGTGGTTTGTGTAGGAATAGTTTCCTTTTATCACTGAATAGTTTTCCATGTTATGGGTGTACCACAGTGCCATCTTTGATGTTATTATTTTTCATTGTGGCCATTCTGATAAGTGTGTAATAGTATCTGATTGTGATTTTAATTTGCATTGTCTAATGGCTAATTATGTTAAACATTTTACATGCTTATTTGTCATCTATATATTCTCTTTGGTAAAATGTTGGTGCATGTTTTATCCTGTTTTCAAATTGAATATTTTTCTATATCTCACTCCCTCCTCCACCTGTGTCTCATCTTAAATTTCTTTAATAATCATCCCAGGTGATTCTGATGCACACTTATATTTAAAAATTTGAGCCTCAGGGACAGGAAGGAGACAGGAAGAATCTGAGTGGATAGCCAAATGACCTGCGCCAATCATCGAGAGGACACTGTCACTAAGGGATGAAGGAAAGGGAGATGAGAAAATGGGAAAGGATCTCAGGGAGGAAATGGAAAGGTCCCAGAGTTAAATGTGATTTACTTTGCAATGTTATTCAGCTAACTCTGCTGCTACTGAAAATCATCCCAAAAAGCATGTGCTCTTAGGGGACTCGGCAGAGTTAGGCTATTTCAAGGTTTTTTCTCCATATCTGTGGTTATGATGGCTGTGGGAGAGTCAGGTGGAAGGTGTACTGAAGCCAGAGCTGCTAGCAAGAACTGATAACTGCCAAAGTTGGTACATTCACCTAACCTCATACCTGTTGGATCTTACTTTGTTCCTACAAGAGATGCTTATGCCATCAGCTGAAAACTTCACTGACATACTGAGTGTGAAATAATCGAAGAGAAAGGAAGGGACAAAACTCTGAGGTTTTGTACAAATGTCACAGGAAACAAAGTGAAATGTTGGACTGCAGGAATCTGAGACCAAACTGCTGCTCTTGTCTTGAACAACTGTTCACCTAGAGAACTCACTGTGCATTTGATGCTGATGGCCAGCTTTGTTTTTATGAAGAAGTTTTATTAAGAGTTTTATTAAGAAGTAAACTGGGCAGATTCCTAGACTGCTTTAGCAAAGGTTAAAACAGCCAAGATGGAGTCTCCTGGTGGTAATTTAAAGAGCTGATGATGGATTTTATCTAAGCATGCTAACCTTCAGAGCTTAGATTTTCTACTTCCATCATCAACTTCCTTTTTATTTCTATTAGAGTCTGGGAAGGTTTTATCCCCACCACAACCTCAACCCCCAGCCAATGAGACCTGTCTGGGCAGGCTTGGGAGGGTCTCAGCAACTCGAAAGGAGTTAAATATTTTGTTTTGCTTTTTTCTCAAATATTGGTCAGAAGAAAAAGTGACATTTTAGGAGTGAACTCTCCTAAAGAATGTGTAGACCATGCCCCTTTTACTCAGGTTATTAGGCCATTCTCGCATTCCTATAGAGAAATACCTGAGACTGGGCAATTTATAAATAGAAAGGTTTAATTGGCTTGTGATTCTGCAGGTTGCACAGAAGGCATGGTACTGGCATTTGCTCAGCTTCTGGGGAGGTCTCAGGAAACTTACAATTATGGTGGAAGGTGAGTCTTACATGGCAGAGAGAGAAGGGAGAGAGGCTACACACTCTTAAACAACCCGATCTCATGAGAACTCACCTACTGTAAATAACACAGTACCAAGAGGGATGATGCTAAACCACTCATGAGAAACCCAACCCCATGATCCAGTTACCTCCCACCAGGCCCTACCTCCAACACTGGGGATTACAATTCGACATGAGATTTAGGTGGGGACACATTTCCAAATTATAACCCCTAATAATACCCAATTGGATCAAACACATTTCAGAAGCCATTTCAGCAAACATTTAGAAGAGAGCAAATCCCTCAGCCTATGGGAATAGCATATCAAACTTTAAGAAGAAGGTTAGGCATCTTTTTAATTAAATTTCAGGATGGAAATGCTTTCATGAGTCAAGTTTTTGTTGCCTTTTTTTTTTAACAGCCTCCTGTTTCATCCAACCAGTCACCACATTAACCAAGTTTAGCATAATTGCCAAAAGAGAAATTCCTCAAGCCATCAGCAGCAATAATTAGCTCCGACTGTAACTTTTCAAGCACAAGTTGTCATCATGTAGGGCAGCAAGTTCCACAGTTTCTCTGTGAAGAAAAAAATTAGGCAGCATCTGAAGGGAACACCAAAAATGAATTCTCTACTAAAGGCTTACTTTCATGGAGAGCATAGATCTAACACGTTGACTTGAACATCGCTTAGTGTCAGTAAGTAGTAAAAGGGAAGAGAAAGGAAGCAGAAAACATAAAGAAAGGTGGGGGAAAGGAAAAGTGAAGACAAGGGAAAAGATCAATTTGAACACAGGATGTTTATGCTAAACAGATTATCAGTTTCCAGGAGCCTTGCAGATCCAGGTATTTAATACATCTACATTACGCATTGACAGAAAAGTCACGCCCATGGATGCTTGGTATTCATTGGGGTAGTATTTGTGTCTCATATCATTATAAAGAGAAAATGAAACAACTTACTATAAATACATTAATGGATACAATTGGGGAGAGAGTTGGGGTTTGTTTGATTGAGTGGATATATTAGCCATTAAATAGAATGGAGAAAGTAACTCTCCCTCCAAGTCAAAATAGGTTGCTAGAAGGATGAGAGCCAAGAAAAGTAAGAGATGATGCCTTTCCAACTCAATGACATTAGGAATAGTATTTGCGACACATGGTCCCCTGTTCAATGAGAATAGCTACTTACCAGCATGACTTCTAGAAAAAAAAGAAAAGGTCAAGAGCTCTGGCTTAAGGAGGCAGGATCTAGGCTTTAAGTCCCTAGAGGGCAGGCACTATGGCCATCTGCCTTTGCTCCTGAATTACTGGCACATAGTAAAAGTCTTGGCATGTCACAGATACTCCGTAGACAAGAGTGAATTACCCGAACAGCTAGGAAAGAATTCCCCTAAAAGTCAGCCATACTCCCAAGTCCTGGGGAATTTGAAGGAATTGGAAGATAATAGAATAAAATAAAATAAAATAAAATAAAATAAAATAAAATAAAAACATGCTCTGTAGGAAAAGAAATTAAGAGTTGTAGATTATGAAGTGATGATATGAATAGATTTTGCAGACTGAAGATCCTTGGGTATTATTAATGTCTACATCCATTTGGTATGTTGCAAGTTTTTACATATGTGTATATGTGTGTAAATACATATGTATATATGTATAATATATGTATATATGTATAAAATGCATATGTATCTAGTATACAGTAGAGTATTAGAATTAATTAAATTTCTTAATTACTTTGAGAATAGACTGCTTACCCTGTGTTTCAAATGTTATACAGAGTTTTGGTATAGTTGATTCTGACACCCTGAAATACTCCATGAAACAAATTGCTTGGTGAAATTGATAAAAAATTAAACAGCTCATGATGCTACAAAATTTTTTTCACTCTGTGCCAAGGAAAATTAAATAGAGATAAAAGTGGAGCAAAAAAGTAGAATACACAGACCATGACCAGAAAATGCACACATTCATGCCACCATTCTCAAATTCCCACTGATGGCAGAGTAAGGAATCCATCACAGCTCTCTCCCATTTGAGTATGCATGATATACCTAACTCTCTGGCTGGTGCTCTAGACATCTGTAAATAACTGATTAGGATTACTGTGCAGGTTCAAACTTTATCACAATCCCAGACTTTAGTCATAAGATCTAAGTAACTGCTAAAATAAAGCAACCCACATATTTAGTACTACACTGTCTAGTAGCCCAGCAAAAAAAAAGAAAGAAAAAAAAAAAGTATGCTGTGTAGTTTTTATTGGCAAGAAAGGTAAAATCAAAACAGTTCCTAAAGGAAGCAATGATTTTTTAAAAATATTTTCTTCTATAAAATAAATTTCCCATGCAAGCTTTTTTTTTTTGTAGGACACAATATTTTCAAAAATAGTTCTGTAGAAAATGTAACGGGTTTCATATTGTCTTAGAATATCACTCAGTTGACCAACACATGATGTGAGAGCACTGCATTTTGACCTCTGGATCCAGAGGCCGTCCAGATTCAAGGAGAGAGCAGAGAACATTTAGAGAAATAATTGGCTTCTGTGTCCTTCAAACACCACTTCTCTCAGTATATTTCTGATAACAGTTTGATATCTGCAAACTGCTGCTCCCTATTTTTTATTCTCATTAGAGATTACATTGCTATTTTTTAATAGAAAATAAAGGGCACAATCAAGATTTCTCAAGGAATTCTTCTTTGCAGGAAGGTGGGTGATGAAAAACCTTATTGATTTCAAAAGAGTTATTGAATACTTAAAACGTAGCAATTGCTGTCGTAGCCACCACAGGAACAAAGATAAACAAAACAAAAATTCAGGATATTGGTGAGTTAAAGAATGAATGAAGATGAGTAAAAGAAGACCCAGTGAAACACAGATTACTCTTGCAAGACACTTGACCTCGAAGAAAAGGAGCAATAGTTAAAGGTGAATGCAAGTCAGGTTCACTTAAATCATATTATGGAAATGCCCAAAACATAAAACTACCAATCTATATTATATCCTCAAATTATATCCTCAATGTCTGTGATGCTCTAGCCTCTAGCATTACAGTTTCCTAGTATGAAATCATTAAAGTGACAATTTAAAAATAATAATAAAAGACAGTATATTTAAAATAAGATATCCATTGAGTAGAAGCTAGCTACGCAGTTATTTACATTGTAATACTCTCAAAATAGTGTGAGAGTTGGAATTAAGCATAATCAAAAATGATCCTCAAGAGAATAATATTCAAAGAATAAAATGACATCTATACTGTTATATTAAAAAATACACCTTAGAAAGCGTAAGTTTTATCTGGTCCAATCTCTTCATTTTTTAAAATTCAACTTTTTATGGATGTAGGGGGCATAAGTGCAGTTCTGTTATATGGTTATATTGCACAGTGGTGAAGTCTGCACTTTTAGTGTAACCAGCATTCGAATAGTGTTCATTATATCCAATAGGTAATTTATTTCTCATCCTTTACCCGTCTCACCTCCCACCTTTTGGAGTCTTCAATGTCTATTGTTCTACTCTGTATGTACATGTGTACACACTGTTTAGCTCCCACTTAAAAGTAAGAATATGTGATATTTGACTTTGTTTCTGAGTTATTTTACTTACAATTATAGCCTCCAGTTTCACGTTGCTGCAAAAGACATGATTTTATCATTTTATGGCTGAGCAGCAGTAGTCTATGGTTTATATATATCTTCTTTATTCAATTATACGTGAGGGACACAGGCTGATTCCATGACTTTGCTATTGTGAATAGCACTTCTATAAGTATATGATTGCTGATGTCTTTTTTACATAACAATTTGTTTTCCTCTGGGTAGAAACCCAGCAGTCAGATTGCCTCGTGGAATAATAATTCTACTTTTAGTTATTTGAGGAACTTTGTTTTCCATAGAGGCTGTACTGATCTACATTCACACCAACAGTGTGTAAGTGTTTCCTTTTGTCTGCATCTTTGCCAACATCTGTTATTTTTTTGACATTTTAATAGTAGTCATTCTGAATGGTATAAGATGATATCTCATTATGTTTTTAATTTACATTTCTCTGATGATTAGTGATGTTGAGCATTTTCTCATGTTTCTTGGCCACTTGAATGTCTTCTTTTGAAAATGTCTGTTCCTGTCCTTTGCTCCCTTCTTAATGAGGTTGTTTTTTCTTCTTACTGAATTGTTTGAGATCTTTGTATATTCTGGATATTAGTCCTTTTTATTTAATGTGGAAAAGTGATCTTGGTAAATTGATAGGAATTTCACTGAATCCATAGGTAACTTTGGGTGATATGGTCATTTTAATGATATTGATTCCTCCAATCCATGAGCATGTGATTCTTTCCATTTGTTTGTATCATCTATAATTTATTTCATGAGTGTTTGACAGTTCTCCTTGTAGAGATCTTTCACCTGCTTGGTAAAATGTATTACTAGGTACTTTTTTTCTGTAGGTATTGTAAATGAGATTGAGCCCTTGGTTTGGTTCTCTGCTTTATTGTTATTGGTGTATAGAAATGCTACTGATTTTTGTACATTGATTTTTGAATCCTGAAACTTTACTGTTCATTTAAATACAATTCTTAGAAGACTACATTCCTGCTCTATTGCTTTCTACCTGCCTGAATAGTCTTATATTTATTGAATACTGAACTTTCAAGGAATTTTAAGAGGTAAAGTCCAGACGGACCTTCCTTAGAAAAGAAAAAGAAGAATGGAAGCTGGTCTTTAAAGATTTGCATTTTCAGGACCAAAATACAGCTTGGGATGAATCATACAAAGACTTCTGAGTGTTCCAAGGGATAGTGTGATATATTAAAAAATTATGAAAATCCTGTCATATTGGCTTTCCATTGTTATAATCATAAATTACCACAAATGTAGTGGCTTAAAACAACAGAAATTTATTATCTTACAGTCTTGGAGACCAGAAGTGTGAAGTCGGTTTCATTTGGCTTAAGTTAAGATGTCAGCAGAACCATGCTCCCTCTGGAAACTCTGGGAATAATTAGTTTCACTTCCTTTTCCAGGTTCTAAAGATCACCTGCATTCCTTGACTTGTGACCTCTTTCTCCATCTTCAAAGCTAGCAGCACAGCATCTTCAAATGTCTCTCTGCTTCCATCACATTCCCTTCTTTTGTGTAGTAAAATTTCAACCTCTCTCTCTCTCTCTCCCTCCCTCTTAGCCACAATGTTTTATTGAACAACTGTATTAAGTACTGTATTAGTTCCCATGGATACAGAGTGAATGAAATCAACATGATTCCTTCTTTCAGGAAGCAGAGGTCATGCCTGGGACAAGTAATTCCCAAATATTCTTTAGAAAATGTAATCTGTTCCTTACCAACCGTAGTCTTGATCATATCTTTTTTGGAATTGAATATTGTTTTCACATTCTTCTTTTTTCTTAAAATCATCAGTTTCTCCTGTGCTTTCTTCTCTTTTTCTTTTAAATCAACATTTTAAAAACATCTTCTTTCCTTTGCTGTAGTGAGAGAAGTGGTCTGAATTTATCTTGGTTTCCTAACTTCTCATTACCCTTTAACTTCTGCAGTCCCACTTTTTCCTGATTCTCAATTTACACTTTCTCCGGTGGTCATCAGAGACCTTTCCTTAGTCTTCCCTGTGGCATTTGATGTCATTCACACTACTCCCTCCCTAACATGTGAACTTCCCCTCTTCTCCCAGAATACTTTTTAAAATTATTGTGGTAAGATCACTTAATATGTCTATCCTCTCAACACAGTTTTAAAAGTACAATACAGTTGACCCTTGAAAAACATAGGGGTTCAGAGTGTCAATCCCCCCAACACACAGTCAAAAATCCATGTATAACTTTTTTTTTTTTTTTTTGAGATGGAGTCTCACTCTGTTGCCCAGGCTGGAGTGCAGTGGGGCCATCTCAGCTCACTGCAAGCTCCGCCTCCCAGGTTCACGCCATTCTCCTGCCTCAGCCTCCCAAGGAGCCAGGACCACAGACTCCCACACCGCGCCAGGCCAATTCCTTGTTTTTTAGTAGAGACGGAGTTTCACCCTGCCAGCTAGGATGGTCTGAATCTCCCTACCTCATGATCCGCCCTCCTTGGCCTCTCAAAGTGCCGGGACTACAGGCGTGAGCCACCATGCCTGGCTCCTGTATAACTTTTGACTCTTCCAAAACATAATTACTAATGGCCTACTGTTGACTGGAAGCTTTATTCATAACATGCATAGTTGATTCACACATATTTTATATGTCATATGTATTATATACTGTATTCTTAGAATAAGGTAAGCTGGATAAAAGAAAATGGTATTAAGAAGTTTGTAAAGAAAAAAAACATATTTACTATTCACGAAGTGAAAGTGGATCATGCTCATCTTAACGTTAAATAGACTGAGGAGGAGGAGGAAGAGGAGGGGTTGGTCTTGTCTCAGGGGTAGTAAAGGCAAACGAAAATCTGCATCTAAGTAGACCTGCATAGTTCAAACCCATGTTATTCAAAGATCAATTGTGCATTATATTTCTGCCTTTCTCCTATAAGGACACTTGTGATTACATTAAGGGCCCACCCACAAAGTACAAGATAATCACTCTATCTCAAGATCCTTACCTTAAACAGATCTGCAACAAGGTAATATTCACAGGTTCTATCTAGCACATAGATACCTTTGGGGGCCACCTACCACACTTATCAAGGGAAACATATATTTCAAAAATCCATTGAGATTGTTCCAAATAACATATATGTTCCACAGAACATATTCCTGCTCTGTTATGATGGAGGTGATTTAATACAAATAGCAAAAGGTAATGATGGGTTGATTTCATATATTAGAATGTTCATGCATTATTCTTTGACATTTAACCAAGTCATCTCACCTAGTATATAACCATAAGTAAATTATAAGAAGGAAATAAAGAAATAAATATAAGAATAAAAACCTCAATTGGTAGAAGATGAAATGAGACCCATATAATTCATAAATTGCTCAAGTTCATATATTGTATATGCAAACTTGAATTCAAGGCAATTGACAACACATTCTAGAGGGTTTCTTGTATTATCAGCAAAATTATTTTTGTTCTTCAGTAATTTTCTTCTAGTTACCGAAATGATCTATTAGAAAAATATTCTGGAAAGCACAAATAATAACAATAATAATCATTCATAATTCTACCATTCAAAGATAAACAGAGTTAGTATTGCAGAGTATATCTTTCTTCTAATTATATGTATATTTATATACTTTATACAAATATACACACACTTGGAATCAAAATGTACAAACTTAAACAAACTTAAAAGTTACTTTTTTTCACTCCACAATATAACGAACATTTTCTCTTGTATTCTTCTACGACACACTTTTTAACAGCTACATTAATATTCTACAAGGTGGCTGCATCATAATTTATTTATATAATGCTCTATTGTTGAAAACAGCATTTTTTTTTTTTGGTTCTTATCCATTGTTGCAATAACACTCACACATATGCCTGGTTATTTATTCTAAATATCCTAGAAGTAAAATTGTTGGGTCACGGGATATAAATAGTTTGTTTTCTATGCTTATTCCTACCCATTCTTCTAGAACCACATTTCAATCATGGTCTCTGTCATGCCTTTGCTGATCGACTGTCCATTCCCAATCCATAGACAGAAGCAGCATCACTTTGTGCTTTCCTACAGTGTACATTATAGCTGCCTCTACATACTAAACATACACTACACTATTGTTATTATTTTTTATTTTTTTATTTTCTTAGGTACATAGTAGGTGTATATACATGAGATATTTTAATACACGCATGTGATGCACAATAATCACATCAGAGTAAATGGGGTATTCATCACCTGAAGCATTTATCCTTTGTGTTACAATCTAATTACACACTTTTAGTTATTTTTAAATGTACAATTAAATTATTTTTTAAAATAGTCCCCCTGTTGTGCTAGCAAACACTAGGTCTTATATTATACATTTTTTCAAATTATGTTTTGTACCCATTAACCATCCCCACTTGTCCCCTACCCACTCCTCTCTACTACCCTTCCCAGTCTCTGGTAATTATCCTTCTACTGTCTATCTCCAAGAGTTCAATTGTTTTAATTTTTAGCTCCCACAAATGACTGAGAACAAGTGAAGTTTGTCTTTCTATGCCTGGCTTATTTCAGTTTACATAGTAACATCCAGTTTCATCCATGTTGTTGCAAATGACAGGATCTCATTTTAGTTTTTGATGGCTGAACAGTACTCCATTGGGTATATGTACCACACTTTCTTTACCAATTCATTTGTTGATGGACACTTAGGTTACTTCTAAATCTTGGAATATTCACTATTGTGAGTAGCACTGCAATAAACAGAGTACAGGTATCTTTTGACATACTGATTTCCTTTCATTTGGGTATGTATCTAGTAGCTGCATTGCCAGATCATATGGTACTTCTATTTTTAGTATTTTTGAAGAACCTCTAAACTGTTTTCCATAGTGGTTGTAATAATTCATATTCCCACCAACAGTGTATGAGGGTTCCCTTTTCTCGACATTCCTGCCAGCGTTTGTTACTGCCTGTCTATTGGATATAAGCCATCTTAACTGAGGAAGATAATATCACATTGTAGTCTTGATTTGCATTTCTCTGATGATCAGTGATGTTGAGCACCTTTTCGTACACCTTTTCACCCTTTATATGTCTTCTTTTGAGAAATGTCTATACAGATCTTTTGCCCATTTTTTAAATGGATTATTCGACTTTTTTTTTTGTATAGACTTGTTTGAGCTCTTTATACATTCTGGTTATTAATCCCTTGTCAGATGGATAGTTTGCAAATATTTTCTTCCATTTTGTGGATTGTCTCTTTACTTCGTTGTTTCCTTTGTTATGCAAAAGCTTTTTAACTTAATGTGGACCATTAACCATTAATCATTGTCCATTTCTGCTTCCATCGCCACTGCTTATGGAATATTACTCAAGAAGTCTGTGCCCAGTCCAATGTCCTGGAGAGTGTCGTAAAGGTTTCCTTGAAGTAGTTTCATAGTTTGAGGTCTTAGATGTAAGCTTTTTTTTTTGCTGGAGTGCAGTGGAGCAATCTCGGCTCACTGCAACCTCTGCCTCCCAGGTTCGAGTGATGCTCCTGCCTCAGCCTCCTGAGTAGCTGGGATTACAGGCACGTGCCACCATGCCGGGCTGATTTTTGTATTTTAAGTAGTTTCATAGTTTGAGGTCTTAGATGTAAGCTTTTTTTTTTGCTGGAGTGCAGTGGAGCAATCTTGGCTCACTGCAACCTCTGCCTCCCAGGTTCGAGTGATGCTCCTGCCTCAGCCTCCTGAGTAGCTGGGATTACAGGCACGTGCCACCATGCCGGGCTGATTTTTGTATTTTTAGTAGATATGGGGTTTCATCATGTTGGTCAGGACAATCTCAAACTCCTGACCTTGTGATCCACACACCTCAGCCTCCCAAAGTGCTGGGATTACAGGCGTGACCCACCATGCCAGGCTGATTCTATTTTTGTATATGTTGAGAAATAGGGGTCTAGTTTCACTCTTCTCCCTATGGATATCCAGTTTTCCCCAGTGCCATTTATTGAAGAGACTGTCCTTTCCCCAATGTACGCTTTTGGAAACTGTCAAAAATGAGTTCACTATAGATGTATGGATTTATTTCTGGGTTCTCTATTCCATTCCACTAGTATATGTGTCTGCTTCTATGCCAGTACCATGCCATTTTGGTTACTATAGCTTTGCAGTATAATTTGAAGTCAGGTAATGTGATCCTGCCAGTTTTGTTCTTTTTGCTTAGGATAGCTTTTTCTATTCTGGCTTTGTGTGTGTGTGTGGTTCCATATAAATTTTAGTATTTTTTTTTTCTATATCTGTGAAGAGTATCCTTGGTACTTTCATAAGGATTGCATTGATTCTATAGATTGCCTTGGGTAGAACAGACATTTTTACAATATTGATTCTTTCAATCCATGAACATGGAATATTTTTCCATATTTTTATGTGTCCTCTTCAATTTCTTTCATTAGTGTTTTATAGTTTCTATTGTAGAGATCTTTCACTTATTTAGTTAATTCCTAGGTAGTTAATCTTACTTGTAGCTATTGTAAATGGGATAATGGGATTACTTTTCTTGAGTTCTTTTTTTTTTCTTTTTTTCCCCCCCCTAATTGAGACAAGGTCTCACTCTGTTGCCCAGTTTGGAGTGCAGTGGCATGATCAGGGCTCACTGCAACCTAGACTTCCTGGATTTAAGCAAACTTCCCATCTCAGCACCCCCAAGTAGCTAAAACTATAGGCATGTGCCACCACACCTGGCTAATTTTTTAAAATTTTAGTACAGACAAGGTCTCATTATGTTTCCCAGGCTGGTCTTAAACTTCTGAGCTCAAGCAATCCTCCTACCTTGGCCTCCCAAAGTGTGGGATTACAGGCATAAGTAACCACGCCCGGCTCTTCTTTTTCACATTGTTCACTATTGGCATATACAAATGCTACTGTTTTTGGTATGCTGATTTTATATTCTGCAATTTTACTGAATTTGTTTATCAGTTTTAATATTTTAAGGTGGAGTCTTTTGGCTTTTTACAAATATAAGATCATATCATCTGCAAAAAAAGGATAACTTGACTTCTTCCTCTCAGGTTTGGATGCCCTTTATTTCTCTCTTGTCTGGCTACTCGAGGTAGGACTTCCAGTACTATGTTGAATAACAGTTATGAAAATGGGTGCATTAGTTCATTCTCATTATGCTATAAAGACGTACCCTAGACTGAATAATTTATAAAGAAAAATAAGTTAAATGAAGTTACAGTCTCACGTAACTGGGGAAGCCTCACAATCATGGTGGAAGGCAAAGGAGGAGCAAAAGCATGTCTTGCTATGGAGGCAGGCAAGAGAGCACGTGCAAGGGAACTACACTTTATAAAACCAATAGATCTCATGAGACTTATTCACTGTCCCAAGAACAGCATGGGAAAAACCCACCCCCATGATTCAATTGCCTCCCACACGGTCCCTCCCACGACACATGGGGATTACGGGAGCTACAATTCAAGATGAGATTTGGGTGGGGACACAGCCAAACCATATCATTCTACCCTGGACCCTCCCAAATCTCATGTCCTCATATTTCAAAACCAATCATGCCTTCCCAACAGTTTCCCAAAGTCTGAATTCATTACAGCATTAATTCAAAAGTCCACAGTCCAAAGTCCCATCTGAGACAAGTCAAGTCCCTTCTGCCTATGAGCCTGTAAAATCAAAAGCAAGTTAGTTACTTTCCAGATACAATAAGGATACAGGCATTGGGTAAGTATACCCTTTTCAAATGGGAGAGACTGGCCAAAACAAAGGGGCTACAGGCCCCATGAAAGTCTGAAATCCAATAGGGCAGTCATTAAACCTTAAAGTTCCAGAATGATCTTCTGTGGCTCCATGTCTCACACCCAGGTCACACTGATGCAAAAGGCGGGTTCCCATGGTCTTGGGCAGCTCTGTCCCTGTGGCTTTACAGAGTACAGTTCCACTGCTGGCTGCTTTCATGGGCTGGCCTTGAGTGTCTGCGACTTTTCAAGCACATGGTGCAAGCTGTGGCTGGATCTACATACTGGGGTTGGGAGGACAGTGGCCCTCTTCTCATGGCTCCACTAGGTAGTTGACCCAGTGAAGACTCTGTGTGTGGGAGCTCCCACCCACATTTCCTTTCTGCATTACTCTAGCATAGGTTCTCTATGAGGGACACAAGCCTGCAGCATACCTCTACCTGGACATCTGGGCATTTTCATACATCCTCTGGAATCTAGGCAGAGGTTGCCAAACCTCATTTCTTGACTTCTATGTACCTGCAGGCTCAATGTCACATGGAAGCCACCAAGGCTGAAGCAACAGCCCAAGCTGTACATTGACCAGGACATAGAGCACCAAGTCTGGAGACTGCATACAGCAGGGGAGCCCTGGACTCAGCCCAGGAAACCATTTTTCCTTCCTAGGTCTTCAGGCTTATAATGGGAAGGGCGCCTTGAAGGTCTCTGACATGCCCTGGAGACATTTTCCATTTTCCCCATTGTCTTGATGAGTAACATTTGGTTCCTCATTACTTCTGCAAATTTTTGCAGCTGGCTTGAATTTCCCTCCAGAAAATGGGGTTTTCTTTTCTAACGCATCATCAGGCTACAAAGTTTCCAAATTTTTGTGCTCTGATTCCTCTTGAGTGTTTTGCCACTTAGAAATTTCTTCTGCCAGATACCCAAAATTATCTCTCTCAAAGTTCAAAGTTCCACAGATCTCTAGGGCTGGGGCAAAATGTCGCCAGTCTCTTTGCATAGCAAGAGTGACCTTTACTCCAGTTCCCAACAAGTTTCTCATCTCCACGAGTCCACCTCAGCCTGGACTTTATTGTCCATGTAACTATTAGCATTTTGGCCAAAGCCATTCAACAAGTCTCTAGGAAGTTCCCAACTTTCCCACATTTTCCTGTCTTCTGAGCCCTCCAAGTCTCTAGGAAGTTCCAAACTTTCCCATATTTTCCTATCTTCTTCTGAGCCCTACAAACTGTACTCAGTTCCAACATCAATTCTACACTTTCAGGTAACTTTATAGCAGCGCCCCACTACCTGGTATGAATTTACTGTATTAGTCCATTCTTGTGCTGCTATAAGGACATACCTAAGACTGCGTAATTTATAAAGAAAAAGAGGTTTAATGGACTCACAGTTTCATGTGGCTAGGGGAGGCCTCACAATCATGGCAGAAGATGAAGGAGGAGCAAAGGGACATGGTGGCAGGCAAGAAAGCATGTGCAGGAGAACTGCCCATTATAAAACCATCAGATCTCGTGAGATTTATTCACTATCACGAGAACAACACAGGAAAAACCCACCTCCGTGATTCAATTACCTCCCCCTGGGTCCCTCCCACAACAAATGGAAATTGTAAGAGCAACAATTCAAGATGAGATTTGGGTGAGGACACAGCCAAACTATATCAATGGGCATTGTTGTTATGTTCCGACTCTCAGAGGAAAGGCTTTCAATTTTTCTCCATCAGTATCGTCTGTCATATGGCTTCTATTATTTTGAGGTATGTTCCTTTTATATCCAGTTTTTTGAGGGTTTTTATAATAAAGGAAAGTTAAATTTTATCAAGTACTCTTTCAGCATTAATTGAAATAATCATATGGATTTGTTCTTCATCCTATTGATATAATGTATCCCATTGTTTGCTTTGCACATGTTGAACCATTCTTTCCTCACTTGCACAAATTTCACTTAGTCATAATGAATGACCTTTTTAATGTACTATTCAATTCAGTTTGTTAGCATTTTGTTGAGTATTTTTGCATCAATTTTCATCAGTGATCTTGGCCTGTAGTTTTCTTTTCTTTTCTTTCTTTCTCTCCCTTTCTTTTCTTTCTTCCTTTCCCTTTTTCTTTCTTTTCTTCTTTCTTTCTTTTCTTTCTTTCTTTTCTTTCTTCTTTCTTTCTCCTTCCTTCCTTCTTTCCTTCCTTCCTTCCTTCCTTCCTTCCTTCCTTCCTTCCTTCCTTCCTTCTTCCTTCCTTCCTTTCTCTCTCTCTCTCTCTCTTTCTTTCTTTCTCTTTCTTTTTATATGTCTTTGTCTGGTTTGGTATCTGGCTAATACTGCCTCATGGAATGGGTGTGGAAGTATTCCCTCCTCTGTTCTTTGAAAGGGTTTGAGTAGTATTGGTATTAGTTCTTTAAATGTTTTCTAGAATTCAGCAGTGAAACCATAGGTCCCAGGCTTTTCTTTGCTGGGAGACTTTTTAATGTGGCTTTGACCTTGTTACTCGTTATTGGTCTTTTAAGTTTTTGCATTTCCCGATGGTTCAATCTTGGGAGGTTGTATGTGTCTACGAATTTATCCATTTCTTCTAGATTGTCCAATATATTGGCACGTAGTTTCTCATAGTTGCCACTAAAGATGCCTTGATTTTCTGTGGTATAAGTTGTACTACCTCCTTTTTCATCTTCGATTTCATTAATTTGGATCTTCTTTCTATTTTTCTTAGTCTGGCAAAGGTTTGTCAATATTGTTTATTTTCTTAAAAACTGACTTTTTGTTTTGTTGATCTTTTGTATTGATTTTTTTCATTTCATTTTCATTTATTTCCACTGTGATCATATTATTTCTTTTCTTCTACTGATTTTGGACTTAGTTTGCTCTTGCTTTTCTAGTTCTTTAAGATGCATTGTTGGCCGGGCGCGGTGGCTCAAGCCTGTAATCCCAGCACTTTGGGAGGCCGAGATGGGCGGATCACAAGGTCAGGAGATCGAGACCATCCTGGGTAACATGGTGAAACCCCATCACTACTAAAAAATACAAAAAACTAGCCGGGCGAGGTGGCGGGCGCCTGTAGTCCCAGCTACTCGGGAGGCTGAGGCAGGAGAATGGCATAAACCTGGGAGGCAGAGCTTGCAGTGAGCTGAGATCTGGCCACTGCACTCCAGCCTGGGTGACAGAGCGAGACTCCATCTCACACACACACAAAAAAAGATGCATCGTTAGGTTATTTAAAGTTTTTTTTTTTTTCTTTTTTGATGTAGGCACTTATAATTATAAACTTTCCTCTTAGTACTGCTTTTGCTATATCCCATTGAATATAATGTTCTGTAACTCTCCGTTAGGGTCATTTGTTCTATAGTGTAGTCTTCTCTTTTTTCTTTCCTTTTAGTGAGGGTGATTTTCTCTGCTGGTATAATTTAATTTCTTGTTGTTTATTTTTATTTTTCTATATCCATTTTTTTTTTTAAATTTGAGGTTACCATATGGCTTGCAAATACTACCTTAGAACCCATTATTTTAAGCTGATAACAACTTAACATTTTGCATAAACAAGCAAGCAAGCAAAAATTAAAACTTACAAAAACTCTACACCTTAACTTCATCCCCCTGTTTTTAAGATTTTGTTGTTTCTATTTATATCTTATTGTACTGTCTATGTCTTTAAAAAGTTGTTGTAGTTATTATGTTGCTGATTTGTCTTTTAGTCTTTCTACCTAAGAGTAGTTTACACATCACAATTACAGTGTAATAGTATACTATGTTTTTCTGTGTGCTTACTATTACCAGTGAGTTTTACCTGTTCAGATGATTTCTTACTGCTCATTAATGTTCTTTTCTTTCTGATTAAAATATTCCTTTTAGCATTTCCTTAAGACAGGTCTCTATGTTTTTGTTTCTCTGGGAAACTATTTTTCCTTCATATTTGAAAAATATTTTTGCTAGATATACTATTCTAAGGTAAAAGCTTTTTTTTTTTTTTTCCTTCAGCATTTTAAATATGTTCTGCCACTCTATCCTTACCTGCAAAGCTTCCACTGAGGAGTATGCTTCCAGATGTATTGGAGCTCCTTTGTATATTATTTGTTTTTTGTTTTTTTTTTTCTCTTTCTGCTTTTAGGATACCTTCTTTATCCTTGATCTTTGGGAGTTAGTTTATTAAATGCCTTGAGGTAGTCTTCTTGGGTTAAATCTGCTTGGTGTTCTATAACCATTTTTGTACTTGGATATTAATTTTCTCTAGGTTTTGGAAGTTCTCTGTTATCTGTTTACTTTATACACCTATCCCTTTCTCTACTTTTTAAGGCCAAAAACTCTTAAATTTGCACTTTTGTGGCTACTGTCTAGATCTTATAGTTGTGCCTCATTCTTTATTATTTTTTCTTTTGTCTCCTCTGGCTGTATATTTTCAAATAGCCTGTCTTCCAGCCCATTAATTCTTTCTTCTGCTTGATCAACTATGCTGTTAGAAAAGACTCTGATACATTCTTCAATATGTCAACTGCATTTGCAACTCCAGAATTTCTGCTTGATTTTTTTTAATTATTTCAAGCTTTTGTTAAATTTCTTTGATAAGAGTCTGAATTCCTTTTCTATGTTATTTTGAATTTCTTGGCATTTCCTTAAAATAGAAATTTTAAATTCTCTATCTGAGTGGTCACATATCTGTTTCTCCAATATTTGGTTCATTTGGTGGAGTTATGACTTCCTAGATGGTCTTGATGCTTATGGATGTTCATTGGTTTCTGGACATTGAAGCTTTAGGTATTTATTGTAGTCTTTGCATTCTGGGCTTATTTGTGCCTGTCATCCTTTTAAAGTGCTTCCAGATATTTAAAAGGACTTCGGTGTTGTGATGTAACGCATATCTGCATTAGTGGGAACCTCACACCAAGGAATGCCGTGGTTCTTGCAGACTCATGGAGGTACTGCCTTGGTGGTCTTGGATAAGACCTGGAAGAATTTGCTGGATTACCAAGCAGAGATTCTTGTTACCTTCCCTTACTTTCTCCCAAAACAATGGAGTCTCTCTCTCTGTGATAAGTCCTCTGGAGCTGGAAGTAGGGTGACACAAGCACTCCTGTGGCTACCACCATTGGGACTGTGCTGGGTTAGAACTGAAACCAGCACAGCACTGGGTCTTACTCAAGTCCTGCTGAAACCAGTACCTAGCTACTGGTTATGTTCACTCAAGGCCTAGAATCAGTCACCCCAAGAGCCTGTTAGGTGCTCTACCCTGCTGTGGCCAAGCTGGTACATAATGTGCAAGTTGCATTATTATTTCTTAGTATGTCTACCTCCTCTACTGCTGTGAACTGCTTTAGTAAGTAACACCCATGTCTTACTTTTCTCTGTATCTGTAACACAACATCTAACATAAAAAAAACCTTTAATAAATAATTTTTGGAAGAAGTTAATGAATGAACTAACAAATAAAACAACAAATAAAACAATGAATTAAAAAAACTATTTGGTCTTTTCATCTCAGGTTTTTCATTATCCTTGTGTGGAAAGTCCCCAGCTTTCATTTTGTGAATGAAAAACAATTTTTTTCTTCTTTTTTCAAATTACCCCAATTCATCTGCTTTCCTAGCCTGCTGGATGACAGAGTCTTTCATCTCGAACTCCAGAACCCTTTCAATGCCTTAGAATAGAGTCAGCCAAAAATCATTATCAGCACAGAATCTGGACAGACATCACCAAGTAAACAGAACTGGTGACCTCTTGCATTATTATATTACAGAATTTTCCCTGAAATTTTTATTTAGAGAAAAGTAGAGCGACTGCTTTCTACTTGGCATTATCTTTTATTTCATTCCTCAGTTGTAAAGACACCCTTTTTAAAACATATAAAATTTAATCTTTCATTAAGAAGGAATGCACTCCACATCAATAAACATATATCAAGTGTATACTAATGCCTACTTTTCATATACATTATCTTATTTATAATTTAATCAAAACCAAGAAAATAAGAAACCAAGAAAAATTTATTGTTTCCTATTGGAAGACAGGAAATAAGAGAATATTAGCTATTCAGGGCCCAATCCCTATCCTCAACACACAGAGAGATTTTTCTCCTTATCATGCCAGAAGCTACAGAAAAAAAGAAAGATTGGTTTTGTTCTCTGAGATCAAAAAACAAATGTATTCCCTTCTGTGATCTCCCCTGTCTGACAGAGGCATCCCTGCCTCACCTTGAGATAAGGAGAAGGATGATATGGTTGCCCTCTTAATCTCTCTCCATTTTTCTGCATCACTAGCAGATTTCCTCACACACTCCTGTCTCTTTCTATATGTATAGGACATGCATTAGCATCAGAATCACATAAGGAAAACTGCCATGGTCAGCGACTCACAATATCAGCCCCTATGCTGACCAAGTGGCTGTCATGGAATTTCCCTTCCTGTACTGTCAAATCTCCAAATAACTGTAATTTGGAACAGCCTGTTTGCTGAACCTGAGGGCAAAAGCAGGGCAAAATTGTCAAAGCAGAAGAGGCAAAAGTACTTCAGGTAAGTAAAGTAATTCCTTTTGGTCTAGCTCCTCAATTCACTCATTCATAAATATGTAATTTCAAACAGCTGGAGGATCTGACATTTTTCATTTTTCAAGGAGGACTAAAACAAATATGCTAAAAGAAATGTCTAACCTTTTTTAAGTGTCTTATTCTTCTGTGAAGAAAACACTAACAATCCTCATCTTTGAATTTCATTTATATTTAGTGAAAATGCACTGTTATTCCTAACCTTAATATTCTAGGATACAAATACTACAAACAATGTTTTTTGTTTGTTTGTTTGCTTGTTTTGAGACAGGGTCTTGTTCTGTTGCCCTGGCTGGAGTACAGGGGATCACTGAAACCTCCCTCTCCTGGTTCAGGTTCATGTGATTCAAGTGATTCTCCTGCCTCAGCCTCCTGAGTAGCTGGGATTACAGGCACGTGCCACTACATCCAGTTAGTTTTTGTATTTTTAGTAGAGACAGGGTTTCACCATACTGGCCCGGGTAGTCCAGAACTCCTGACCTTAAGTGATCTGCCCATCTCGGCCCCTCAAAGGACTGGGATTACAGGTGTGAGCCACCACACCTGGTCTAAACTGATGTTTCTGATGGAATAAATAGAAAAGGACAAGAAGCACAGGATTAAGCATTCTGTGAAACCTTCTTCGTTTTGAGTCAGTGAAGGAAATGCTTGGCAAAGCACACTACACCATAGTGAACCTGCTGGAAAAATTGTTAATTGTTTTCAAGTCATATGTATAATCTGGTTATTCTTCTGCTCAGAACTACTTGTAAAAGGTAGTTTATCAGTCTCCATTTTAGTTAATAAGTTAGAAACTCTGGAGTTCATACGTGACCCTAGTCCCATGATATGGTAGAGGTGGTGCACTGCCAATGGGCTAATTCTATTTCTTCCCCCAAAGTCAGTATGAATAGTAACACTAATCCCAGCCATCATCTACATTCTAAAATGATGCTAAGTGCTAACTAATGCTAAAGAAATTACATTTGGTATCATCTGAACTTAGAATATACCAGAAACTATACTCTTCTTTTAAACATATTCAAAACATGACTCTAAAGAAATACAGCAAAGAATATTCACGTTTTATATGAAGTTACTTAAGTATCTTTGAATCTTACTTCTCCTACAACTTGTTTAGAATTAGATGCTCAATGACATTTGCCTAAGTTTTAATTTCTCAACATAGCAGGGGTGTTTTACATCTCATTCATACCAGTTTCCATATACTACATTGGATTAGGATCTTCTGGAACCTTGCTTCTCAAAGTGAAATCCATACATCAGCAGCATCCTGGAGGTGGAGGGAAGGGAGACTTGTTAGAGATGAAGAAACTCAGTCTCCATCCCCAATGATCAATGGCATTAGAATTTGCAGTTTAACAAGACCTCAAGGTGATTCATATGCACATTCAAGTTTGAGAAGCATGCTCTAGAATAAAAATAGGCAAGCACATTTCACTACGTTTTGGTCAGGCATCAATGAGACAAAAGCAAACATGTGAAAATCTATAAGGACAAATAAGAACAAACTTTACAGGAAGGTGAAGCACAGAGCAGACTACATGGTATGATTTTAAATTCTCTAAAAGGAATAAGCAATAGTTATTCTGTTGTGACAAACTCAGCTCAGTAGCTTTCACATGTAGTTACCATTTCTCAAACATAATATGTCATTTCAGCAGAAAACAATCATGTGTCCTATTCCAAACCTTACTATGCACTTGTTGCAAAAATTTACCAAAAGTGATTTCCATGTACCTGGCTCTATGCAATGTTTTTTATGTGCATAATTTCAATTAATTAATTATTCTATGGTGCTTCAGTTTCATACTCCTACTTTTTCTCAGGTCATGACAGCTGCCAAAATGTATATGCAACCCAGAACCAATTGGAATGAAGATGGTTGAGTAGAAAACCAAGAAAATTGTCCCAGGCCTTAGGTTCGATGGTGACTATAACTCTCAGTAAAGATGTTACAAATTTCTGACTCAGTAGGGCTGAGGGTTGTAGAAAAAGCAAATGCCAGTAGAACATGTAAAAGGCCCTCAACACTCTTGAAATGTGGTAGACAGTGTTAGTTATGGCCCCAGTAAAAGCAAGATCAAAGGGAATAAGCAAGAATGGACATGCAAATGATGTGGGCCTAGAATTGAAGACCTACTAGAGACAGGTAAAAGCTGGAGTGGATTTACCAGAGTGTACTGTTGAGGCAAACATGAGTAGCACTCACTTTGGTCACAGCTCCCTGTCTGCCACAACCTGAAAGCTAAATATGCACAAAAGCCACCATCTGATATAAAGTGGACTCTGGTAAAATGCTTATTGGTGCTGTTACTCACCCTGTGTTACTTAGTTTTCCCCTTATACCAACCTTAGTTTCATGGGGCCTCAGGAGTCTGAATTTTAAACTACAATTTATCCTAAACAACTCCAAAGGGCTCAAATACATATAGGCATATGCCCACTTTAAAATATGTAGTTAATTATATTTATGTAATTGTAATTCTCATTTCCTGGTGGTATAAGGAAAGTTAGTACTGAGATGATATGATAAGTGTTAATGACAGCTGGGCTAGCTGACTTATCACTTCTATAAATATTGGCTTCTAGAAATGCTGCTTTTCTGAGCACAAATATCATTTTTTAAAGCACTGAAGGGCAAGGTTTTGGAAGAAATGTTTGCATTTTTACATGGCTTTACATATGCATGTTAATAACAACAAGCCTTTTTAATTCTAGCAGCTATCCCTTTAAAGGAATACCATTGAAGGTTGTTTTTGTTTTTGTTTTTCCCATCTAACAGAGCTTAGTCTGTATTTGTCATGCACAAAAAGTCAGGAAGCGTTTTCCTTACTATTAATGACCAACGAACCATGTAAGTAAACACAAGAGAAAATTAATATGTCCTGCCTACATAGCAGCATCAATTAATAATGAGTGTGTTGGAAAAGGAAAAGTTTGCTGGGATTAGCTCCACAGGATACTATATAGATGCCAAGAAGAATTCCATAAAACCCTCAGATTGCAATTGAAGTTCTATGTACATTGACTTATCAGCCCTTATGTGAATGTGGCAATATACACCCTAATAATAATAATAACTGTCTTTTTTTTTTTTTTTTTTTTTTTGAGATGGAGTTTTGCTCTTGTTGCCCAGACTGGAGTTGAGTGGTGCAATAGCTGCTCACTGCAACTTCCGCCTCCCGGGTTCAAGCGATTCTCCTGTCTCAGCCTCCTGGGTAGCTGGGATTACAGGCTCAGGCCACCATGCCAAGCTAGTTTTTTTGTATTTTTGGTAGAGACAGGGTTTCACCATGTTGGCCAGGCTAGTCTCGAACTCCTGACTTCAGGTGATCTGCCTGCCTCAGTCTCCAAAAGTGCTAGGATTACAGGCGTGAGCCACTGAGCCCAGCCAACAGATAATTTTTATGGAATGCCTACATGATTTTTACCAGTTTGTTTGTGTATGTTATCTTGCTTAATGCTTGCAGAAATCCTAGGAGAAGAAATTAATCAACTTATTTGGTAGTCCAAGACATTGAAGCACAGAAAGGTTATTTCCCAGCATCCTACAGGTAAGAATGAGGGAGACAGAATTCAAATTCAGGCAATCTCACTCCTGAGCCCAAGCTCTTAACCATCATGCTATATTGACTCACAAGGAAGAAAGGGGTTTTCCAAACTCTCTTCTAAGACTTTTACTAGACAGGAGAGGAAGTTTCCAGCAGGTGTACTAAAAGAAGGCAGGCTGTTGGGAGTTTCCTCCAATGCCACAAACCTCTCAAGGCTCAACCACTTGAAAAGGAGATCCAGACTCAGAACACTCAGTTTTTCCTAATGAGATTAATTTGTTGTTGTTTAAATGCAGAACAAGGGAAATAATGACAATTAATGGTCCTAAATATACTGCAGTGCCAAGAATAACCCACTCAGTGCAGTTCTATGTTTCCCAGAAAGTAAAAAAAGAAAAGAAAAAAAAAAAGAAAAGAAAAAAAATCCGGGGTCAGAATAATAGAAAAAGAAATAAATTAACTAAAAGCAGCCTTTTTGAAATCAGGAATCCAAATTGAACTGTTTTAAGAAATGAGAGATGTTCGAAATACTGCTAATAACAACTAGAACACCAGAATAGTGATTTTGCAAAAAGGGAAGGAAGACTTGGAAGTTTCCCTGAGGAAGGTGGTCTGGGGGCGATTGACATCTGTATGCTATACTTGTTTCACTTTAAAACCTATGTACTTCCTTTTTCCCTAGCTAATTATCAGCTTCTCAGGGTCACAGAACAGTCATGTGCATTTTGGTATCTCTCATACAATGTCAGCACACTAAAAAAAGAGCTCAGGAGGCAAGTTTTTTCTCTTTCTACCTTCCTTACCCCTGCACTTGCTGTGCTCAGCCATTGTTTGCAGTGTATTCCCACAGAAATATGGTTCATTAAAATTGCATTAATAAATGATAGCAACTTATATGGCCTTCACCATCCCAGGTATTAAAACTTGACTCCACCTACCAGAGAAATGTCCCCAGTTTCTACTTCTATATGGAATAAGATTAGAAAGCACCTTTAATCCAAGTGTCTGGTGAGATGACTACAGACTATGTTGAACATGAGTAAACTAACATTCGGACATGCCTTCTTAATTCTCTACATATGTCATTTACTATAAGAAATATTCAGAGGACTCCTACTCACTAAAGTACTAGGGAACTGCTCTGGTTCACCCTATATTCTTTTCCTTCGGAGTGTTTGAACTGCTCTGTGTCTCAAGCTGGCTTGTCTCATGCTGTCCACGCCACATATGTGCTTCTTGAGCAAGCTTTATATCTTATGCCTCAGCAGATATAGATAATAAGCCAAGCTTGCCTCCTCTCTGCAGCTCTATGTTTCCCAGAAAGTCAAAAGAAGGAAGAAAAAGAGAAAAGCCTAAGTCAGAATAACAGAATAAAAATAAATTAACTAAAAGCCACCTTCCTAGAATCAGGAATCCAAACTGAACTGTCTAAGAAATGGAAGATGTTCTAACTTCAGCACTAGCAGAAGGTAAAAGATATCAACCTTGACTAGACTTTTACTGTTCAAAATTAACGCATTTCCCTAAACATTCAGAACATCCATTCCCTTCAGAATGAATGCTGCCCCTTAAACAGAGAAGTCACTGCCCTCATAGCCTTGGCAAGACAGATTAAAGTTAGCATAACATTGGTTCATTTTCAGAAATGTGTTATTCCATCTTTGCCATAATCTCTGTATATTACTTTTGCTAAAGCAGTTTTATTATTAAAGTTAGTTTTAATTTTGCACTTTAGAGAAGTGTAGTCATGAATTATCTTTTATGGAATGTGCTGCTTTCCTCCAATAAGCATAGAAAATGTCAGCTGATAGCTTACATTCCTTGTTAGAGCCCATGAATATCAAAGGATATTCAAAGGAATAAGAACCCAGCTTCACTGCAAGGCTATAAATCTAAATTCCATATGACCATAGACAAGTTATTTAACTCCTCTCAACTTGCGCCCTTAGCTGAAAAATTTGTATGAATGTAGCTACCTAAGAGAGTCAGTGTGATTAAGGTGTTACATATCAGGCACCCTACTCAGTATCTGGTGTATGGTTAACACTCAATATGGGGTAAGCATTATTATTATTCTTCTTCCTAACTATTTAATACTTGAGTATTTGTTATCATATCCCTCTTTTCTGACATCATGAACAAATACTCAAGGATACCTGAGATTAATTGAAGACACTGCACTGCACTGCAATTTTCCAGTAAGTAATTTTTTATTTTTTGGCATAGAGTCTCACTCTGTTACCCAGGCTGGAGTGCAGTGATGCAGTCTCGGCTCACTGCAGCCTCCGTCTCCCAGGTTCAAGTGATTCTCTTGCCTCGGCCTCCCTCAGCAGCTGGGATTATAGGTGTGTGCCACCATGCCCAGCAAATGTTTTTGTATTTTTAGTAGAGATGTGGGTTTCGCCATGCTGGCCGGGCTGGTCTTGAACTCCTGACCTCAAATGATCTGCCTATCTCAGCCTCCCAAAGTGTTGGGATTACAGGCATGAGCCACCATGCCCAGACTCCACCAAATATTTTTAACATACAACTTCTCTTTATGCAGAACTTCACTCACCTCTTTTCATTCTGTTGTTGAGCCCACCCTATCTCTATCCATGTTTTTTTCTGTGCCCATCACAGCTTGAAGGCAATTCCATCAACAGGTTTTAGTCTTCCTCTATCAGGTATGATTTACTGTATAACTGCAGGGTCTGGATTAAAATAGTCAAAATGTGATTAGCTATGAACAAAAGCAAAACATGATAAAGAATGACATAGCCACTGTCTTATCCTTCAGGATGTTAAAGTTGATCACATTTTCTTATTTCAGTAGGAAAAAGCTCATTGTGCTGAAAGCATTAGGGCAGTGTGATTAAGCGCTACTGTGTATAATTTGATATTAGGTATTACTTGCATAATACCTGTCTCTTCCTGCCACTGACGCTAACCCATTTGCAAACATTAATGTGGTACAATTGAATGCAAATCGTTTTTTGTGTGTGTGTCTCCTTGGATGCAGTAGAGTTAAAATGATAACAATAATCATAAAATGTGTTTTGTTTGTAAGGCAAATGATTAGCAATAAAGAGGAATAATAACTTTTTATTAAATATTAGAGTAAATAACAGATGGCTGAACCCTTGGATACCCTAGCAGAAAAAAATTGTTGGTGTTCTAGCTTGAGCACTTTGGGAAATGTGTATGGCACTTACTTTCTGATGAGTAACAGCATGTAGCATTGTTAAGCTTGATTAAGCAAATTTAATTAGTGTTAGTCAATGCATTTTTGTAAGTGAATAAAATATATTTCAGTTTAGGCATGACTGTTCATCTTTAATTGATGAAATATAAGTCAAAATGTAGCTATAAAATATTAAAATTGCATTAAGACAAATTTAAAGAAACTTTTTTTTTGTTTGTTTTAAAGTAAAATTTCCTCAAGTAATTTTTAACTCTACAATGAAAAGAAAGGTGGTAGAAGTACAATGGTAACATGATCTGTGCATTGCCAACTGGGATACTTATTTCTAAATGACCCTAGGACCACATTACTCTATAACCACACTTTATAACATTCTTCAAACATAGGTGTTTTATTTTACAGGACTTAACTTATTTAGGTTTCTGGAGAGTAAAGACAGGAAGAAAATGTAGATTTCACCTTAGAAAATAAAATGATCTCAGGAAAAATAAATAAAATAAATTTAAAAATTCAGAAACTATTTAAATAGGATATTCTCAAGGCTGGAAGAATCTATATCCCAAACTAACTTGAGATTTTTCAAATCTAAATTAATACTTTTAATGCTGGTCAATGATAATTAATTAAGCAGACCCTGGCAGAATGCAAGATCTTTTGCATCACACAATTAGCATTCCTCACAAATACTGCAACCTAAGAAAGCACAGGCACAAGATTTTAAGGAGTTTCTCAGAACTCATGTGGATAGTCAACACAATCTACCATGCTAGTAGAAAAATCTGGAGAACTTTATTTTCTAACTTCGCTTAAAATTATTCTGTCTCTTCTTTTCTCTGATTCTCTTTTCCTTACTTTCTTTCTCTTTTCTCACATCAGCTGCTCTAAAGTTTCTTAAAAGTTGGTCATAATAAAGTGTGTAAGTGTGTGTGTGTGTGTGTGTGTGTGCGCGCGCGCGCGCAGTTGGAGAAGGGGGAGTATTTGAGTTTAGCCACTTTATAGGAAAATGAGAGTATCAACCATTACCAACACTACTCCCCTTCAAATGTCGTCAAGTACCGATAGGATCTCTAAAAACAGTAACTACATAAATTGTTTCCAAGAACATGCCTTGTCCCATAGGGAGACCCATCCTCACTAGAGTAGGAGCGTGAGACTATAGACCTCCAGAGGTATGGGGTCCTTGACCAAGGATATGGGGAAGAATGGAGTGTGAGAAAGGAAAAGATTGGTATGTATCCATAGTAAGGAGGTGGATATAAAGTCAGCATGGGAACAGTATCCTCATTCAGAACACTCATGTCATTTACTCATTCAGTCAATATTTCTTGTGCACCTATTATATACCAGACACTATGCTAGCTTCTAGGGATACAAAACAACAGAACTGACAGTTATTAGACTTCATGGAACTTTCAGATGATCAATCCATAAGCTTACCAGAGTAAATAAATGAGAAAATTCCACAAAATTCTTCATAATCTGGCTCTTGTTCACTTCTCGTATCTTACTTCACATCACTACTGACTCACCACCATTGTCCTATCCATACTGAACTATTGAAGCTTCACCAAAGTGCATGATCACACTTCCCTGACTTTGTTTGGTACAAACCATATGGACTTACCCTCTTCCATGGGTAAATACAAAAGACTACATGTGTAAATATAGATTTTGTTCTTTTCTTAATTTCTTTAAAAGTCATATAATAACAAAAATTATAACCCTATATTATTGATGTTAAAACTATATCAAAAGCCTGGGTGCAGTGGCTTATGCCTCTAATCCCAGCTCTTTGGGAGGTCAAAGCAGGCAAACTACTGGAGGTCAGGAGTTTGAGATCAGCTTTCCCAAAATGGTGAAACCCCATCTCTACTAAAAATACAAAAATTAGCTGAGTATGGTGGTGGGCACCTGTAATTCCAGATATTTGGGAGGCTGAGGCAGGGGAATCGCTTGAACCCAGGAGACAAAGGTTGCAGTCCAGCCTGGGTGACAGAGCAAGACCCTGACAAAAACAAAACAAAACAAAACAAAAACCCAAAACTGTATCAGTGGAATATATATCACAACCATAGCACAAAAGATATGAGTTAAGTAAAACTATACTGTTTAATTTTTCTATATTTTACTGATAGTAATTCATTGGTAACTTTTAGTATTGTTTTTTCTACTGTGGTTTTGATAATATCCCTCAGTATAAATATTTTAATCATTGTTCTAGTAATTACAAAATATATACTTAACTATTCGCAGTATATTTAGAATCATATTTTGCCACTTCTATCGCAATTTAGAAAGCTTACATTTATACAGATTCCATTATTCTTCCTTCTTCATCGTAGTTATCATATTTATATTACATCCATATGCATTGGAAACTCCATCAGACAATGTTATTTATTTTGTTTTCAACTGTCAAATATATTTAAAATAACTCAAAAGAAGATGTCTGCTCTATTTAGCAATTCTGTTGCTTCTCCTTCATTCCTGATGTTCCAGTTTCTTACTGTTTTTATATTTGTCAGTTCAAAATTTCTGTCTGCTTCTTCTTTACATGACATATTCCCTTGTCAATCCATTCTATTTTAACATTTTTTTCAAGAGTGTTTGCAATTACTCTTTCAAGCATATATAATAGCTGCTTTAAAATATTTGTCAGGTAATTTCTATCTTGTCATTGGCATTTGTTAGTCATCTTTTCCCAGGTGAATTGTGCTCTTTGTGATTTTGTGTAACCAAAATAAGTTTGATTGTATCCTGGATACCTTGAACATTGCCTTATGACAATCTACATCTTGTTTAAACCGTAAGGAGAATGTTAATTTTTTTTTTTTTAGCAGACACTTTACCTGGTTGGTTTGAGCCCAGAGGTTACAATACATTTTCTGTTGCCTATAGTTCCAAAGTCAGTTATACTAGCACTGCCATTCTAGTTAAGGGTGCCAGATAAAATACCCAGCACCAGATATTGCATGAGACATACATATACCAGAAATATGTATATTCATTATTTATCTGAAATTCAAATTAAACTGGTATCCTATATTTTTTTTGTTAAATATGACAGCCCTATTTGCAATGCTATTAGAATTTGTCCTGCACGTTAACTACCTATGTAGCTATACCTTATTTCAGTTGTCAAAGCTATTGGCATGATAATAAAGATAAGACTCTAAGTGCAGGTCAAGGATGAGCCTAGTAGTTCACTTTTTCACACTTTCCCTTTTCTGGTTCCCTGGGGCTCCCCTTTTTATTCCTTTGGCCAGAAACTGCCAGCTTCTGTAACTGTACTACATGAGGAGAAAGCACACAAAGGAAAACTAAAAATCAACAGGCTTTGGCATCACCTTCATGGAGCCATGGTTCCACCAAAAGGAAAGGAAGGCCTTTCACAGCATGCCACCACCCTCACTGTACAATAGCTTTGTCCTGGGGGTGAGAGAATAGAATAAAAACAGAGAAAAAAATAGGGTACCTTTGCCATTATCTCTGAACTTTAGAATTTCTGTTTTCTTCTCCTTAAGTCAGAACTACAGGATTTCTCCCAGATCTCTGTCTGCCCCACAGTGTTCATGTCAGAGTTTCAGATTGCTATTAAATTTATGCTATGGCATCCTGGAGGGGAAAAAAAATGGTAAACTCCCTGCCAGTTCAGTGGTACTTCAAAATCTGGTGTTCTCTTCCAATTCACATGCTAGTATTTGCTTTTAAGAGTTTTTAAATAGCTGCCCATGGATTCTCTCATGTTTTTAATTGCTTTCAGTGGAAGAGGAAGGTTGATGTGTTTACCTCATCTTACCCAGAACTGAAATTTCCAACGTCAGCTCTTAGAAGACTGCAGAGAGGTAAGATACATATTGTAATCCCTATGGAAGCCAATAAGAAATCATGTGAATGTACATGGCAATAAAGCCAAAAGAATAACTGCAATAGTATACTAAAATGATTTGCTTAGCACAAAAGAAGGCAATAAAGGAAGAACAGATAAACTAGAAAGAAATGAGATGAAAAAAATAAATAGCATATAGCTGACATAAATATTACCATATTAATAATAACATTAAATAGAAATAGGCCCCTATATATGCTATTTTTGGTAGGACTAGAGATTACCAAAAACACCCTGTTAGTCGCTTCTTAAAATTAAATTTAGGATGGAGCTTAGAGGATGGGAGTCAAGAACAGCCTTAAGTTTTCAAGATGGTTGTCTGTGGGATAGAAAGGGTGGAGAATGGAGCGTTCTGGAAAATGTCTGGGAAGAGAGCATACCTAGGCTAAACATGGAGGTTACTCTTAGAAAAAAATGGAATAATAATGACTTTAGCTACTTCTGGATATCTAAATTCTACCTTTCATTCTCAAGCACATTTAGTGATAGATCTTCCTTTCAGACACACTCTTACGAGATATTTTTAAAAAATCACTGAGACTAGCCAAAGCCTTTGGCACCTTTGGCTAGTTTGTATAAAGTACATACTAGCCATCAGGCGTGGAGAGATAGATGATAGATCAATTGATAGATGGATGGATAGATACATTGATTGATAGATGGATGATAGATGATCTTCATACTAACCAAAACGTACACAGTAGGTATTATGTGTCGATTGTATAGTTGAATAAACAGATCGCTTTAAAAGGGTAAATAATTTGCCCAAGGTAACACAGTCATGAGTCAATGGAGCTCAGATTTTGAATCCATTAATTGTCTTCAAATCAAACACATGTTCTTTCCTCTATATAATACTTTCTCCCTATCTGAACACCTTAGTGCCTACAACAGATAAAGTGAGGAGACTGTACTAGGATCATTATTGAGTCTTGTGTAGGATGAAAGCAAGAAGACAAACTTAGACTCCAACAACCTAAGGGTGAATGAAAAAGCATAAGAAGTAGAACAGAGACCTTTTGACTTTCTACTCAATGTTCATATCATACTGCCAGTTCCCAGAAGAAAAGGGAAAATGCCTGGTTGATGATTGAAGAGGTAAACAAGTGAAGCAAATATCAACATTTCATGAACAATCAATCATCTGAATACATTTCATTAACCAAAAGTCCATTGTATCTGACAATTATCCAATTGAAATCAATCATTTTTCAAAATAAGGGCAATATTACTGCTGCAAGCATATTGACATTTCTAACAAGTGTTAAAAGACAAGAATCAATTTAAATAAAACTATATTCTAATCAAAGTCAAATTAAAATTTCTAGAGATTCAGGGCTCCTGGGAATAAGCTTCTTGCAGAACTTTAACAAACAGAGCTCAAAGTATACTAAATTATGTAAATGTTTTTTAACCTTTTAAAAAGAATTCTGCATTTCGTTTTATTAAGACATACCAAAATAGTTTTTAATGCAATCAAATTGAGGGTAATATTCTCTGTGGTGAACATGTAATAAAGACATTCTTCATTCAAATTATTTTTGGAAGAGAGAACTTAGAAGTATACTTGCATTTAAATAGAAAAGTATGAATGGTCCTACTTACACTCCTACATCGTATATTAATGCCAAAGGATTCCACATCTTCGGTGTTCCTATAATTTATTTGCTATAGTGATATTGGGTGTGGTTAAGCCTAATCTTATTTAGAGCAATAACACTTTTTTTCAATGAAGACATAATAATAATCTTTTACTTGTATTGCAGTTTTTCAGCACCACTGTGTTTTAGAATGGGACATTGCTAAAAAGTAATTCAGCCATAGTAGGCAGTATGAATTCACTGAATAATTGCTTTCATACAAGTGAACATGGCTTCTAATCAAGGAATCTGGGAACCTGGCTCCCAGAGATACATGACAGAGTCAGACTGCCTGCTTTTTCAAATTCCTAGAAAGAAGAAGAAGGAAAAAAAAGGAAACATTTTGTGAAACACATACCATGCACCAGGTCCATGAAATTATCTCATTTAAACCTTACAACTAAACCGATTTTTACAGGGGAGAAAGCCAAGATTCAGCTTCTCAGATGAAAGATTTCCATTTCACCGCATGTTCTCACTTATAAGGGGGAGCTTAATGATGAGAGCACATGGACATATTCGGGGAAACAACACACACTGGAGCCTGTTGGGGGGTTGGAGGGAGGGAGAACATCAGGAAGAATAGCTAGTGGGTGCTGGACTTAATACCTAGGTGATGGCTTTATCTGTGCAGCAAACCACCATGGCACACGATTACCTGGGTAACAAACCTGCACATCCTGGACGTGCACCCCAGAACTTAAAATAAAAGTTGATGAAAAAAGAAAGAAAGAAAACCCAAGGTCCCTGATTGTAAGATATTGTACTTCTATCTGCCTTTGAGACTCAAACACCTGTTATACCAATGTACAATTTTATTTCCCCCACAAATAAAACATATGGTAAATGTGTGGGGCTAACATTCCGCTCTGCATTCTTTCAGTCACTGTCCCAAACTGTTGATTTCACTAACACTAGTAACAACTTTATGAAAGTATTATAAGTTATATTGCAATCTGTCTCAACATTAATAATAGGATGTAATATATCGTTATACATTTGAGATATATCATTACATCTTAAATGTAATAATTACAATAAGCTCTAGTACTGCCTATCAGCAGTGATCAATTTTATGTTTAATGACTTTAAAACCTATCCTACAGGCATGTGCAAGGCTCTATGTACAATATGTATGTAGATGACAGCTTTATTTCTAATATTGAAAATTTGAAGAAAGGAGTAATATCCAACAAAAACAAAAGGGTTAAATGATAGTGCAACCCACATAGTCATTAAAAATAATGTAATCTATTTTAACTGGCATACAGAATGTCCACGATAGACAGAATGGTCATATTCTGGTAAAGATATACATATATATATCTGGGTATATAAACTTATATATACTGAAAAAATACATGTGTTTATACAGATAAAGATCTAGATGTTCACAAATTGTAATGGTCTTCTCTACAGAGTAGGCTGAAGTGTGCTGCCATTTTAAGAAGAAACAATCATGCCATGGAATTGAAACTCCGTGGCTAGAATTGAAGGCAAACTCTAGGAAATGAGTGACCTCTGGCTGGTAGAAGAAAGTAAATGGGTCATAGTTTCTACAACCATAAAAAAAAAAAAGAAAAATTAAAAAAAAGAGCCAGGCACGGTGGCTCATGCCTGAAATCCCAGCACTTTGGGAGGCCAAGACGGATGGATCATGAGGTCAAGAGATCAAGACCATCCTGGCTAACATGATGAAATCCTGTCTCTACTAAAAAATACAAAAAAAAAAAAAAAAAAATTAGCTTGGTGTGGTGGCAGGTGCCTATAGTCCCAGCTACTTGGAAGGCTGAGACAGGAGAATCACTTGAACCCAGAAGGCAGAGGTTGCAGTCAGCCAAGATTGTGCCACTGCACTCCATCCTATTGACAGAGCAAGACTCCCTCTCAAAAAAAAAAATTGTATTTGGCCAACAAGTTGGATGGATTTGGGAGAGTACTCTAAGACCCGGAAGAGAATGCAGTCTGGCTGACACCTTGATTTCCACCTTGTACAACTCTGAGCAGAGGACTCAGTCTCCTGTGCCCAGACTTCTGACCTACAGATCTAATAATGTGTCTTTTGTTTTTAGCTGTTAAGTTTATAATAATTTCTCACACAGCAATAGGAAGCTAATACAATCATTCAGCATGACAACTACAGAAAAGCTTATACAAGCTCATTAGAAAAACTATAATATAATAAATATAAAAAGATTGGATTTCAAAATGATTTTTTGATTTACTATATTGAATAATATTATTAAGATATGTTCCTGAACAGAGTTTTAATTTAAATGTCAAGCAAAAAGAAAGGGTCTCAGAGTGGTACAGATTCAAAATCATCTACAATTCTGCATTTTCAGTTTTTAAAATAGATATGAATACCTTCAATTAGGTGACATGTAGGACTAAATAATACCTTTTGATTACAGATTAGTAAATTGTAGTGGAACAAACTAAAAACTTTCAGTGTTTCAAAAGCACACACTGTTATTTCAAGGCAAGTAGAAACTTTCAATGGCATCTCAACATATTCAAAGTACCTTGTAAACTTCAGCCTGACAACATTTCCAAAATTAGATTCCAATTTTTTTTTCTCAGCCTATAATCCAACTTTGCCTTACTGATAGTCTACCTGTTGTTTGTTTTCTTCCCTTTTATATGCCTTTGCTTATGACACTTCCTTAGTCTGCTCCTGACGCAACTCACCAGTTTAGCCTCTTACCAGCTAGGCAAGGTTTGGCTCACCTCTACTAAGAACTCTGCCCCCTTCCTTACTTGCTCGCTACACATAGAACTGGCTCCTCTCTCTCCATATTTTCAAAGACCTTTATTGGTTTTACTAGAATAGGACATATTCTCCTCTTCTTTGTTTTAGGTTTCTATGCATGTGTGATACCACCCTCACTAGACTGTGAGTTACACAATGTCAGGGACCATCCCATTCCTGATCTGCAGTATGTGGCAGGCATCTAGCTCATGATAAAAAAAAAAAAAAGATCACTAAACTTTTAAAACTTTCACTTTGTCAATACACAAGAACAAAATACAAACTATGGTGCACCTAATTTTAATTTAAGAAAGCCTGAGTCAAAATAGAGATCTGATGAGAAATAGAGAAATTCAGATTTTTTTAAAAATGAGAACAATTTTGCTCAGAGATTGAACAAACCATAGCAATTGCTAAATGAAATCAAGTGCAATAAAAGGGGCTCAGAAGAGAAGGAAGGTCATACTTAAGAACCGAAAATAACAATATGTATAATATTCACTACACCTCTATAGTTTCTGCTGTAGCATTTTACATTATTCAAATCCTTTTATCACTGCTTATGACAATATTTGCTTCCCTTATGAATTCATTTTCAGTACAATGTTGTACTGCGGTTGATTTTGAAAGATATTCTAATTTAACATTATCAGAATTAGACAGGGTACTACATTGAATAACCCGAAGTTTTATGCATCTGAATTTCAAAATGCCTCAAACATAACTAAAATTGCTGCAAGCCCAAGAGAAATGTAAAGTAGTAGATACTAGTAACAGCTTACTATCTCTAGTTTGCATGCAATTATTTTACACTTTTGGAAAATAATATCAATGTGCTCACGTAAAATACAAATAACACAAAAGGCTGTTTGAGACTCCATTCAGTTAACTATTTATTGAGTACATAGCGCATATAAGACCTACTATTATAATGTATGAATTACATACAAGGAAAAAGAAGGAGAGAAAGAAGAAAACAGAAAGTTAACTAAATGTTTTTAGTGTTCTACCTATGCGAGAACAAACCTTAGAAGAGTAATAATATCTAATATTTCTTGAGTGTTTATTATTTCTAGATATTCTGAATTACATCATTCAGACATTCTGGATTACATCATTTAAAGTTTTAAAACAAACCTATGAATTTAACATTATTATTTTTCCCATTTTTCAGATGAGAAAATTGCAGCACAGAGTTTAAATAATTTGCTAAATGCTGTAGAGCTAAGAATTTCAAAGGTGAAACTTGAATTTAAGCAGGCAAGCACTGTGTACTCAACCCCTACTTTATATACTTCCTAGCTGGTTTTATTATTCCATTTCACAGAGCAAGAACTTGAGGCTCAGAGAGATTAAATAGGCTACCAAAGTAGACATCTTTAATCAATGACAGAGTTAGCATTCAAAATCAAATATGTTTGATTCCAAATTCTTTGCTGATTCCTCTCACAACTTCCAAAACTACATGAAATAAAATATATTCAAACTATATTCTATATCTTCCATTATTTAAATACAAACTACATTCATTTCTTGCTGTGTGACATTAGGCAAGTCACTTTATCAACTTTTGCTTTAGTTCTCTCATCTGTATAATGAGGATAATAATTCATCACACTTCAAAATAATTGTTTGGTGCATTGAATATAATATGTAAAGCTACTAAACAGTGCCTAACATAAACTTAATATTATTAATATTAATGTGTATGTGTATCATTATTACAATTTGTAAATTATTGTACTTAAGGAGATAGAGTGTATATATGTGTGTATATACTATTAATACTAATGTTATTAGTATAATACTGTATTTAAATATATATAAAAATGAAAATATCTATAAATATCTACTAATACATACCATTCATTGTAGTGTATTATATATATACACACACATATATTAGTAGTATATGTATACACTACTACATAATACTACTCAATCTATTAGTGGTATATATGTATGTGTGTATATATGCAGCACATATATATGCATACAGACATACATATATATGCAGCACTTATATATATTTACATATATATACAAACATATACATAGTATATATGTATGTATGTGTGTATGTATATACATATATATACTCCTAATATACATAGGATAGATATGTATGTATGTGTGTACATATATACATATATATACTCCTAATAGGTTGAATTCTGAACTAAGCACTTTTTCAACTTTATTTAACCTCAAAGACTCCATTAAGTTGTAGTAAAAGCTCATCTTTAAAACTGCACAGATAATGAGAAAACTCATCATTTGACAGATGATGAAAATGAAGCTTTGAAAAGTTAAGGAAGTTGCCTAAGATCATACAGCCAGTGAGTGGCAAGACCAGATATCAAACCTGGGTTTATATGACTCCAAGGCCCACAAGGTAGTATACAATCAGTGTCAAAAGGAAGGTGTAATCGGCTGGTCGAAGTGCAAGGGTGTTTACAACTAATTTATCACAACCAGTTACAGATTTCTCTGTTCCTTCTCCACTCCCAATGCTCCACTTGAATAGCCAAAAAAAAAAAAGAAAAAAAGAAAAAAAAAGGAAAGAAAAGAAAAAAGAAAGAAAAGAAGGATGTAATCCAAGGGCTACAAAAGTTCAGAGAATGTAGAACATTTTTTGCTTAGATGATTGAGAATAGTTTCCCTGGGTGGGTTGACATTTGAGCTTAGCTGTAAAGGTAGACAGAATTTCAATAGATAAGAGGTATGCCTTTTGAAGGACAAAACAAGCTTACCTGGAACAGATGAGCAAAGGTCTTGAGATCAGGGACAATCCATTTGGCATTGTAGGAAAAAAATAGAAGATAGAGCTGGAAAGGAGAACTAATGTTAACTCCATGAGTGCAGGGTCTGTGCTCCTAGAATTATGCTGTTTAGTACAGCAACCCTGAGATACACATGACATCGAAAATGTGGCTATGGAGACCAAGGGACTGAATTTTTAATTTAATTTAAAATTAAATCTTAAAACTGCTACTTGATTCAGTTATTGACAATTTTCAAGTATGTTTGAACTACTGAGATATGTAGACCTTTTTCAACTGTGCATGTTATGAAGTCTAAATACAAATTAGGAACTTTCGACTGAGCGTGGTGGCTCATGCCTGTAACCCCAGCACTTTGGGAGGCCGAGGCAGGTGGATCACCTGAGGTCAGCAGTTCAAGACCAGCCTGGCCAACATGGTGAAACTCCCTCTCTACTAAAAATACAAAATTAGCCAGGTGTGTTGGCTCACACCTGTAGTCCCAGCTACTTGGGAGGCTGAGGCAGGAGAATCACTTGAACCTGGGAGGTGGAAGTTGCAGTGAGCTGAGATCACACCACTGCACTCCAGCCTGGGCAGGACAAAGCCAGAGTCCATCTCAAAATAAATAAATAAATAAATAAATAAATAATTTTCAATGAAAATTTACAATCTGATTGAGATGTGCTGCTAAGTATAAAATATACATTGAATTCTTAATATTTATTTTAAAAGAATATAAATAGCTCCTTAACAAATTTTAATATTGATTACATTTTGATCTTTTATATATCTTGTGTATGTTGGATTAAATATAATGCATTATTTAAATTAAGTTTACCTATTTATTTTAACTTTTTAATATGACTACTAAAAAATTTTAAATTACATATGTGACTTGAATTGAATTTCTTTTAGACAGAGATATTCTAGCCTATTCATGGCACACAGCAGGCACTCCACAAAATACTTTTTAACCAACTGCAGTGGGAACCAGATTGTAACTTCAAAGTCAGGCTGAGGATCTTGTATTTTAGTCAATAGATAAGAGAGCCACTAAAACTTCTCAGTAAGGAAAGTGATAGGCTCAGAGTACTATTTTAGAAGGTTCCATCAGGAAGACTAATACAAAGAGATGAGAAATTGAAGTTAGATTAGAAGTATATTGCAATATTAAAACAGGGCCTAAATACATATACCTTCTCCACAAATTCTTCCAAAGCAGCTCACTCTGGTAGCATAACATTGTGTAAATGCTCCATGTTTCTCATAAGAACACTAAACACTCTTACATGTGAAAGGCAATTCCTTTTCAAGTCAAGTCTTACCCCTCTATGCACCTAATTTTATCACTGTTGCTTTTAAAGAAAATAAATCAATGCAGTTAATCTCTGTATAGTGTCATGTGGGATGAAACTCCCTTTATTAGAGTAATGGTCTGATTACAGCATAATTTTGAAATATGCACAAATGGAACTACAGATATAAAAAAGCCTCAATATTATTCTCAACAGAGCAAACAGAGTTTTCTTGTTTAATACACATCTGAGTGTGCTATTTCCTGTTGAAAACTTTAATGCTAAACCATGGCTTAAAGGATCAAGTCCAGACTCAGCAATCCTTCCCAACCAATCCTATTCCACTTCAACTTTCTGTAATGCCCTTCTATAAACACGGACTCATTCAGGTCTTTTTCAGTAGCAAGTGACATAAATCCAACCCAAAGAACTTGTTGGTCCCACAAAAGGTAAATAAATGTCAATACATGGAAAGACACGTGAATAGATTAGTGGATGAATGGCTGTCTGTCTGGATACTGTTGATCCCTAGATGCTGGCCTCATTTACTCATGGTGCAGACAAACCTGCTCCATGTGGCAGAATAACTGTCTATCAGCAACCCTTACCTCATTTTCTTCCAACTCCTTGACCAAAAATGCAGAACACCTCTCCCTCCACTCCAAAAAAGGAAAATGCTACCACATGGAGAGTGTGTACCATGTTCCAAGCACGATTCCACCTACTTTTCATGTAAGTGATCTGATCCTCACAACAACCCTATTATCATCCCCATTTCGGAGATGGGGCAGCTGAAGCACAGAGAGGTGAAGTAACTTGCCCAAGATCACCACATTGAGACATGGCAGGGCTGGAACGTGAAGTCAAATAGGCAGACTCTGACATCCAAGCACCTCTACAGAATCACTGTGGCCAGGGGAAAAGGAATTTTGATTGGCTATTCCATCGAGGAGTGAGGGAGTGCGGCAACTGAGAGCCCCACCAGAACATAGGACATGATTGGCGTAGGAGAGCAAGGTAGGCAAATCAAAACAACAGGGTCTGGAGGGAGTCTATATTCCAACTATAGCCAAAAGAACAAGTCAGTCTTTTTAAAATTGACCATGCACTGTTTTTTCTCTAACATCTACCACTCTTTCCGCTCCCACTTCCCAACTCTCTTCCTGGACAATTGCTATTTATTAGTCTATGAGGCCAACCTCCAGCAACGAACAGCCCCTTTAGCAAAGTTTCTCAAGTTCTCATGGGCAGAATAAATCACTGCCTACTGTGTGCTCCTTTCATGTCCTAGGCACCCCAGTATCAGTAGTGCAGACAGAAGATCCGCGTGGCAATCTTGTCATTTTGAGACAGCCAGGTGGGAAGGGCTCCCTGGCAGAGCCTCCAACCAATCTGTGTACCGGGAGGAACGCACACTAGGGTGGAGCCTCAGAAGTTCGCACCTTTTGCAGCGGAGAGGAGCCTTGCCCCTCCTCTTCCTGGGTGGAACATGGAATTCAATTGGCCAGGCAGGAAGCCCAAGGGCAAGAAGCACACGCTGTTGCTTTGCTAAGAGTCTCTGTCCCCACCCCCCTTTTTTTTATTTTTGCCCAATAAACCCCTTTTTTCTCACTCTTCGAATAGTCTGCGAGCCTAAATTTTCATGGCTGAGTGATAAAGACCCCCGCCTTTAGTTGAATTAAATAAGGAAGCAACCCTTCAACAAGTTCTACTACTGTAAAAGGAATTTGTAATGGCAAGACTCCGTCAAGCAGAAGAAGAAAAAAAAAAAACCTCCAGTACCTTTTCCCTCCACTTATTCATAACTGTTTCTTCGGAACATCTCAGGATCTTCAGATGAACACTGTTCAACTCAACTCATGGGTTTCCTTTGCTACCAGGCATTGGTGATGGCTTCCCTCTACTCTGCTCTTGCCTGTCTGTTTTCTTTGTTCATCTGTTAATTTTTCAGTGTAGTATCCTGGCATGAGGGATGACAGGAGTCACTGAGAAAGTCCCCATTTGGGGGTTCATTTTATTAGTTTACATTTATTTGTTTTGATGTCTGTCTCTCCCATGAGACTTGGAACTACTTAACGGTGAGTATTGTGACCTAAATCACCTTGTTATCCCTAATGTTAAAAGGAGTTCCTGGCCACAGTAAAGATTTAGTGGATTTGTTTCCTTAAATCGAAGAAAGAAACAAGGAGGAGGAAGGGAGCATAGGAAAGAGCGAGAAAAGAAATGAGAGAAGGACAGAAAAAAAAAAAGTGAGATTATTCCAGTATCTACATATTTCTTAGGAAAGGGCAAATAATCCACAACATGTGCAACTAAAACTTAAGTCAAATAAACAGTCTTTAAATTTATAATGGTAAAAAATTAAATTAATGAAACAGTGAAACAATTCTTGTTGTTGGAGAAAATTTTCAGAAACAAGCTTTTTTCTTAAGACCTTGGGCACTTTTGCCTTTATCTCGTAGGGCAAACGCAAGCTATTGTGGCAATGCAAGAAAATTGGGTTGATTAAAGTAAATCTACCTCTGTTCTAAACTACCCAGAAAAGTAGTTTAGAATAAAGGACTACTCAACAGATCATTTTGCCCTAACCTCAATCTGTCCTTTGAAAAGAGGAAAGCTGTATCACCCAGAGTTTGGAATTGGCCTTGACCTTGTACATGTCACTGGCTCCCTGCAGCCCAGTTTCATCTCTTCCTCTACCCAGGGCAGAGTAGTGCAGTTAGAAACAGTTGAGGGCTGAACCCCTAAGCAGGAGATCTCACTGATAAAGACTGGTTTTTCCTTGATGTGATGTTTTATTAATTAAAAAAAGCTTGTTTCTGACCCTAAAGGCAAATGTAAGAGGCAATTTATTAAGAGTAAAATCTGCATCTCTCTTATCTCTCTTAGGAGTAAAAATCTGCATCTCTCTTCAAAGTTAATGCAAGCATTTGACACAACCAGAGTGGTCAATAATGTTAGCTCTGAACCTGGACAGTGAAGTCAGTACTAGACAAACTGATCTTTCTGCGTCTCAGTTTTCTCAACTGTAGACAGATAATAAACTTCATATGGTTGTAAGGGTTAAATGAGCTGGTATTTATAAAGTGCTTATGTCCAACTGTGCCTAACACACAGAAGACGCTATGTATTTGTAAAATATTCAAAACAATCTGCAGACAAATATAAGGTATACAAATACCTTTGGAACATTACCTAAAATTACTGAGTAAAGAAAAGACTGAACAGAACAAATACATACATCTTAAAATCTGTAAGATAAAGTCAGGTGACCTACAGCTTGAATTTTTGAAAACTTTAAACAACGTGAGTACAAGAGTCTTATGGTTTCTCAAGTTAACAGGATGCTGCATTAAAAAGTATTCTACTAGCTGAGAAACATGTTGTATAAACTTCGAGATAGCTGATGGTTTCTTAAATAGCCAATGTTCCTTTTCTCTATGTAACTTTACGGTTCTCAACAACCTATGACGTAATACTTAAAACCTTTTAAGTAAAGCATTAATTGTTTTTAAAGCATTTTATGAGGGCAGTGCCTTATTGTCATGGAGAAGAAAATTATAAGTTCTGTTAATCCTACAAAGGTTTGAAAGCACCAGAGATCAATAACTACTCTGTCTTCTAAATTGTATCACTTTCTTTTCAAGCTGTGCCTTCATCAAATATCTGCCTCTAACTAAGAATGAAAGATTACAACACCCAATTTTTAAAAAAGAATGGTCCTAATAAAGGTATTTTAATAACTGCACCTCATAATGATCTTACTGGTTGTTGTTTGTTTGTTGTGTTGCTTATTTTTAAAATAGTTCATGAGACCCAAATTTTAAAGTAAATTATTAATGGACTCAATGCAAAAAGGAAAGGTCTGGAAACGGGATATCACATTTTGCAGCCTAAATCAAAGTGTCATTTTCTCTGTTCTTTATCATGTGAACTGGATGTTGAAAAAGCCTTCCAAAGTCCAGAAATTGCTTTCTCTTCCCTGTGCAGTATTTTTGGAAATGCATTTGGAGAATCCAAATACTACTAAAAAAAAAAAAAAAATCACAGAATTAGTGAGGCCAAAAATATTAAATTGGAAAAAATCAAGCAGGACCATGCTATTGTGAAGCTAATAAAAACTTTTTTTTTTTTTCAACTCTACTGTCACAAAAACACAAAAGATAGCAAAATGTTCTGTACATTTCTGCATTGAGAAAGTCTCAAATTATCACAGGGCAGTCATTTCCTAACCCTATTCTCCCACCAGCACCCTCTCTTCTCTCTACAGGAATCAATGCCCCAGTCGAATTCATGTTGCTGCCAGATATTATATCCCTGAGTTTTACTGTCCAAGAGAAGAATTGTGTAGCCAAGGGAAAATGAGGCAAACTTCATAAAAGAAAAATGTTCAATGAAAACCCTAGGCATACCTCAAGCCTAAACTCACTGATTCAGTCATAAAATGAGCTTAGGGGAAAAGGGAAATTTATAAAAAGCATACAGGGTTATCTGTTGAAACTCAAGGTCAAAATATGCATCTGGGCTTTGTGAGACACTAGAACCAAGAACAGGAAAGTCAGCAGAAGCCAATACATCTGCTATTTTCAACTTTTTGTTCTCTCAGGGAAGCAAGATCTAAAATCTATTTCTCTCTACAGACTGGTTTCATTCCTTAATTTTGTTATGGACCCACTTACAAATGGACCACCTGACTACTGTCATCACAAGCTCCCCAGGGGAGATAATCTAATTAGAAGAGACAAACTCTCTAGAGAAGATTGTCTCTCTAACCAGTGAGTGTTGGTCATTTGTATTATGGAAATAGTGCACAATGAGGGTCATGACAATAGTCTACACCAAGGGATGGTAAATTTTTCTCTGTAAAGGGGCTATGATATGGTTTGGCTGTGACCCCACCCAAATCTCATCTTGAATTCCCACATGTTGTGGGAAGGACCCGGTGAGAGGTAATTGAATCACTGGGGCAGGTCTTTGCCATGCTGTTCTCGTAATAGTGAATAAGTCTCATGAAACATGATGGTTTTAAAAAGGGGAGTTTCCCTGAACAAGCTCTCTTTGCCTGCTGCCATCCATGTAAGATGTGACTTGTTTCTCCTTGCCTTCTGCCATGATTGTGAGGCTTCCCCAGCCACATGGGACTGTGAGTCCTCCATTTAACCTCTTTCCTTTGTAAATTGCCCAGTCTTGGGTATGTCTTTATCAGCAGTGTGAAAACAAACTAACACAAGCTACATAGTAAATATTTTAGATGTTGGGAACCATAGGTTCTCTGTCAAAATCACTCAACTCTGCTGTTGCAGCACAAAAGCAACCATAGAAAATACATAAATGTATGGATATGGTTGTGTGCCAAAAAAATTTTATTTACAAAAATAGGGATGTGGCAGGATTGGTTCCTCAAGCTGTCATTTGCCAACCCCTAGTCTACAACTGCACTATGGGTGGAAAAGACTATTTAACAAAGGGGTGGGGCAAGTTGGAGGGGGTAATCATCTCCGGTATTCTCACCAAGCACTGAATATTGGAAGCAGAGGCCTTTCATGTATGGGGAAACCTAAAGCATGGCTGCAAGTGATAAAGCACTCACATCATGTTCAGAGAACATTTCTCATTCTATCAACAGAATTCCACCCTCAGGAACATGCCTGCCTTTCCTTGGGATAAACAGGGAAGAGAGAGCTCAGAAAGAAAGGAGAGAATTCAGCAGACTGAGTTGGAATAGAAAGATTCATACCATTGTAGGAAAGGCAAGTTTTCAGAAAGATATGCCTAATGATCTCATACCTAGCTATAGCCCTGCTGGGAATTGTACGTTGTAGGGAAAATGGTAGAGCAATGCACAAGGTGAAGTTAGAAACAAGGCAGTAGGCAATTTTAAAGTCCCATTTTGAGCTAGGAAGAAAAAGGAGATATAAATACTGCATAAAGTAGTATCTTAAAATGCTGTTCTATCCCTTTCAGCAAACTAGATACTCAGTGTTTAATAGCACTGGAAGCCAGCTATAATGAGGAGGAAGGAGAGAGATGTGCGCCAGTGGAGTAGCCACCTCAACAGCACCGATAATACCAAGAGCTAAAAGGTCATGTTTGTTTGATGCTTTCCATAAGCAACTGGTCTGACCAAAATAATTCTGCAGGAATGATTAAGCTTTCTTTAGCACTTATTGTGGCCTAGATATGGTCAGCAAGACCAAGCTCTGCAATCAGTAGAAGGGGACAATCACAGATAGGTTTCAGTGACCTCTCTTGGCAGCAATTTTCCTCTCTGCCCTCACTGGCTTCAATAGATTCCCTGGTTTGCAGTTATTACCTTGGCAGGACTGTTCTGCCCCTCTCTGTCATGTAAGATAGCCTGGGATAAAAAGGGAGATGGCAAAAACTGAAGCAGGTGGATATTATAGGGGGTTATTAAAATACTGAATACTTGATATTTTAAAATAAAAAATTAAAAGCAAATGGTTTCCAAATACCTGCCAACCTTGGAGATACTGGTGATTTGTTTCCAGACTACTACAGTAAAGCAAATATCAAAATAAAGCAAGTCGCATTTATCTTTAGTTTTCCAGTGCATATAATAGTTATGTTTCTATACACACACACACACACACACACACACACACACACACACATATATATATATATATATATAGAGAGAGAGAGAGAGAGAGTGAATATACAATAGTCTATTAAGTATGCAATGGTATTATTTATAAAAAACAGTGTCCATACCTTAATTAAAAACACTTTGTTGCTAAAATATGCTAACAATCATCTGAGTCTTCAGCAAGGCATAATCTTTTTGCGAGCAAATGGTCTTGCCTCCATGTTAATAGCTGCTGACTGATCAGGGTGGTGGTTGCTGAAGATTGGGGTGACTGTGGCAATTTCTTAAGATAAAACAACAATTAAATTTGCTACATTGACTGATCTTTCCTTTCATGAAAGATTTCTCTGCAGCATACAGTGCTATTTGACAGCATTTTACGCACAGCAGAACTTTTGAAACTGGATTCAATCTCCTCAAACCCTGTTGCTGCTTTATCAAGTGAGTTTATGAAATATTCTAAATGCTTTGCTGTCATTTCAACAATATTCACAGTATCCTCACTAGGAATATATTTATTCTGAAGAAACCACTTTCTTTTCTCATCCATAAGAAACAACTCCCCCCATTCATTCAAGTTTGATCATGACATTACAACAACCCAGTCACATCTTCAGGCTCCCCTTCTAATTCTAATTCTCTTGTTATTTTCACCACACTGACACTTACTTTATTCCCTGAAGTCTTGAACCTCTTAACGTCATCCATCAGGGTTGGAATCAACTTCTTCCAAACGCCAATTAATATTGATATTTTGACCTCCTCTCATGAATCAAAAATATCCTTAATAGCATCTAGAATGGGAATCTTTTCCAGATGGTTTTTAATTTACTTTGTTTAAATCCATCAGAGGAATCCCTATTTATGGCCGCTATAGCATTAACAAAGGTATTTCTCGAGTAATAAGACTTGAAAGTCAAAATTACTCCTTAATCCATGGGCTACAGAGTGAATGTGCTGTTAGCAGGCATGAAAACAAGAGTAATCTTCTGTGCATCACAATCAGAGCTCTTGAGTGATGAGGTGAATTGTCAATGAGCAGTAATATTTTGAAAGGAATCTTTTTCTGAGTAGTATATCTCAACTGGGGCCTTAAAATTTTCAGTACACCATGCTATGAAGAGATATGCTCTCACCAAGGTTTGTTGTTTCATTTATAGAGCAAAGGTGGAGTAGATTTAGCATAATTCGTAGAAGCTCTAGGATTTTAGGAATGGTAAATGAATACGGGCTTTCCCTTAAAGTCACCAGTTGCGTTAGTCCCTCACAAGAAAGTCAGCCTGTCCCTTTGATGCTTTGAAGCTGGTCATTAATTTCTCCTCTCTAAGCTATGAAAGTCCTAGATGGCATTTTCTTGCAATAGAAGGCTGCTCCAAACTTTTCTTCTGCAACTTCCTCAACTCTCTCAGTCTTCATGGAACTGAAGTGAGTTAAGGGCTCGCTCTGCATTAGGCTTTGACTTAGTGAAATGTTGTGGCTGGTTTGCTCTTCTGTCCAGACCACTAAAAACCTTTTTCCATATCAGGAATAAGCCTGTTTCACTTCCTTATTCATGTGTTCACTGGAGTAACACTTTTAATTTCCTTCAAGAACTCTTCCTTTGCATTCACAATGTTGCCAACTAATTGATGTAACAGGCCTAGCTTTTAGTCTATCTCAGCTTTGTTTTTTTTCTTCTTTTCTTTTTTTCTTTTTTTTGAAACTGAGTCTTGCTGTGTTACCCAGGCTGGAGTACTGTGCAGCCTCAAATTTCTGGGCTCAAGTAATCCCCCCACTTCAGTCTCTAGAGTAGCTGGGACTATAGGCACACACCACCACATCCAGCTAAACTTTTTAGTTTTTAATAAAGACTGAGTCTCTCCTTGTCTCAAGCAATCCTACCACCTCAGCCTCACACAGTGCTGGGATTACAGGCTTTAACCACCATACTGGACCCTATCTCAGCTTTCGACATGCCTTCCTCACTAAGCTTAATTATTTCTGGCTTTTGATTAAAAGTCTGTTGTGTGGCCAGGCGCGGTGACTTATGCCTGTAATCCCAGCACTTAGGGAGGCCGAGGCGGGTGGATCACGAGGTCAGGAGATCGAGACATCCTAGCTAACACAGTGAAAGCCCGTCTCTACTAAAAATACAAAAAATTAGCCCGGCGTGGTAGCAGGCGCCTGTAGTCCCAGCTACTGGGGAGGCAGAGGCAGGAGAATGACATGAACCCAGGAGGCGGAGCTTGCAGTGAGCACTCCAGCCTGAGTGACAAAGCGAGACTCCATCTCAAAAAACAAACAAACAAAAAACAAACAAAGTCTGTTGTGTGACTCTTCCTTTCACTTGAAAAATTAGAGGCCATTGTGAGGTTATTAATTGGTCAAATTTCAACATTGTTGCCTTCAGGGAATAGGGAGGCCCAAGGAGAGGAAGAAAAATGGGGGAATGGTTGGTTGGTACAGCAGTCAGAACACATTCTACATTTATTGATTGTTTGCTATCTCATATGGAGATGGTTCATGGCACCCTAAAACAATGACAATAGTAACTTCAAAAATTACGGATCATAGATCACCATAAAAGTGTAATAATAACAAAAAAGTTTGAAGTATTGTGAGAAATAGCAAAATGTGTCACAGAGATATGAAACACATGAAGTGAGCTTGTGCAATTGGAAAAATGGTGCCAATAGATATGGTCAACACAGGACTGCCACAAGCCTTCACTTTGTTAAAAAAAAATTAGCTTAATATCTGTGGAACACAATAAAATGAGATGGACCTGTAGATTTTCCACGGTTTGGAGGCAATATAGCACAATGGCCAAAAGCAAGCCCAGGGTTTATTTTATTTTATTTTATTTTATTTTATTTTATTTTTGAGATGGAATCTCGCTCTGTTGCCCAGGCTGGAGTGCAGTGGCCGAATCTCAGCTCACTGCAAACTCTGCCTCCCGGGTTTACGCCATTCTCCTGCCTCAGCCTCCCGAGTAACTGGGACTACAGGTGCCCGCCACCTCTCCCGGCTAGTTTTTGTATTTTTTTTAGTAGAGACGGGGTTTCACTGTGTTCACCAGGATGGTCTCGATCTCCTGACCTTGTGATCCGCCCGTCTCGGCCTCCCAAAGTGCTGGGATTACAGGCTTGAGCCACCGCGGCCGGCCAAGCCCAGGGTTTATATCTTAGCACTAGCCAGCTATAGGATTCTGAGTTATTAATCCTGTCTCAGACATAGGTTCCTTATTTGAAAAATGGGAAGAAGAGTAATTCTACCTCTTAGAATTACCGCATCTCTTAAGTGAGATTAAATACGTAAAAAGCTGAACTTAACATCCTTGTCCTTACTGCAAATGTTAGTTATATTATATATTTTATATTATATTAACAAAAGTTTTAAACTAGGTAGCTACAGAAAAGTCGAAGAAATATCAAATCATCACTGTGATATGTGTGAGAAAATTAGGGCTCAGAAATGTCGAGGGGCATTTTATTACTCCTTGAGTCAGTATATACAAAACTCCAGAGTCTTGGCTACTTCTTTGAGAAGGTTAATGATATGGACTAGCTTCATTTGTCATTGCCTTACCTGCTCTCTTATATGTGGTATGTTTCATTTTACTATGCTATAGGATTCCTTTAGAGCCAGAAAACAAACATCCAATTATTCATTGTTTAGCAAGTATGTCATCTATCACAGCATCCTGCATTACTATGCCATGCACTTGAGATATAATCATGGCAGAAATCCGGCCCTGTTTCCTAGGGAATTACTATCTAACCCGTAGGTGTGTCCTATTGCAGAGTGCCTTGAGGCTCATCTGTACACTGGGAAAAACTTTATTGCAAAGGTTTAGTGGGTATGATATTTCAGACCATAAACTCACAAAGGAACAAATGGCGTTAACTTTATTTTTCTATAAATGAATTTAGTTCATATCTAGAGGCCTCATTCTGTCTGGTAGTAGAAAATGTAATCCTGGTTAGTTTGGAGTCCACTCCGTAACGTCCCAGAGTCTTCTCTATTTTTTTCCCATGGAGTTTCATCTCCATTCCTCGGGCTTCATAACACCAAGATATTTGGTTTTCTGGTCCCAGGGAGCTGTCTGTCCACTCTGACATTCAACAAAAGATGTATCACATTGTCTCCTCCATCATTACTAAGCCCTTAGGCCAGCAACGGCAGAATTATTCACATTCCCCCGATATCTAGCTGAATAGCCTACATTTCATCCTTCCCCCAAGACCTTATGAAGTGTACGAGTTCGCCCTCTCAGTTATGCATTTTCACCTTTCTCAGATTTACAAAAAATATTGCTTATACACTCCGAGGCTATCTTAGGCTTTCTCTATTCAATATCTCTTGAACTATCTTTTATGGAGATTCTACATCATGTTAAAGCAAGAAAATCTGCAAGGCTGTCACACCCAGAGTCCCCAGTTAAGTGAGTCCAGATCTCCTTTACTCTCATATCCCTGAATCTATGTGGAAATTCTATTGCTTTCACAACCCAAGGAGGCAGAGGTAGGTTCTCCTCTCAGACATCCATACCATCAATTTATTCTACTGTTTTTTTCTCCTCAGTTTTAATATACTAATCTCTTACAGAATTCTTTGCTTCTTTCCCAGATAATAAAATTTTTATTTTTTTCTAATTTAGAAAAAATTTGGAATGCGAAACTGTTCTTCCAATTCCTTTTTTTTTTTTTTCTGAGACAGAGTCTTGCTCTGTCCCCCAGGTTGGAGTGCAGTGGCGCGATCTCCGATCTCCGCTCACTGCAAGCTCTGCCTCCCGGGTTCACGCCATTCTCCTGCCTCAGCCTCCGAGTAACTGGGACTACAGGCGCCTGTCACCACACCCGGCTAATTTTTTTTTTTTTTTTTTTTTTTGTATTTTTAGTAGAGACAAGGTTTCACCGTGTTAGCCAGGATGGTCTGGATCTCCTGACCTCGTGATCCGCCCACCTCGGTCTCCCAAAGTGCTGGGATTACAGGCATGAGTCACCGCGCCCGGCCTATTCTTCCAATTCTATTGTTTTATTCAAGGTCGTCAGTTTCTGAAGTATAAAAGTCAATTAATAAGTAATGGTTCTTTTTATTTTAACTACTTATAAAGTTTATGAGTTATGTCCAGATACCTCAGTGAAAAAGTATTATGGGGAAAAATAAATTCCCAAGGGTGAAAGCATCACAACATCCTATTCTGCTACAGTGTTAAGAGTCTGAGTCCTGTTTGAAGGAATGGAGCCTCCTTTGTGGAATTTGTGAGAATTCTTCAGTAACCAAAGCTGGGTCATTGTCTTCATGTCAAGATAATGATGGGATGGGCTGGGCGCGGTGGCTCACGCCTGTAATCCCAGCACTTTGGGAGGCCGTGGCGGGTGGATCACCTGAGGTAGGGAGTTCCAGACCAGCCTGGCCAACCTGGGGAAACCCTGTTTCTACTAAAAATACAAATATCAGCCGGGCGTGGTCATGGGCGCCTGTAATCCTAGTTACCTGGGAGGCTGAGTAAGGAGAATTGCTTGAACCCGGGAGGCGGACCTTGTAGTGAGCCGAGATCTCGCCACTGCACTCCTGCCTGGGCGACAAGAGGGAGACTCCATCTCAAAGAACAAAAGACAATGATGGGATGTTTTCTCAACACTGAGCTAAGTCTTAAGTCCTATCTCCATATCAACTGGTATGGGTAGAATTGTGCACCACTCCCCCCAAAACATGTTGAAGCCCTTACCCCTGGAACTTGTGGATATAATTGCATTTGGAAAAAGGGTCTTTGCAGATATAATCAAGTTAGGATAAGGTTATTAGGGTAAGCCCTAATTCAAAATGGCTGGTGTCCTTATAAGAAGAAGAGAACGGACACAGAAACACAGACACACCTAGGGAGAACACCACATAATAAACGAAAGCAGAGATCAACATACAGCAGCAACAAGCCTTGAAATGCCAATGACTAACAGCCACCACCAGAAGCTGGGAAGGATTTTCCCCTAGAGTCTTTGGAGGGAGGATAGCCTTGCAGGCATGTTGATTTCAGACTAACTTCTAGAACTGTAAGATAATACATTTTTGTTAAGTCATAGGGTTTGTGTTATTTTGTAGTAGCAACCCTAGGAAACTAATACACCTAAGCTCAGCACCCCAAGAGTTGCTCATTTGGAAGAATATAATATTAAAATAGATTGACTTATACCATCTAAGGTCTCCTAACATCAATTTTCAGAAAACTAAAGAAAGCCCCAGATAGAGCCACAAGCTGATTGTAATGAACCTCTCCTCAGGACCTGATTACCTGAGTCTTAAGAAGCCTAAAGAACACAAGAGCTAAGACAGAGCTGACTCTAGAACATATTGTTCGTTGGAGTTTCTTTGAGTAGCCACAGTTTTTAATCCCTGTGAAAAGGTAGGGAGAGGTCTGACCTCAAGGCACAGCCATGGTCCTTCTTTCCTTCACATTTTAAATTTTCTACCTAGGTAATATCATACAGTCTTATGAAGTTAAGTGTTATCTATATGCTAATGGATTCCAAATATATTGTTTCAGTGTGTGGCCTCTACAATAAGGCCAGACTTCTACATCCAACTCTGTGCTTGACATTTCCATTTGATTGCTGCCCTGCAACCCAAATGTTACATTACTAAATCAGAAATCTTGATCCACAGATACTCTCTCTACCAAAGCTCTGCCTAGTTTAATATTCCCCATCTCAGTAAATGACACCTTCATTCATTCATTTGATTGGTCCGAAAACACAAGTGTATCCCTAGATACCATCCATAAGTAATTCCTGTCAATTATATTTCCAAAATATATCCTCCTCAATAATTACCCCCTTCCCTATGACACTATAATCTATCGCCTAGACTTCTACAATAACGTCTTTAGACCTTACAGTCCATTTTCTACTCAGTCATCAGAATTTTTTAGTTTAATTTTTAAAAATTTAAAACACCATTCAAATATTCACACTTAAAAGGCTGAACAGATTACATAGTGTTAACCTAAGATGAAGGAAAGCTAATGGAAAAAAATTAATCAACCCACTACAAATGTTTATATTGGAATCTATAACAGGCCTGCACTTTATAAAATGTCTTTATAAAGGTCTGAGGAAACAGCCTTCTAATACACAAGAAGAGACAAAACAGTTTGAGGTGCAGAAGACATTATCTTTTACAATACGTGTTAGTGTATTTGAAGTCTTTGAGATATCAGAAAGCAAAGACAAACACTCAACATCGTTTAACCCAGAACTTTATGTGATAGTTTTTATTTGTAACATTTATTAATATACTGTAGCATTTAGGAATACATTCTGGGAAATGCTGCCTTAAATCAGAGAATTCCAGTCAAAGACCAGCATCAACAAATTTCAAAGCCTAAGCTGGCAGATATGCAAATTCTGTCCAGCTCCACCTCTTCATAGTTTGCAGAGATGTGTAGCACACACAGAAGTGCTAAAAGTGGCACCTCTCCTTTAGGGGGAACTTACTGTCAGTGCCTCCAGCCCTGTGGTCTGAAATCTTAAGGGAGGTTAAGGTAGCTCTTCACGATGAATGGGCCAAATAGAACCCTTACCATCTGGAATTGATAAAAAAGAAAACAAAAGACATGGGCCCTATAAGCAATTTGATTATAAACAGGCAGATGCTTGACTAAAGCTCTATCAGAAGACGTTGAAAATCATTCTGTAAGATTGAAACAAAGAATAAAAATCTGGGGTTCACTTCTCAGTAATTAAGTTCAAAATCATAGTAATATGACAAGTTGTTATTTAGTAATAAAATTGTTGAGCTACATGTATTAATCAAGTATCATCAAAGATTTGCAGAGGGTCACAAAAAAAGAGGGCACCTCTGAAAGACTTAGTGTCAATCTTTTTTCTGTAGAAAAAGGAAAGAATCAGGATGTATATTACATAATCTGAAAATAACAGTTTCAGGTGACATTTAATAAATTAAGCTTTTACTAATAGAATATGCTTAATTCAGGAAAATCAGTTGCAAGAAATCAATTTAAAGGATTATGTACTGGAATAAAATAAGTAATACTTTATTATATATACATACAGAATATGATATAGAATAACATAGAATATTGAAGGAAAGTTTATTCTATATGTAAGTACTTTTTTATTACTAGTAGAAAAGCAAAAAGTGTCAATAAATATTTTTTGTGTGTCTTAAAACTGGAGAGTGAAGGATAAAATGGTGGTAAACAAACAAAAAAATGATACATGAAACTAAGCTATAAAAATTCAGAATGAGTAAGAGATTGTTGTAACTATTTTAAGGAGAAAAAGAGAAAATATAGTGTACGTAAGCTCCTTAATAAATTAGACCTATTAAATCCATGATGGGTAAAACACTGAGCCACTGAATTTCTTTTAATTGTCCTTCAGGTAAAAAAATAAAATGAAACTTTTAGGAGCAATAAGGTGCAAAATGAGAGTAGCATGGTCCTTTGGGGAGATGAGCAAAACATACTCAGTTAAAAGAGAAAGGTGATGGCCAGAAAGGTGGGGATCAGGTATATTCAGTATAAACTGCATTTATTTGGCTTTCTATTTCTATTAATTTTCTATTTCTATTAACTTTCTGTTGTTGAAACTGATCCAAAGTGACCCCATTCTGCACAGACTGTGTGGTGGAGGAGGGAGGGGAAGAAAGGGTTTGCCTAAGCAAATTACTGGTGTAAACACAGTTAAAGAGCTATTGTTTAAACAAATCTGGCAGGTACTCTGCTTGGAAACCCTTGGTTAGCCATTAGTTGGTGTTACTGATTAACCTACTCCTTCTGCCATCTGCTCTTTTCTCTTCACAGTCTCTCCCTTAGAGAGTGGATCTGTTCTCATGACTTCCCTATCACCTTTTTGCTAATGTCTCCCAAACTCAGGTATCCGTCTCTCAATTCTTTCCAGGTGCCAGCCTCAAAGTTTCAAACACTAAATAAAATTCTGTATTCATAAAGCCAAGTTCATTGTGTTCTTCCCAAAAACTACCACCTGTCCTAACTTCCCTATTTTAGTCAATGACACCATCCTTCTTCCAGCCAGTCAGGCTTGATATCTTGGGGCAATTTAGAATTGCTTTCTTTCTTATAATGCACATATAGAAAAGCTCCCAAATGCTCCCTTCTAATAAGACCACCCTAGGCCATATAACCACTGACCCATACTGAAATACCTCCTGGAATCCCTGACCCTTACTTTTCTCCAATATACACTTTTTTCTATATAGAAGGGTATACACACACACACACACACACACACACACACTCTTCTAAATTAAAGCTTACATATACATGTATATACTTTAATATATTACATAATATATTAATTTATATATATATTAAAGTGTATATTGTATATACTTTAATTTAGAAAGTGTGTATGTAAGCTTTGTGTCCATCCCTTGATCAAAAACTTTCATTTTCTACCTGCACTGTACCTTATCAAGTATTAAAACAGTAGTGATAAGAGTATGGACTCTAGAGCCAGGCTGCTTGAATTCAAACACTAGCTCAGCAACATCTTAGCCATAAGGCCTTGGTCAAATGATTTAAACTTGCTGTACTTCAGTTTTTCCCTCTGTAAAATAGGAATAATAATATCTAAATTATAATGTTGCTATGAGAATTAAATGAGTTAACACATTATTTAGAACAATGCCTGGCACACAGTTAATGTGGAATAAATAATAGCTATTATTATGAAAAATCATTTCTGTTTTATTTTCAAGGTCCTCTAAATCAAATTTTACCTCAACCTAATAACCTTCTTTCACATGACTTTATAATAAGACCTTCTATTCATTAGGTTGGGCCACTTCACCATTAGATAAGATCATGCGATTTCCTGCCTCCAGGCCTTCCCTGCAAGAAACATTTGTGTTTTCCATGTCTCAAAGCCCATTGGCTCCTATCCTATTAAAGCCTGATTGGTCAATCCATTTGTTAAGATCCTCAGACTTTATCGGTAACAGGTTTGATTTCAATTGCATATTATTTTGCAATAACTTAATATTATTTTATTTATTACTATATTATTATTTTATCTTACAACCATTTATTATTATTTATTATTTTACAGAGTTCCCTCTTGTTTTATTTGTATGATTGTTGTTTCTTGCTATCACCATGTACGATGAATAAAAGCTCTAGACTGGAGTCAGGCAAAAGAACTTTATGACCTCAGCTAGTAATTTAAGCACTGTGTTCCTTATTGCCTCCATTTATTAAACATTACCTGGTAAATTGTAAGCACTTAAGAAATATATGATGTATACAGTCAAATTCTACCAGATATAAAAGGAAGAGGTGGTACTATTTCTACCGATACTATTTCAAAAAGTAGAGGAGGAGGGACTCCTCCCTAACTCATTCTATGAGGCCAGCATCATCCTGGTATCAAAACCTGGAAGACACACACACACACACACACAAACCTCAGACTAATATCCTTGATGGATATTCATGCAAAAATCCTCAACAAAAAGACTTGCAAAATGAATCCAAAAGCACATCAAAAAGTAATCCACCATGATCACATAGGCTTTATCCCTGAAATGCAAAGTTGGTTCAACATACACAAATCAATAAAGTGATCCACCACATAAACAGAACTAAAGACAAAAGCCACCTGATTTTCTCAATAGAGGTAAAAAAAAAAAAAAGTCTTTTTATAAAATTCAACATTCCTTAATGTTAAAAACTCAAAAAATCTAGATATTGAAAGAACATACCTTAAAATAAGAACCATCTACGACAACCCCACAGCCAAGGTCATACTGAATGGGCAAAAGCTGGAAGCATTCCCCTTGAAAACCAGCACAAGACAAGGATGCCCAGCTTTCACTACTCATATTCAGCATAGTATTGGCAGTCCTGGCCAGAGCAATCAGGTAAGAGAAATAAATAAAGGGCACCCAAATAGGAAGAGGAAAAGTCGAACTATCCCTGTTTGGAGATGTCATGATTCTATTAATACACCTGGAAAACCCCATCATCTTGGCCTAAAAGCTCCTTCAGCTGATAAACAATTTTAGCAAAGTTTCAGGATACAAAATCAACATACAAAAATCACTAGCATTTCCATAAACCAGCAACAGCCAAGCTGACAGACAAATCAGAAATGCAATCCAATTCACAATTGCCACAAAAAGAATAAAATACCTGGGAATACGGCTAACCGGGGAGGTGAAAAATCTCTATAACGAGAATTATTAAACAGTGCTCACCGAAATCAGAGAAGACACAAACAAATGGAAAACTATTGCATGCTCATTGGTAGGAAGAATATGACCATACTGCTCAAAGCAACTTATAGATTAATTGCTATTCCTATCCAATTTCCAAGGACATTCCCCACAGAACTTGAAAAAAACTATTTAAAAATACTATGGAACTAGAAAAGAGCCTGAATAGCCAGGCAATTCTAAACAAAAAGAGCAAAACTGGAGGCATCACATTACAGACTTCAAACTATATAACAGAGATACAATAATCAAAACAGCATAGTACTGGCGCAAAAACAGACACATAGACCAATGAAACAGAATCTAGAGCCCAGAAATAAAGCCAAACACTATAATCATCTGATCTTTGACAAAGCTGACAAAAACAAGCAATGGGGAAAGAACTCTGTATTCAATAAATGGTGCCGTGGTAAATGGCTAGCTATATACAGAAGATTCAAACTGGGACCCTTCCTTACACCATACACAGAAATCACTCAAGATGGATTAAAGACTTAAATGTAAAACCCAAAACTATGAAATCCTGGAAGACAAACTAAGCAATACCATTCTGGATATGAGAACTGGCAAAGATTTCATGGTGAGATGCCAAAAGCAATTGCAACAAAAGCAAAAATTGACAAATGGGATCCAATTAAAGTTAAGAACTTCTGCACAGCAAAAGAAATTATTAACAGAGTAAATAGGCAACATACAGAATGGGAGAAAATATTTGCAAACTATGTATGTGACAAAGGTCTAATATCCAGCATCTATAAGGAACTTAAACAAATTTACAAGGAAAAAAAAAAAAACATTAAAATGGGCAAAGGTCACAAACAGTTTTCAAAAGAAGACATACATGCAATCAACAAGCATATTTTTTAAAAAGCTCAATATCATTGATCATTAGAGAAATGCAAATGAAAATCACCATGAGATACCATCTCACACTAGTCAAAATGGTTATTATTAAATGTCAAAAAATAACAGATGCTGGCGAGGTTGCAGAAAAAAAAAGAAACACTTATACACTGTGGGTGGGAGTGTAAATTAGTTCAAGCATCCTCAAAGAGCTAAAAACAGAACTACCACTTGACCCAGCAATCCTATTACTGGGTGTGTATGTGTATATATATATATACACACACACAAATGAATTATGAGAACTATATCATCTTCTCAACATTTTTGACAGTGGGAGGTAGGGCAGGAGATAGCAGTTATCAGTGACTTTTTCCGG